>NC_091433.1:16266914-16578914 GCF_964237555.1 Oryctolagus cuniculus
AAAATGCATATTGATAAAATGTCTTGCCTAGGTTCACTATAACTCCTTAACTCTGCAATATTAAAGTACAGAGAACAAGGAGACCAAAGATTCCTAGATAAATTACTCCAAATGATTAAGTTTTCTCTATACCTGTGATCTGGCAACAACAAGGAAATCTTGTTGGCAGAACAGAACAGTAGGGGATTAATGGGCCATCCTAAGCAGTTACCTTACACTTTGAGATTGGGGTGAGTCATCACTATCTACAGAACAGATTACTTAGAAAGAAATATTGTTTTTTTAATACCATTTACTTAAGTTGCATTGGCGTCAACCATTAGATTTCCATTGCCTGCAAGTGATCAAATGTGATCCACAGGGTTAATTTCTGATGTCTATTGCCCTTTGTTTCATACATGGATTAGAGTTGGATAGGACTCAGTTAAGAAGCTTTGATTGGGAAGTCTATGATGGTTTAAAATTTCTTTAATACTCTTTCAGCTCATTTTACCACTCAGACATTAGAAGACTTCTAATTCAGACTTTCCACTGCTAGGCCAGAAGCTTGGAAGCCATAAAAATGGTTTTTCATCACAAAGTGTCCTTTACACATTCATAGAAAGTTTAAAATACAAAGTTTTTACCCCTTTTTCTGCTAGTATTTGGATAAGCACCTCAAACCAATATCCACATTTTGCAAAGAAAGTGCCCTCAGTTAAACTCCAGATGTGTTACTTTCAACAGTTCCAAATTTCTTATGGGTAAAAATGGAGAAAACAATATCTACTTCTCAGGATGTAAGAATGTACTCAGCACTGTCCAAAACACTTGTGAGATACAGCAAATTACTATTTGTATCATTATCTAATGATATTGCTATATCTACATTTTAAATATTTTTTATTTATATGAAGTGTATACCTGCATTATTAAGCTCATCTTTTGAGTAGAGCAAATGTTATTGTTAAAAATATAATAAAGTTAGTCATGTTTTATAACTAGATAGCCATAGGAGCATAAAAAAGGCTACTTAAGATACAAATATAAGAAAGTATAATTGCAGTAGAAGATCCCAACTTAGAGATTAAGCTGGGGTCATTGACATGGCCTCTGGATACTGCATGGCTTACGTACATTAGGATTTTAGCTATCTCTAATATGTTTGAGGGAAGAGTAATGTCATAGGACACTTGCACAAGTTATTTCAGCAAAATTATGACACACGTTAGGAGAGCTGGGCAGATGTAACTCACTTGAGAAAAGGTCATACTTTATCAATGACTGAAAGGAGTCAATGAATGAGAAAAGGGTCAAGGATGATACCTGACTATTTAATTTGGATAACCAAATAGACAGTGGTCCCACCCTGTATTAATCAAGTTAAGCTGCTATAATATATAATATAATATAATATAATATATTATATTATATATATAATATGATATAATATAATATAATATCAACCACCCATACAGGGTGGTTGATAAAACAGGAAACTATTTTCTCACAGTTCTAGAATCTAGGAAATCCAAGCTCGGGGTGCCAGCATGGGTTGAGCCTGATGAGGTCCCTCTTTCTGGTTTGTACAGCACTGTCTTTTTGCTGCAGCCTCACATGGCAGAGAAAGAGAGATTATTTCTCTTATATTTTTATGGAGGCACAGATCCCACTCATGACAGCTCTACTTTCTCATGACCTAACTGCCTCCAAATACACATGGTGGATTAGGGCTTCCACAAAAGAAAGGGGGAAAGACAAACATTCTCACCGTAGCATAACCATGGAGATGGAGAATAAAAGAAAAGAAACTGATTTAGGGGAGAAAGTTGAGTTTACTTTGGACCAAGATGAAAAAGTAGCTATAGGAAAATGGTTCTTTCCTATTTCTATTAATGTGATACATCTGGCTCTTTTATTTTTCCCTTTACTCACTCAATCCTTGGGGCGGTGAATGTTTTAATATCATTATTATTATTACTCTTATTATTATTATTGTTAAGCTGTTAAATTTTGGAAAGCTACTCTTTGATTGGGAAGTTGCTTTCCTGGAGAACAATGCCTCCCCTCTTCTGGTCCATGTTTTAGAACTGTAGATTGTTTAAGAGCCTGCCCTTTGGAGGCCAAACTTCGCCAATCCAACCTAGTTTGTCTCTCATGTTAGAGCACCACTTACCCACATTTGTTAAGTTTTGCTCCAAAATCTGCTTGCAGTTTGGCTGCCTTCATTACTTCTTGCTTGTCAGAATTTTTAATAGTGAGGCAAAAAGGAAAAGTATCCTTAATAAGGACAACTCCTTCGAGATCCCAATGAGGCCACCTTTAAAAATATCCATGATTTTGATAATATGTCTGAAACCTGATCTTGGCATTTCACAAAATTGCCACATCTATGTTTTTACATGCTGAGTCAATGAAGTATAACCATGCCAAATTTTTATTCATCTCTTTCCTCCACATAATATTCAGTAAGTATCTGTGGTGTTTACAACTTTCAGCTTAAGTGGAAAGAAGAATTATCCAGCCATTAGAGATGTTTTAGAAAGATTTAGAGGTATTTGATTCTTGAATTTCCCTTTGATTGATAATTCACTCAGTGAGACACAACTTACACCTTAAGCAAACTGGCTCCTTTGATTTTTACCCAACAAGTTTACTTTTTACTTAATAGATGCATATCTTTCTTCTTATTGAACCTAAGCTTATACTCTAAGTGGTAGGCAGAACAATGGACCCTCAAAGATGTCCATGTCTTAATTTGCAGAAGGGGGACTTAAGGTTACTAATCAGCTGACTCTAAGCCAAGGAGATTATAGGCACACCTCATTTTATCTGAACTTTATGAATATGGCATTTCTCCAAATTGAAATATTGTAGCCACTGAACATTTTTCAAGTCTATCAGCACCATTTCCCCCAAAGTTCAGAGAATCATTAGCATGTTTAGCAATAGAGTTTTTAAAAATAGGGTATGGTTTTTACATGTATAATGCTACTATACCCTTATGACTGCAGTGTAGTGAAAACATACTTTTATATGAATGGGGGAACCAAAAATTGTGTGGCTCATTTTATTGTTATATTCACTTTTACCGGAGTGGTCTAGAACCAGACCTGCTACATCTCTGAGGTTTGCCTGTAGTCTGCATTAACAGGGTGGGTCCAGTGTAATCCCGCTGGTCCTTATACATGAAAAGTATCCAAGGAGGATCAGAGTCATAGAAGAAGTAACAGAAGCAACAGAGGTCAAATTGATACAATGGTTAGAGCTGACCTCAGAATAAGGCCATACGCCAAGATGTGTGCAACCTCTAGGAGCAGGGAGCAGCAAGGAAAACAGTCTCCCCTAGAGCCTCTGGAGAGAAACCACAGTGACAACATCCACGTTTTGGCTCGGGAGACACATTTCAGACTTTCCTTTTTAGAAATTTTTACTTAGTTGAGAGGCAAAGAGAGAGAGAAATACAGAGTTCCCATTAGCTGGTTAACTGCCTACATGCTTGTAATAGACAGAAGCTAGGAGTCAAGAACTCAGTGTGGGTCTCCAACCAGAGTAGCATGGACTCAACTGCCTGAGCCATCCCCAGCAGCCTCCCGGGGTCTGCATAAGCAGGAAGCTGGAAATGGCATGGAGCTCAGACTAATCCGAGGCACCCTGCTATGGAGCACAGCAGCATCAGAGCTGCTGACCCGAACACCTGTCCTCTATTTCAGATAACTGAGCTGCAGAGCTGGGAGATAACAAAGCTGTGTGGTCCTAAGCTGCCATGTTTGTGGTGACTTGTAGCAGAAATAGGAAACAATGCAAATGGTCTTTTAAACATGCAGGGAAAACACAAATCATGGAAAAACTATGCATAGATTTCAAAATTCTTTTGTACCAAAATAAACATCTTTTAATTTAGTTTTCTTTGAATTTGATGAAGTACCCTCACACATTGTGCAACTTTCCCAGCAAGTCTTTTGTACCCATCCTGAATGCAGTTTGTGAACACAGCTCCAGGGAAGACCCATGGCCATTCCACCTCTTGGCTTGCTGTCTCTGTAACCTGTGTGTTTCACTATTTCCTCATCTGTATAATGAGGCTATAATAACACCCTCTTCATAGGGTTGTTGAATAGATGAAAAGAGTTATGGCATGAGAGATCTTTTAGAAATCTGAGTACATAATTAAGGAATAGATGCTATTAATTTCATTCTTATGTCTACCTCTATAGATTTTTTTCATAAAGCAATTCAAATACCAACTCTTCCACTTCCTTTTTGAACAACATGATAGCCCTTCCTAAAATCCACAGAAGACTTGAGATTGTTTTTCTGTATTTGGCCCTATCACTTTTATTTAATCATGTGCTTACACGTTTAACCTTCTACATTATAATATTCTGCAAAAACTATTGACGTATGACTGACTTGTTTATTTTACGCATATTGATTTTGTCATTCCTATAGTTTCTCAGTCAGCATTATGCCTATCATAAGTGCTCAACATATTTCAATCTACCAATAGTGATTTTCATTTGTCCAAAAGAAACAAACTAAATTACTCAGCATTCAGCTAAGCAATACTCCTATGAGAATGAATCAAAACCTGAAAAAATGTTGTTAAACTTACAGAAACTATTTCCTAGGAGTATTTCATGGGGTTGAGTTTTTTTTTTTAATTTTACTTTTCATTCTATATATTCTGCCCTAATTTAAATTACATGTCAGATCAAGTATACTCTTTAATTATTAGCCATAAATTCTGCTTCTTAAGTCTGCTCTGAAGAATATCTCTTTGATGAATAGGCTTGATGCACTGTGGGATTGAAGTGTAAAGACCGGGATGGAGTTAGCATTTCTGCATTCTACAGTCTCCTAGTAAGATCAGTATTGCTATAAAGTAGACCTTTAAAGGAGTTCCTGGGAAGAAGGTGTTGTGATGCAACAAGTTAAGCCACTCATATCAGAATGTTAGTTCAAGCCGAGGATATTCTTTTTCCAATCCCGTTTACTGCTAATGCACTTGGGAGGCAGTGGATGATGGCCCAGGAACTTGGGTTCCTGCTACCCATATGAGAGACCTGGTTGGAGTTTCTGGCTCCTGGCTTTGGTCTGGCCTGCCCCTGGCTGTGGTGAGTGTTTGGGAAATGAATCAGTGGATAGAATATCTCTCACTTGCTCTTTCACTCTGTCTTTAAGATAAACAAATATATCAGTCTTTAAAAAGAGTAGGTTCCTGATGACAATGGTCAGCTGTTAATAGAGTGCAAAAAGTGCAAACATAATTGTCACAGGAATCAGTGTTTTAAATTCTAACAATATTCTCATAAATGTTTATGGTTTTTTTATGGATACATCTACACTTAATCTCATAATATCACTCAGTGGTATGGAGCTGTTATCTTCTGGCTTGGTATAAGAAATTAAATCCAAATAAGGCAGAGTGCCATAAACTTTGGTAATTTGTTGTGAAATTAATCTCCAAAGAGTCCCAATTTTTGTCACAACTGTGGAAGCAGAAGTAATTTATTGAAAATGAGGAAGAACTAAATCTTCCAAACCACATAATTTCTTCCTTACTGGCTCTAATAAGTTTCACATAGCTCTGCTTTTTGCCACTTTTTTTTTTTTTAACTTTGCTGTAATATCGGCAATTCATTTACACAGTTATAAAATAAGTCTTTACCTACACCATATGCATGCTGCTACACTGAGAAAAGAGCAATTAATTCCATTGAACAGCCCACTGAATTTTGAGGGGATAATTAGGGAAATTTCATGTATAAACAGAAGCACGTATGACTCATACATTAAGAGCTTGAAGACAATCTAGAGGAACCATATCTTCAGCTTGCTACTTTCAAAGTTCCGTGTCAAATGAAGAGGTAGAGAAAGCTTCATTTCTGATGCCACTAATCTCACACTGTAGAAGCAATTCTCCTTTGAAAAGGCAGATTGCTGGTGGCTTCACAGACAAGCTGTCTATTCTTAGAAGATCTGAATTGATCCTGCTAATGCAGAAATTGACTTTCTCAGATTTGTTTAGCCTGTGGTGTGAGTGAATTTTTTGAATTTCTGTTTTGTTGTGTTAGAAATCACTGTAATGATTTTTCTCATGCTGATTTTTAAGTGTTAAAGCAAAACAACAGTTGATAGCTCACCAAAGCACATGAGCCTCCCCTAAGAGTCCACCACTCCCATTTTGAGAATGCATTAGTCAAACACTTCCATGTCCACTGGAGGCTGTCATTAGGCGCACTTAAGCAAAGAGAGCTACCAGGAACAAAACCCCAGAGATGTTCTCTGAAGTCTTTTATGTACCCCTTTGCCCATGTTTTCAAAAGATCACTCAAAGACCAACCATATTAGCAGATTGTTTGGATAATCATGGGTTATGACAAGCTCTAAAAACTTTCTTTATTACACCAATAGAACAGATATCTGCCTTAAAGACCAGTCTGATGTCATTTTCCCTTGGATGTCACTAGGATTTACAGTGTCTGGGGCAAGTGATAGAAGTAATAAAGTTTACAAAAGAGAAACAAGTGTGTTAAAAAAA
The DNA here is from genome assembly GCF_964237555.1 of Oryctolagus cuniculus. Taxonomy (NCBI): domain Eukaryota; kingdom Metazoa; phylum Chordata; class Mammalia; order Lagomorpha; family Leporidae; genus Oryctolagus; species Oryctolagus cuniculus. Next base: position 16,273,438 of record NC_091433.1, read on the forward strand.
AGAGCACTGTCAGAAATGATGAGTTATGGGGCAAGTCTGGATTGTCGATTCAATTAGAGATGAAAATGACCCCAAATCACAGGTCCTCTGGAAGGAAACCGCTTATAATAGCAATCACTGTATACTGAATACTTCCAAAGGACATGACAATGTGCTGTTTTTGTCACTCTGTTAGGTCAGAGAGAGAGAGAGAGAGAGACTACATATGTGTATACACACATATTTGTATACTTATATAAAATTTCATGTAAGTGTTAAAATAACTCTTAGTTAAGCATTAGCATTACCATATATGTAGTCTATATTTTTCTACCTTCTTTTCTCCCAAGGTAGTCTTTTGATTTCTGGAATACAGCCTATAATCAATAGACACTTGTTGAGTAACTCAATATGAGTTTGTGGTGGCTTAAGCAGGAGTGGAACATTTCAGGAAAAAAAAGGTCTTTTTTTCTGACAGAAGCATTCATTCTTGCATGGATTGGCAGTAGCATGCTAACACCTCCTCTGACAAGTACTTGACATTGTCTTACCTAGATAGACTTTGTGAGTTGTACAAAACACAAGATAGGTGAGACATGCAAGTGAATGTTGAGAGTTCTCAAAGTTTAGTGCCAATCATGATTTAGTTATCAAACATTTTATTAGACTGTGTTTTTCCAGAAATCCTCAAAATGCAAAAGAATTGGGAATTATAAGGTTTTGTGAAAACTAAATGGAATTATAGAGGGCTAGGATTCCTTTTTCCCATGCTAGCTAGATTGTTAGAAGAAAACATGTCTTAATAGTTTTCAAGGATTCTTCTTAGTGTGGATTCTTTATACTAATGCTACAAATCAGTCCAGGTGTACTAGCTCTGCCATACTGGGGCTCGTAGTAATAACCGATGCTTATTAGCTGATACAACACCTTAACTTGTTCATTTCTCTAGAATATATATTTCCTTCTTGCTTTATTTTTATTTTTATTTATTTATTTGAAAGGTAGAGTTACAGACAGCGAGAAGCATAGACAGCAAGAAAGGTCTTCCGTCTGCTGGTCCATTCCCCAAATGGCCACAATGGCCGGAGCCATGCTGATCTGAACCCAGGAGCCAGGAGCTTCTTCTGGGTCTCCCACATGGGTGCAGGGGCCCAAGGACTTGGGCCATCCTCCACTGCCTTCCCAGGCAGAGAGCTGGATGGGAAGAGGAGCGGCTGGGACTAGAACTGGTGCCCATATGGGATGCTGGCGCTGCAGGTGGAGGATTAACCTACTGCACCACAGCGCCGGCCCCTTCCTTCGTTCCATCTCCAATATTGTTGCTGCAATTCCTGCCTCTACTTATTTATATAAAAGCTACTTACTTAATTGAGAAGGAGAGGGAGAGGGGGAGGGGCGAGGGGGAGGGAGAGGGAGAGAGAACCAGAGCTAGTACTGGCACTGGTTAACTTTCTAAGTGCTTCTGGTGGCTGGGAACTCACTGAGCTGAAACCCAGAGCTGGAAACACAAAGTCTCCCATTTGAGCCGTCACTGCTGCACCTTCCCCCACTCCCTCAGGTATGTATTAACAGGAAGCTGGAATCTGGAGCTGGAGCCAGGATTTAGCCCAGGTACTCCAATGTGGAATGCAAATATCCTACCTGGCATCTTAACTGCTAGGACAAACGCCTCCTCCCCACCCCTATTTACATCATGTTCTCTCATTGTGATGTCTAAAATAGCTTCTTCAAAAATCCCTCTTCCCATGGAACTGTTCTTATCTTGAATACAACCTTTTAAAATAATTGAAAGACAGACAGAGAGAGAGAGAATGAATCTTTTTTTTTGTCTAGTTCACTATCCAAATGGCCACAACAGACAAGGCTGGGCCAGATTGAAGCTAGGAGCCAGAAACTCAACCTAGGCCTCCCAAATACCCAAGTGCTTGAGTCATTATCTGTTGCCTCCCAGGATATGCATTAGTAGGAATATTGATCAGAAGCAGAGTAGCTGGTATTTGAAGTGGACACTCTTACATGTATACAGGTGTCTCAAGTAATCACCAAGCCAAATGCCTATCCCCACAAGATTTCTAGAAACCCAGCCCAAACATGATCCATTCACTAAAAATGCATAAAGAAAACAGAAAATAAATTTATAGCTGCTGGCTCTCTATCATGAACCAGTATTAATTATAAAATCTTATATAGTTATACATTTGTTCTCTAACATCCATATTACATAAATCTCTCTCTCAACTACCTACCCACCTATCAATCTAATCCATCATCTATTTGTCTATATATATCCTATAATTTAAAAGGGCTTCACAGTTTGAGACACATGGCTATGCAATGAATATCTGTATCCTTTTCAAAGTTCATGTTGTATCTTAAGTCCATTGGTACTTGGAGACTGGACCCTTGGTAGACAACGAGGTGAGGACATCATGAATGGGATTAGTGCCCGTAGGAGAAAAGACATGAAAGAGGCAGTCTATGCCATGAGGACAAGGCAAGACAACAGTGAACTGCAAACTAGGGAAGGGTCCTCACCAAGAACCTGACCGTCATGGAATCTGGATCTTGTACTTGATGTCTCCAGAATTGTGAGAAATAAATATCTCTGTTAAGCCACCCGGTCTACGGTCATATGTTATAGTAGCCTAAACTAAGACGGTCTCTACCTATGTATCCCTCGTCTGCTCCTCCCCATTGTGGAGTCTGCTTTATAGTCATACACACTTCTTATGGCTTTTTAAAATGTCTTGGAATTTTCTGGCTCCATGGGTTTACACAAAGCTCATGTCAAATGGTGACACAATGGTGAGGCCAAACTATCATAGGTCTATTCTGATTAGTTATGGCAGCTGCTCTATTTCATTGGTTGGTTTGGGTTGTGCTAAAGACAAAGCATGAAACCCAGAACTGGATACAAATTAATTTATTAAGGAGGTAATCTCAGGAAGTGGGAATGTAAAAGTAGTGTAAGTGATACAGGGATGGAAGAAAGTCAACATAAGGATGTCTTGTCAAACTTGTTGTTACGTACTATATGTGCTAGGACTCTGAGATGCCTATCAAATGCTTTTACAATTATCCAGAAATATAAAGCATTTTTTCCTTGCATCATTATTTGATTTTGATACTTTCCCTCCCTTCAAGGCTGTAATTATGGACAGAAATTCCAGTATCAGCCTAAATTGGAAGGCTGAACTAGCAAGACAAGCAAACTCCATTTTCTCTGCTCCCTGCTTGTGCACTGGAACACGGATACTAATGGTGTGGACCCACATTCCACCATGTAGATGTAGGGGGGCAGCAAAGTCATAAAAGCTGAGATCCCTGCGTGATTGCATGGAGCCGAGAAGTTCTACTCCACCCACACACCAATCCTATGTCAGCCAAAGTTGTTTTAGTCTTTAGCAGCTAAACTCATATGCTAACTAATGTGACTCTTGTGAAATTGTCCACCACTGCATGCTGCATTCCCTTTTCCTGACAGACTGTATTGCTTTTTTTTTTTTTTTTTTTTTTTTTTTGGACAGGCAGAGTTAGACAGTGAGAGAGGGAGAGACAGAGAGATAGGTCTTCCTTCCATTGGTTCACCCCCCAAATGGCTGCTACAGCTGGCGTGCTGCACTGATCCAAAGCCAGGAGCTGGGTGCTTCCTCCTGGTCTCCCATGTGGGTTCAGGGGCTCAAGCACTTGGGCCATCCTCCACTGCTTTCCCAGCCACAGCAAAGAGCTGGAATGGAAGAGGAGCAACCAGGACAGAACCAGCGTCCCAATTGGGACTAGAACCCGGAGTGCCGGCACCACAGGCGGAGGATTAGCCTAGTGAGCCTGCGATTTTTTGTTTAAATGCCCATCACTACACTGCAAGTCCTCAGAGGCAGTAACCATGTCCTATCTCTACCCTGAATGGCAGGTATTCGATTTACAACAAATTTATTTATAATAAATGTCATCACAAATTAAAGAAAAATAACTGCATAGCAATAACTGTAGTAGATGCAATTATGAATGTATGATGCATCATGATTTTTCAATGGGCCACTTACAATTCCTCAGGGAGCATAATTTTACACAGCAATAGCATTTCTTAGGAAGTGTGTTTCTTCTACAGATAACATGACTCTGAGATGCATCCCTGAGAGGCGCTTGTATCTTTCTTCTCCTCCTTTCTTCCTAATCCAATTAGGGAGATAGTTCGTTCTTATGTTAGCTAAGAAGTCTTCTATCTGTGCTTTATTTCTTCATTCTTATTTCCTAAGTTCTTAGCTTTCTCTTTCCAATTCCTTCAAGTTCTGTCTCTATTGGCTCAAATCTCTCTCAAACAATAAAGGACAAGAAGACTCCCTGATCTTCACATTTCTCTTTAGTTGGCTGCCCCCTTACCTCTTGCCATACACAAATTTTCAAAAAGCTTTTCACTTGCTGTCTCCATGTCACCTCCCACTCGCTCTGTACTAGAGCCTCAACACAACCAGGCTTATATTTCCATCTGTGTACTAACATTGCCCTTGCTAACAGGTCACAAAAGCTAATGGATCATTTTGTACATAAGCAGCATTTTTTAACACAACTTGGCACACACTTGAAATGTGTGCTGTGTCTTAATTACTTTTCTTCTTCTCCTCTCACTAGCCACTTTTCCTCTAAGTCCTTGACTGGATTAAATCCTTGATTAGACATTGAAAGTTGAAAATCCTCAGCACTTATTTCACCGTTCTCTTCTCATTCCAAATGAAAAAAAAAAGTTTCAGGAAAATGGCATTAAAGATGTTATTTTGGCACAACAAATTAAAATCTAGGCCTACCTTGCTCATAATATGTATCTCTAAGAATTTTTTGAATTCCTGTATAATCTAGTGCTTTATTTTTCCCTATCCCTGGCTTCGTGGCTAGTTAAATTCACAAATCCTTTCTGTCTAATTCCTGCACTCAAATTGTTTTTGAGTTCCAGAAATGTCAGTTCAAGTTCAGAACTTGGATATCTCATTGACAACTGAAATCAACATGTCACGTTGTCCCTCAAAAAGTGGACCGCTCTAAGACCCTCACACAACCTCATCTGTTATTTCTCCTGTGTCAGATCACGCCTGTACTCCCCCTGTGCTGTTTTGTCTTCCTGAATATTTCCAAATTTATGACCACTTTTCTGCTTTATCTTGAGTATTCTCCAACTTGCTGCCCTCAAACCTTCTGCCAGCTCCTTCCCATCTTAGACTTTTCAGGTTAAATGTCCCCTCATAGAAAGATGTTTTGTGATCCTGCCATTAATGACCAGCTGCCCTCTGCCTGCCTCAGCCACTGTTCTGTTTCGAACATATAGCCTGCATTCTTTCTTTATGATACTCACTTCCTGTTCTCATTACATATTTACTTGTGTGTTTATTTGTCTAACATCTATCTCCTTCATTGAACTTTGTTTTCCATCAAGCCATCAAGTTGATGTTAGTCTACGTCATATACACAAATGGGAAAGAAATCCACATGCTAAGTGGTTATTTATTGAATGAATGAGGCAACGGCATGGACATATTTTTCCAAAGAAAAGAGCAAATCCAATACCTAGTCTTAGAGGAATCCAGGTGCATGTGTGCTGCTAAAAGGGAGAAATTTATGCTCCTCAAAGTTCAGTAAGTGATGAAGATTAAATTCTAAGGACTTTGATTATGGATGATCGATATTAAATTTACTACTTCAGATATGTAGGACCTTCTATTTTAAAAAAGAAAAGATCCATTTCTTGAGATTTATTTTTCTCCCAGACATTTTCAAATTATTCTTAATCACAGCTCAGCTTATAATAATACTTTTTATTAGTAAAAATATAGGAAAAAAAAACTTAGATCAGATGTTGAGTATATAGATCTCAGTATCATTTCTTGTATTTCATTTTGAAAAGTAATCTAATTTAAAATAAAATATGTACCACAAAGTTAAAACCTTGCAAATGAGAGGTAGTTTTCTTAAATATATTAGTGAAAAAACATGGTAAATGACTATGAGAAGAAATTAGTATACTGAAATTTCAAGACTATAGAACAAAACACACTGATTTTTATAGAATCAGTGGCAGTGATACCTCACTCTTGAATGGTGGTGAAAACAAACATGATTTTTACACACAAAATTATGCTAAGAATAATGTGTTAAGAATAACTTCATGTAGAGTAAAATGTTATCCTTAATATCCTTGGAAACTTGCTCAACCAACTTCCAATTTTCTACTTTTGGACATGATTTATTTGAATGAGAGTGGTCACTATTTCCCTTACTTGAATATTGCTCATGTACTATTCTCATATATATATATGTATATGTGTATATATATATATATATATATATACACTCCAACTTGTGCATTCATTCACTCAGCATTGATTGGGCAAATTTTACATGGTAGGCATTATACTATGCTCTGGACATAAAATGGTGAGTATTTTTAATTTGGCACCCCCCCACATTATTGAGTAATTAAATTTTGAAAAGTAAATATCAATAAAAAAAGAGTAGGTGTAGAATGAATACTATTTAATTTTGCTGTTCATTGTCCAGAAAATGACACTAAGACATAAGAGAAAAGAAGCAGATTCATAGATTCCATAGCTAATGAATGGAAAGACTGGGGCTGGATTTCAGGTCCTTTAACTTGCATTACTAGCAAATCCCTTAACTGAGTGCATTCAAAGAGCATACTACCTCTTTGAGGTTCAGGCTTCACAACCATGTCTTCATTAACATTGGCTGCTAAAACAAGTACCACAGGCTAGGTGACTTATAAAAACTGGACATTTATTGCTCACAGTTCCTGGAAGTTGGAAGCCCCGCATCAGAGTTCCAGCCTGGCTGGGTTCTGCAGAGGGCCCTCTTCTGGGTTACAAATTGCTGATAAAATCTCATTTTATCCTCTTGAAGCAGAAAGAGAGTCTCTGGACTCCCTTTTACAAGGGCACTAATCGCAGTCATGAGGGCTCTACTCTTGCGACCTCATTATTTTCTAAAGGTCTTACCTTTTAATACCATCATTTCTAGGTAAAGATTTCAATATATAACTTCAAGAAGAAACAAGCATTCACTTCATTACATCATGAAAACAACAATTACTATTCTTACTGTACTGATGAGAATACTAAGACTCTGACAGGATCAATAACTGCCCAAATCACACAGCTAGTAAATGGCAGGACTGGAATTCAAACCCGGGTTTGTCCCGAAAATTCTGCAGTGGGTACTTTCAGCAGCTTCTGGTATATTCTGGTTCACTCACCCCACGCATTTGCAAATAATTTAATTACTATAAATAACTGTCACCCTTTGAGCAAGTGCTATGTATCTGGCACTGCTTTGTAGTATTTATCATGAACAAACTACTTAATCATCACAAAAACTGTATGTGAGTGCTATATCCTGGTAGCACACAAAAAGCTCTGTCTGGTCTCCCAAAGATGGAGAATTAAGAGACTGACATCTCTAAACTCCTCAGCAGGGGTCAATGTAAATCTATGATCCTGCAGCCAGAGCACGTGCCATCTCATTATCCGTCAATGAGAGCAGATGTTGTTTAAGTACCCACCAGCCCCAGCATATGCCACCCTCAGCTTACAAACACAAGTTCCAAATCTGCAGGAGTCAACGTTTCTTTTTCCCTTGCTATCTAGTCTGTTTTGCAATATATGTCATCTTAAAGAATGTGAGGGAGTCCTGAAATCAGTGCCATCTGTTTAAACTTCTGCTGTGACTTCCCTCTCTCCATCCCCAGCCACAAGTAGTGATTCCTGGTGATTATTTCAATAGAAGAGAAAGAGCCAGTGAGGGATCACGCAATGTGATTCCCTTTCCCTTAGCTTCGGGGGGGGGGGGGGACTTTGTAAGTGGAGATACGGAGCATGACTCCATGACAGAAATAAACAGCCAAGTGGCACTGCTAGTGACTAGCCAGGCACCAAGCAACCTCCCAAGTAGGGCCTGGTGCTGTGGCATAGCTGCCTAGTGGGTAAAACAGCTGCCTGCCACATCAGCATCCATTATGGGCCTCCGAGTCCCAGATGCTCCACTTCTGACCCAGCTCCCTGCTAATGTGCCTGGGAAAGCAGCTGAACATAACCAAACTTCCTGGGCCCCTGCCACCTATGTGGTCCCTTGCTTTGGTCTGGAAGAGCCCTGGCTCCCCAACACTTGTGGCCATTTTGGGAGTGAATCAGCAGATGGAAGATCTCTTTCTTTGCCTCTTCCTCTCTGTAACTCTGCTTTTCAAACAAATAAATCTTTATAAAAGGAAAGACAGAGAGAAAGAAAGAATGAGAGAAAGAGAGAGAGAGAGAGAAAGAGAGAGAGAAAGAGAGAAAGAGAGAGAGAAAGAAAGAAAGAGAGAGAGAGAGAGAGAGAGAGAGAAAGAGAAACTCCCCAAGTAAGCTATAGTTTGCAACCTAATCCATAAGCAGTTACAAATGACTAGATATCATACTACAGGATGTATGCTACTGTAGATAAATGGACCGAAAAGATACTGAAGCACCGGGAAAGCACTGATGCAGAAGTCTAAGAAAGCAGTTGGAGGCCATCATTCGTAGGCATGCAAGCACCTCACCACTAGGAAATACCTCAGTGAATAAAGGTTTCAAGACAATGCTATGAGTGAAGACAAGCAACTGACAAGATCATATGTACATATTCACTAAAGTTTATCCCTGTACAAATTATTTGTTTCCATCATGGAAAATACTTTTGAGATTTTTGCCACCATATTTTCAGGTTGGGTAGGCAAAATTGTTTAGAAGCATACTTGGGTGTTATGCATGTCACTTTGTAAAAGACAATATTACTACACATTAATGTGTCTTCAAATCTAGACAAGATTGGCATTACTTTTCCATGAAAATTATTATTTCCTAAGATTCCCTAATTATCATAAAACATAACATATTTCAATAATAAGATTTTACCTTCAATTTTCTCCTGATTTAAAGGGTAACATAGGCTAAATGCTAATAGCTTTGCAAAAATATAAAAGCAATTGAGCAACATTAATGCTGAACCTCAGGATGATATGTAGGGAAATTCATCACATTCAAAGCACCAGTGTTTTCAACAGAACCCTTTAGACTTCACAATTTGTGATCTTTTTTTAAATTTTTTATTTACTTACTAGACAGGTAGAGTTACAGACAGTGAGAGAGAGAGACAGAGAGAAAGGTCTTCCTTCTGTTGGTTCACTCCCCAAATGGCCGCCATGGCTGGTGCTGCACCGATCTGAGGCCAGAAGCCAGGTGCCTCTCCTGGTCTCCCATGGGGTGCAGGGCCCAAACACTTGGGCCATCCTCTACTGCCCTCCCAGGCCACAGCAGAGAGCTAGACTGGAACCTGGTGCCCATATGGGATGCCAGTGCCACAGAAAATTTGTGATCTTAGTAAGAGATACATGAAACAAGTTATTTGGGAACTCAGTTATTTTTCCAATCTAAGTCAAATGCATGTTTATAAGCTTAATTTATATTTCTCAGAGACACTAAGTTACAGACACTCTAGGATACTCATGAAGAAAATAACAACTTTTTAAATAAGGAATAATGTGCTATTTATAAAACATCTGAAAATAGAGACCAGTGGAAAATATTAAACAAAAAGTAGGTATCACAAAAATTATTGAGAAATCTTACTAAATTAATGTAGATATAAACCTTATAACAAATGACAAAAATAATTTCAAATAAGTCAAACTTTCATTTAGAAACAGTAAATAAATTTCTATTCCAAAAAAGAACTAAATATTTGTGAGTGCTTGATATGAATACTACTTTTTTGCATGACTAACAGAATAAATCTTAATAATACTGGCAAGTTTGAGGAAACACATTACAACTTCCTCACACAATGGTAACTTCACCTAAGCAGAGACAGGACCAAAGAAGATATTAACATTTAATGTGATGAAGAGCTGATACATTCATCATCTAAGAGGTAAATAGCGAAAACATGAAAGTCAAAATGGCTTTACAGCCTTTCTCTGAAGGGAGGGCTTCCACTTTGATTATGGCCTTGTCTAAATAATGTCGGAGTTTGTAGACTCAAGAGGCTTCCATAGCCTTGGCGGCTCATGACAAGAGCCTCCAGTGATCACTGACGTCATAAACAAGAGTGTCAATTGCTAAATCAACAACAGGAGTCCCTGTGCACTTGTTCTGTCCTTAATGAGTTCTCCTATGAGAATTAATGGTAAAACTAATCTTCAAACAGTACTTTATACTTGGTGTGTCTGTGTGGGTGCAAACTATTGAAATCTCTACTTAGTACAGAGTTGATCTTCTGTATATAAGACTAATTAAAAATGAATCTTAATGAAAAATGAGATGGGAGAGGGATTAGGAGGTGGAATGGTTTGGGGGTGGGAGGGTAGGTATGGAGGGAAGAACCACTATAATCTAAAAGTTGTACTTATAAAATTTATATTCATTAAATTAAAGTTTTCTATTAAAAAATGACTGTACAGAGGTAAAAATGGCAAAAGTCCTTTAAGAGTCTCAAGGATTTGCTGATTTATGGATTGCAACATAGACTTTATGTATGGAATTAAACCACCAGCTGGAACAATTTTCTTGAAACTAATGGTACCCTGTAGGGCTTGTGAGATATTAGAGTGACCAATTCCCCCATCCTGAATGTTGTAAAGGTCTTTGGCAGTTTGGGATTGTCCTAATCTCCATCAGTTACCAAATAGCCACACTTGTTTAATGTTGCTTATCATCAAAGAACGCTACAATTATAAGTATCCCTTCTCTCTTTTACATTATAAAAAGCTCTCACACCTTGTCCTCTGTAGAAAGCTTGACTCATTTCCAACTGAGCCTGCAATACTGATTTGCAAATCTATTCTGCACTTGAATAACAACTGTCTTTGCTTTTATTTTATGCTCCTTTATCATTTGTTACTTTGCCAATGAAATTTATGAGGAGAAGCTCTGACAATGCCTAGAAGATTGTAAAGATGAGATTAATGTTCAAGAAAGCAGAACTGGGAACATTATGTAAGAGAAGAGGAAAGGAAAGCCAGAATTTTGAGCAAAAGCATTGTTAATAAGAATCGTTAATTGGCTTCTAAGAAGGCACAATGTAACTTACCTCTAGGTATGTACATGCTAGTGGGATAACAGGTTGTTACAGAAATGAAGCTGTGTGATCCCCGGGGCTGGGCTATAAGAGATCTTGCGGTTTCTGCCATGGATCACCTGCTCTAGGAGATGTCAGCTGCCATGTTGTGAGGAAACTCAAGCATTCCTATGGAGAGGTCAAGGTGGAGAGGAGCTCTAGCCTTGTGCCAATAGCCTGCACCAACCTCCTGACCACTGAGCAGATGAGGACAAGGCGAAGCTATCACTCAAGTGTACATGGCGAGGGATTGTTAGATCTGGGATTAGGACCCCAGCCTCTGTGTCTGGTAATCCCTGAAAGCTACTGTCTCCATGGAAGAAGCACAATGGAAAGTATCAGCAAGTCTATGATACACAGTGACTAAAAGAAAAAAAAAAAAAAAGCTAAAATTCAGAAATCAATTGGATGCGAAGGAATGAATGAAGGCATGGGAGGACTTTAAAAGGGGTTTAATTTTCCAACAGGGATAACAGAGAAGGTAGTAAGGCTATTAATTAAGATGGGGATCAGACACTAGCAGCTATGGGAGTGCTGTGTGTACACGAACTTATGCACATGTGATTGATCCTGGGTGTCCACAGGATTAAGTGAAACACAGAAAATGCAGTCAGTGGGTTGGTTTAAGAATTACAGGATTTCAATTCCCCAGCAAAGAAAAATTCTAGAGAGGTTTCATCCCAGTAGCATATGGTTAAAGAATGGCTTCTTTCAAATGAATTTTATACCACTCTCTTTCCAAAGATGAACAAAAGAATGGAAATATCCTAGCTCCACTTAACCACTTGCTCATTTCTCAACTTTCTCAATCACTTTAAGAAATGAATCTAAAATTAAATATAAAAAAAACCTGACCTTTTAAGATTGGATTAATAAAGGGGCCAGTGCTGTTGCATAGCAGGAAAAATCACCACCTGCAGTGCCGGCATCCCATACGGGCACCAGTTCCAGTCACAGCTGCTCCACTTCTGATCCAGCTCTCTTCTGTGCCCTGGGAAAGCAGTAGAGGATGGCCCAAGTCCTTGGGCCCCTGCACCCACGTAGGAGACAGAGAAAGCTCCTGGATCCTGGCTTTGGATAGGCGGAGCTCCAGCCATTGTGGCCAACTGGGGAGTGAACCAGCAGATGGAAGACCTCTCTCTCTCTCTCTCTCTCTGCCTCTCCTTCTCTCGCTCTGGGTAACTCTGACTTTCAAATAAATAAAATAAAATCTAAAAAAAGATTTTATTAATAAAAAGACAACAGATTTCACATATTTCATGGGTACAATTTTAAGAAGATAACCATAGTTCCCTCCCTCCCTTTTTACTGCTCTCAATCCCCCTCCTTCCTTCTCTTCCTTTTTTGTCTTTAATTTTTGCAAAGACACAATTCAGTCCAATCTATGATCATAGGCTTAATTCACCACTAACCATAATATTCAACAAGTAAAAAGTAGGAAGACCAAGAGTTCCACAGGAGTATAAATAAGAGCTAAAACACTCATTACAAAATATCAAAAATTAGGTATCAACTACAAAAAATTCAAGCAAATTTGTTATTTAAAATATCAAAGAAATAACAATTATGAGATTGGTTGTTTGGCAGTAACTAGTACTCCTCTGGATGTATAAGTGAGCTTCATAAACATATAATAAAAATATTCTAGCTTGAGAAATATTTTTTTCCATTTTCTCTCACATGTAATGACTTCCATGAAAATGTTTTTTATTTACTGCCTTTTTTCCCCAAAATATATATGTGATTTTATTTCATTCTAATATATAAGTCACTTTAATAAATAAATTTCTCTCTACAGGGAACTACGAAAACTCAGTTGCTGCAGGTATTATTTTTGAAGAGTTCAGTACATATTCATGGCTGCTTAGTTGAAATGCATAGCCAAGAAAATTCAGCACAAATGCTGAAACAAAAATCCCCAAGAAACCAGCAGAAGTGAAATTGGACAAATCCTAATGCATAATGGATACACTACAATATCCTGTTGTATGTGGTTACAAATGTGAACATGGCACTTGTCTTCGTATTTTACTAAAATAAAATTAAAAGCCTACACACTCCCTGAGATTTAAGTTTGCCATCTACAAGAATGCTCAAGGAAACCTTAAATTCCTTTTACTATAGAGCAAGTATACAATGTCAAGAACCATGCAATTAGGCAGCTTCTTTGTTTTGAACAGATAGTCATATTCCCTGACCGTTCTTGATTTGTTGCCAAATTTTATGACCTGCCCTTATTTCTTGGTACTATGTCCTATTCTATTCCAATTGCAAAGAAAAAAAATTAAGATTCTCAAAATCAATATATTGCGGAACACTGACATTATCTTGTTTCCCTTGCAGCTGCTTATATTTTCCACACTGTATTAATCGTTCCACACTAGTTCTAAATACACCTTAAACCTTACTGTGCAGCCAATCAGGTGTTTAAAAGGCCACTCTCACTCTGAGGTCTTTTAACCTCTATTTGTTATCTGTCTATGTGTTGTCTTCATCAGTTGTTTCCTCATTTGAAAGCAAATATAATAATTTTCACCACAGAAACAAGCATCATGATCCAAAGTGCTAAAGCTTGTTCTCCAAGAGTTAATTTGATATGCAGGAAATGAATTACCTTGTATTTCATATTGTAGGTATTAAATATGTTCATTTATAAATATACAATTGGCTTTCTCCTGGCATGTTCTTGTCTAACTTAAAAATACAACACAATTTCCAACTGCTTAATAAACTTTTAAAGTTTTACTTTGTGTAATAAATGGTTATGGAAACTGAGTGGAAAATCTCCCGGGCAGGAATGAATGAGAACTCCTGACGCTCTATCCTTCCAGTCCTGAACGTATACAGCCAATTCAAAGCTAAACAAACCCTGGAACGGTGCAACACAATTTTCAGAATGCTTTTGTCAACTTCCACTCAGCCATGAAGCTTCAAAAGCCTCAAAATTTTGGAAAAACAAATAGAATGTCTTACAAAGTTGCACAGACCTAACGAAAGACCATATGACCAGCATTTCCACTTCTAAGTATCTTCTCAATACGAATGAAAACATGTCCATACTAAGACTTGTACTCAAATGCCCATAGCATTAGTTTTGCTTATTACAACAGCAAAAATGAGAAAACAGCTCAAATTTCCATTAACAGGTGAATGGACACACAAATGTGGCACATCCATACAATTGAACACTATTCAACAATATGAAAGAGCAAAGTACTGATAACTACAACTGGAATGAATCTTCAAAACATATCCAGTAAAAGAAGCCAGACACAAAATATCACTTATTGTATAATTTCATATCTAGTCAATGTCAAAAAAAAGTTTGGAGAAACAAAAAGCAAATCAGTGGTTACTTAGGGATAACGGAAGTCACTAAGTGCAGAGCAGGTAGTGGGAGGTAATGAAAATGTTCTATCATGAATATGGAGAAATAACTGGATGAAATATAAACTTAATAAGTATTTTATGGAATTTGTATCATGTCTCAGTAAAGCTATTTAAAAACTCCCGAACAGTCATAAACTAACAGCATTACTATGCTTATTGAAAATCTATAATCTGTGTATGATTTGTTTCATGGAGTGGGCTGGTCTTAATCAAGGAAATTATAATTGAAGTAAGTTAGCTGCTTTTTTGAGATGTTTAATAAAAGAAAATACATGGGAATCTAAAGGAGTTAGAAAAATGAGGCTCAAATGGAGAGGCCACAGCCAGGAGGCCCGGGTGACCTAAATCAGATGAATGAGCTGATAACTCACTGTGCGGGACACTGCCTTTCAATACTCGTGTGGGTGGGAGTCAGAGTGCATCTTCAGGATTGATTTTTTGACACAAAACAGTGTAATACAATACAGGTTCCCTGATAGCTGGATTTGCAACTAATTGTGTGTAGCAATTAGAAAATGTTAGGAAGAAGTTGCTAACTGTTAATTCTTTACATACTGCATTTGCTGATGCAAAATGAGTCATCCTAATGGCTGACACTTAGTAGCCATTCAATAACTATTGAATAGAATAAAATAACTGTTGTACCATCTACCAACTGCAATATCAAATATTCATTATGTATTATTACTCAAGGACAGTTGGGCATGTCCTATGAAAGAAATTATGGAGGAAAAGTTATGTTGGGGTACAGTTGTAAGATAAGGAGGTCAATCTTGGACAAAGTGAATTTAAGCACTCCTCGTCCTGCTGACATAAGCTCTGTAGCATGTGCATCTCAAGAGATAGCTCTGGACTGAGGATTCAGACTTAGAAGGCTTCAGTTTAGTTTAGGTCCTGAGAGTACAAATCAATAATAATTTATTTTAAGCAACATAGAAAATATCCTCATGTAATTCTACTTCTGGTTCTGATTATAAATTTGAATAAAAGCTATCAAAGTTCTCACATGTAATTGATTTCCTTTAAGAATCACAATAGCTGTAACTAGAGCTGCTTTTGTTTGTTCCTAGAGAACATTTACTGTTTTCTCCAATTACCTTCAACACTGCAAAATTCCCTCTGCAACGAAGATTCACTGTGCAGTTATTAGCTTCCGTTTATTAATCTCACTTTGTTCCTTTTGAGACAAACACAGCCTGAAAATCTGTCATTCCACAGATTAGCTAATAGAAATAAAAGAAAAAATGAAATAATTCTTTTTCCTGATCAAAGATTTATTGCTACTTAATATATGTCCAGTCATTCTTATTATTTGGTATTTCAGTAAGTTTTATTGGTAGCACTATAAAATACTGTTAGAGGTAAATATGTTATGGGGACAGAATCATGATTTAAAGTCATCATCTTTGATTTTAATAATTTTTTTTCATTTATGAGCTCTATGATTTTGGGTGAATTACAAAATTTCTCTGAGATTTAGCTCCTTGACCCATAAATTTAAAATTCCAGAAGAGTTTTGCTGAAAGGTACATGAGATTTATACACTCGCAAATGTACATACACACACATTTACACATCAGGTAAGTTGGTTGCTGACAATCATTAGTAAATGGTAGACATGAAAACTGGAAACACCTTATAATTATGCCATTATTTTCTACATCTAATAAAGTCTTTAATCAGCAGAGACATTTTGATGTATTTCAAAGTAGCTGAAGTTTGGGGAGCATTTTGAAATGCATTAGTTTCCTACCCTCTGTATTTTCTTATAGTCTTCCTTCCTTGCTTTTGATCTTAGTTGCTTTTAGAAATTTTCTACTCGCTTGCTTGAAACTACCTTTGGAAAACTATCAAGAACTTAAGTTTGTGAAGAAAAATTGAGGAGTGAATCAGCAGTTGAAATCTCTCTTTTTCTCTCTCTGTCTCTGATTTTCAAATAAATGAATTTCAATTAAAGAGGCCCCTGAGAGCTCCCTCCCATGCTTCTGTCACAGGAGGACACAACAAGAATGAATCAGGAACCAGGCCCTCACCGGACGCTGACTCTCCAGAGCCTTGATCTTGGACATCAGTCTCCTGGCCCGTCAGAAATAAATGTCAGTTGTTTCTAAGACTCTCAATCTATTGTACTCTACTACAACATCCTTAGTAGATAATTGTTTTATAAATGAGTTTTAGGTTTTTCAGTTGTTTAAGGTCTGTAAGAATAGAGTTTCTTGTTGGGTCAGAGTTTGCGGCACGGTGGGCTAAGCTGCTGCTTGGGATGCCTGTATCCTAACTGGAGTGCTGATTTGAGACCCAGCTTCTACACTTTCAGTCCAACTCCTTGATTATGCACCCGTATGATGGATTAAGTATCTGAGTTCTTGCCACCCAGGTGGGAGATCCAGATGCAGTTTCTGATTCCTGGCTTTGGCCTGGCCCCCAGCCCTGGCTGTAAAGGTCTTTGGGAATGAACCAGCAGACTGACATCTCTCTCTCTCTTTCTCTCTCTCTCATTTTCTCTTAAATAAATGAATGAATCCTTAAAAAAGAAGTTTCATGTTTTCTCTCTGTATATTTAAATATCATTTAACAAATGTAATTTCATGTTCTATAATCTATAGAACATTTTTTTTCTTAGAAGTATGTCTATACTTTACTGAATTTTGAAAAATATTGAAGTAAAAACTCTCCAAGATTCTTTTCAGTTTTAATCCTATGTAGCTGAGTAAAAGCTTCTTTTGGGTGGAATGATTCCCTTGTGTTTTTCTAAATGATTCACAAAGGACTCTCAGAAACCACACAATCATGTTCTTCAGGCTACTTACTCATACAAGGATACTTCAAAACAGTCTTGGAAAGCAAATTAAAAATATGAGTTTATTTTGTAGTATAAAAATTTTCACTGTAACTTTTTTCTTTATCACATGGAAAAATGTATTATGAAGAATTAATACATGTATTTAAAAAATTGCAATAAAATAAATTTACAATTTTTAAATTTATTTTTTTAAACTTTTATTTAATAAATATAAATTTCCAAAGTACAGCTTTTGGATTATAGTGCTTTTCCCCCTTATAACCTCCCTCCTACCTGCAACCATCCCATCTCCCACTCCCTCTCCCATCCCATTCACATCAAGATTCATTTTCAATTATCTTTATATACAGAAGATCAACTTAGTATATACTAAGTAAAGATTTCAACAGACTGCACCACAAAGACACACAAAGTATAAAGTACTATTTGGGTAGTAGTTTTACCATTAATTAGCATAGTACAACACATTAAGGACAAAGGTGACTCCGGTTGTTGATTTAACAATTAACACTCTTATTTATGACGTCAGTAATCACCCAAGGCTCTTGTCATGAGCTGCCAAGGCTATAGAAGCCTCTTGAGTTCACCAACTCCAATTTTGTTTAGACAAGGCCATAGTCAAAGTGGAAGTTCTCTCCTCCCTTCAGAGAAAGGTACTGTTTTCTTTGATGGCCCATCCTTCCCACTGGGTTCTCACAGAGATCTTTCATTTAGGTGTGTGTGTGTGTTTTTTTTTTTTTTTTTTTTTTTTTTTTGCCACAGTGTCTTGGCTTTCCATGCCTGCAAAACTCTTGTGGGCTTTTTCCTCAGATCTGAATGCCTTAAGGGCTGATTCTGAGGCCAGAGTGCTGTTTAGGGCATTTACCATTCTAGGAGTATGCTGTGTATCCTGCTTCCCATGTAGGATCATTCTCTCCTTTTTAATTCTATCAATTATGAGAAACAATGTCTTGATCAGCCCTTGTCCTGACTGGCAAGGAATAATTTACTATTTTATTCCTTTTATTTTTTGTTGTTGTTGTTGTTGTTCTACTTAATACCATTGGTTGAACTCTTTAATTAACAAACAATTATTCTTAGTCATTTAAATTTAACTGAAAAGTGATCCCTGTTAAATATAAAAGTGAGACTAAGAGAGGGAAGAGATGTAAGTTTGGCACATGATTACTTGGACTTACCCCTAATGGTAGAGCTAGAAATGTACCAGGGGATTCCAATTCAATCCCATCACGGTGGCATGTATCAATGCCCTCTTACTTGTTAAAGTGATCAGTTTAAGTTCATAATTGATCAAAAAGATAGGATTAAGTGTCAAAGGGATTACATAAATAAGACCAGTGTCTAATAATAATAAAATTGCAATTTTAATTGAATTTTCCCACAACTTTCTGAAGTATTCTCTTGTCTGGTGGTAGCATTGTAGATGCCAAAATTTACTTAAAATGCAATGAAAATGTTAGAATATATATATACTACACAAATATACTCATAAGATGCTGAGAATATAATTAAGTAAATTTGTGAATAAGTAATATTAAATTCATTTGGGAAACTTTTGATAATGCATATATCTCATAGTTTTATAGCCCTGTGCTTTACACATGCTGTTCCCTTTGTTTCTGCCCAATTGCAATCTCTTCCATATGGCCTTCTCTGCTTTCTTTGTATAAAGCTTAGTATCGGTTGTCTTCACTTCACAAGACTTGTATCGTTATAACAGAACCTACCTTAGCACAATGCAAGTACCCTTCGCATGTCTTCTCCATCATTTTTTATGAGTTTCCTCATGACATGGATCATGCCTTGTAACTCATCTTTAAATTACCTCACTCAAAGCTATGCATATAGTAACGCCCAATAAATATTAGTTTATAAGACGCAACTTGGTCTCATCTTTAAGTCTTTTGCTACTGCTACAAATATAATTTCCTCAGTTGAATGGGGTGCTTCTTGCTCATTTATTCACTCTTTGTGGATCAGGGAATGTGCTCAGACATTGAAGTCAGATTGACAGATCTGGAATTTAATTCTGTATTTAATGCATTTTAGTAGTGTGACCCAAAGTTAATTACTTCCTATTTTTGATTTTCAATCTTGTCATTTATACATTGGGGATAATAACTGTCTACCTTGCAGGTTTACTTTGAAGGTTAAATGAAATCATTAACATATTTTCATTTCTTTGTACAATACACATCATGGCACAAAGCAATCCCTAGAAATGTGAATTCTTTTGCCCCAACATATCTGGTAAGCTTTTGGGTTAAAAGGCTATCTAATCATTAGCATTATCAAACTTTTCTTATTTGCTAAGATGTTAGCAGAATACAGAGGAATAATGTCTTGATTTATTAATCTATTCTGGTTTTTTATTCTCATAGTTCCTCCATGTTTCCTTCCTTTCATAGCTTCCAGGGAAGACAGAACATTAGAGAGAGAACAAAATAATTGGTCTTTGGCTTTGAGTTTCAAATAGCCTAGGCTATGACATGAAAAAAAAAAAAAAGTAGCAGAATATCTGATTAGAGAGACGTTTGCTTGCACCTGACCCCATCTTCACACAAAGTCAAGATTACATAGGATGCATTTCAAAGGGAGAGAAGATAAATCTCAGGCTGACTTATGAAATTAAGTATAGGGAGAATGTGGCCACCATCTCCAAGTAGACCCCAGGGAGCAGACAATCCTTTGAGGTGTTGCCTGTCTAGCACAGGTGGGAACAGATGCAGGCCTTTGACTGAGGTTGCTGGGATTCCCTGAGTCTAGCCCTCAGATTCTCAAAATAATCTGGCACTAGAGGAAACAAAGGGCTCTGAGGGTGGGCTTATTGCAGTGGGCAACAGGTTCAGGTGCAGTAGAATGTGTCCTGTGAACCCCACAGTGGTAGGGTGGGGGTAAGTGGCGGCTCTGAGAGCCACAGACTTTACCAGGTCCTGCAGGCGAGAAGGAAGCAGCACACAGCGGGGCAGTGCAGACAGGTGACAGAGACTCAGATGTGACCCATGTCATGTCACACCCTCCTCCCACGGAAAGGGGAAAAGGAAACATTTTAATTCAAGGAAGTCAGGTTTCTGATATCTAGTGGGATGAGGGATCAGTACACAAATGATTCTTAAGTATGCAAAAATAATATAAAACAACAACAAATATATCTACTCTCTCTCTTGCTCTTAATCTATCCATTCATCCCTGTATCTATCACCTGTCTCCCTATTTTTTATCTCCCTATTTTTATCTATCTTGATCTAAAGTTGTAGTAGATAAAAATGATTAGGATTCTAATACTGTAATAGAGTTTAACAAACTGCCTATCTAGGGCAGTCACTTTGCTTAGTTTTTGTTCTTGTTGTTCTTTAAATATTTATTTATTTTAAATATTTATTTATTTACAGAGAAGCAGAGAGAGAAGGAGAGAGAGAAAGAGGTCTTCTATCTGTTCATTCATTCCCCAAATGGCCACAATGGCCAGAGAAGCCAGGAGCCAGGAGCTTCTTCCAGGTCTTCCACACAGGAAGAGCCCAGTGATTTAGGCCATCTTCTATGGCTTTCCCAGGCTATAGCAGAGAACTGGATCAGAAATGGAGCAGCCAGTGCTTGAACCAGTGTCATATGGGATCCTGGCACTGCTGGCAGTGGCTTCACCTGCTGAGCCACAGCACCAGCCCTGACTTCACTTAGTTTTAAGACAATGGTTACAGCATCTGAATTAGAGTGCCTGGGTTTTATACCTTGCTCTGGCTTCTGACTCCAGTTTCCTGGTAATGGGACCCTGGGAGGCAGTAGATAGCTCAATAACTGAGTTCCTGACACCCATGTGAGAGACCTGGATTGGATCCCCAGCCTGTCGCTTGCCATTGTAGGTATTTATGAGTGAACCAGCAGATGGGAACTAGCTCTTTCTCCCTCTCTCTCTCTCTCTCTCTCTCTCTCTGTCTCTTGCTGTCTATCATTATACTTTTCTATATTAACATGACCTGCTAATAGGGGAAATGAGGTGAGGGGTATGCAGGACTTGTTGTATTACTATCTCACAATTTTTGTTTTGTAAAATTAAAATGGATAATACAGAAGGCAAAAAAGACATTGTATATTCTTGAGGCTGGGAGTGGAAAGGATAGAATGAGTTAGGAATAAAGTAGGCATTAGAAGAACCCAAAGATAATACCCTTCAGGATTTATGTTTCCCTGACCTTCAAGAATTTTTCTCCAGTGCTGGACTTCAGGTTTAGTACTGATGACCCTGAGCAGTCTTCATGATAGGGTTCTAATACAGAAGCAAAGCTAAATCCATTGGTCCTCTGCCCACACTTTGCATTTGGATGGAGTTGGATGGCATAAACAGCAATGTAGGATGAGCTTTGCAGACCTCTGACATCTCCCAATAGAGATGAATATTTACATCATTTTGAAGACATTAATATGATACATGATCAGCCTGCCACAGGAAGAAACATGGGAGGGAAAAGCTTTGATTATAATTAACAGATCTCCAAATAATATGTCCATGTTGCTATTCTTGATACCAACATCACTGGGTGACTGGTTCCTGGGTCATTGAGGTTTGCAGCAGAGCCACTGGGCTCTGGAACAGATGAGCCACGACACTGAAATTCAAAACCTACCTACTTCTCATTATGTGGGCAAACCAAGCCAGCCTGCCAGACCCCTCAGAATGACCTATACTCAATTTGCCTCAAATTGATTAAAAAAAAAAAAAAAACAGAAAATGGATCTTTTTTCCATACTTGCCTGTTCCCTAGGATTAGCATAAGTGCCCTTTCCTTTCCTTTTCTTGTTTCCTTAACAGACATGGAAGAAAAATAGAATTTTATTGCACTGATATATAACAGTTGATATGATGCTGTTTGCAAGATCTGACATTCTCTAATTTTCTTTTCAAGATAATAAACTCTTAGAATGTTTTCTACACCGAGTGCTATTCTATACACTACTGTCAATGTTTAATACATAAAGATAAGATTTTTGACACATTTGACAATTTATATTCCACTGAGTTCATATTTCAGGGAGATGTTTGATAATATACAGAAGGATGGGAAATGGAAGGGGGAGGAATGAGACTTGATGACCACCCAAGGGGATGACAGACCTTGCAGAATGCAGCCGCCTGATCCAGTTCTAGGTAGGACTCCCAGGAAACACGTTCTTGTCAGCAATAGTAACAAGACGAATTCTCATCAAATGGGATTTCACACAGACATAGGGCTGTGATTCAGCTGAACAAACATCAGGGAAAATCATTCTCTTTTCTACTTCAACTAACAAAATGATTCCTCCTCTCATTTATGCTTTGGCTTTTCTTTTTTGCTTTTGAAAGCTGAACAAAATAGAAACAAACAACTGGGTATCTCTCTGTAAGGAAAGGGAAAGTTTAGACTTGTTAGTGTTTCTGGAACTTAGTTGATGTTAAGGGATTCTAAGATGCCAATTTGCCTTAATATTAGGAGAGGAAATGTTTTCTGTACCTATGTTAAGCATTAAAAGCAATAACACAACTCCAGGCCATATTGGGGGTATCAGGAACTGTTCTAGGATTAAATTCAGGCCTGGGAAAAAAGATGAGGATCTTACCCAGTGTTCAATATTTGAACAAGTAACATCAGAAAGAGTGGTTGCTTTCTGTTAAGTAAAAAAGAGCAAAAACAAAAGTGTGAGACATACGTTGTGTGTCTGAAACTTAACAAGAAATAGGTGACATTTGATTACCTCTAATATGCCGTAATTTGTTTCTTTTTTCTAGCAGAGTAGAATTGAATCCCCTGCCCCTGTTCTTTTGGCTGGTTATGTTGATCATACTGAACATGGGAAAGCATGAGCTGCACATGGTCCTGACCCATCTGTAGCTCGTTTTCTATCCCTGATTCAATCTTATCAGAGCCCTTTCCATAATCTATAAACTACTCTTCCAGCTTCAGGAAATGAGAAATTAGACAGAAGTTCTTATGTTCACAGTGGAGCCCCCTCCTATACCTTTCTCAGCACAGATTCCATCAATCCCTGAACCAACCCAATTGTTGAAATGACTCATTTTTTTTTTAAAACACACACACAATTCACCAGTGTTTTCTGGATTGCAGGCAAATGCAAACAGGGACCCAGGCCAACCTATTAATTGCTCAAATTCCTCATTTCTCTTTCATGTGTACTAACTCAGACAATTTGGGATTATCCAGGGACCTCACTAAAATAGTGTGACCTAGAAATGAGATTTTACTGATGAGATTGCATGCTTCACTCTTGTTTAAATCTTATTTTACTTAAAATGAAATAAAATTATTTTCACTATCTCTGCACCTCTGTGGTAACCAACACTAAAATTTAAGTACCCTGGATTCTAACTTCAAGATCACAACAGAAGTTACTAAACATTGAGGGTTAATTATATTCCAAGATGTGACCACTAAATATTTACTATGTGTTGCTTTATTAAAATTTTACAATACTATGAGACATAAAAATATTAGATGGAGAACCTCTGGTTTAGGAAGGCTAAGGAAATTTCCCAAAGTTAACATGGCTAGCAAATTGCAGAGATACCTTAAAGAGGGCTATCCAAAGTGCTTACACTTCAGGTCCCATGAATCTTGCCTGGTCCCTTGACTATACCATGAACACACTTAGGATTCAAGAAGCTTTCAAGATTCCATATGGCCAACTCTTTTTAGGTTCATTGTCTCCTTCATCCACTCACTCATTCATTTGTTCCATTTTCCAACAAGCAGAGGCTCATCTTTGGCAGACAGAGATCACTGATGCTACAATGACTGTAACTTCCCACCCCTTGCTGTATGGCTCCTGCCTCTAATAACTGAGCATGGCCCACTATCCCTGGATGTCTTTCCCGTACTTGACAGGTTCTGTTTTTACTAACCTATTCCAACTATGTGGTTCTGTCTATTGGTCTTACAATTTTTGCTGGAAATACTCACTTTATCTTACATCTGGTTTGTCATTACACAGAAAATTCTGTTATAACTGCAGTTGCCCCTTGTGCGGGCAAAAATTTCAGAGCAAATGACCGGCAGACCAATTTTTGGCCAAAGACAAGCTGTCCACAGATTATAGGCCCTGCCCTGGTCAATCAAATGGAAAACATCAGTGGAAGTCTTCCAGGAATCTGCATCTACATCTTGTTTCTTTCTCACAGTGTAATTATTGTACCTTCATAGCTGAATAAAATATAATTCTTACCAGCATCATAAATAGTTTAATACTCTCTTCCATTTAATTATTTCTGTGTTCCTACAGGGCTTCATGATAATAAAAATAATATGATTATTAAAATAATTATGAAGTAAATATAAGAGATCTTTAAAAATTTCATAGAAAATCTGTATTATGAAATAATTATGTATGGCTTTAAAAATCAAAATAAACTTGCCTTTTAGTTCCATTTTTCCACAAACTTTTTGAATTACCCTCAGATATAACTTATTATTATAGTGTCAGGAACTGTATGATCATTTACTTGCATTATTTCCCTTGATATTCCCCAAACTTTGAGATAGATGTTATTCCATTTGCCATTGTATAGATAGAGAAGCTGAGGTTCTAGAGAACCATGTATGTTCTGTAGATAACAAACAGGGTTTCTAAAATTTAAGCCAAGAGATTTAATTCTATAGCAGCGAATTTCAGTCTTGTCTGGACATTGGAGTCACTTGAGGAGTTTTCAAAGTCCTGAGTCCCACCTCCAGAGTTTCTGATGTATTGATCCAAAATAAGCCAGATTTTGCATCTTACCAGTTCCTTCTAATTCTCAACAATGCTTGAAAACCAATCACTGATCTACACATTCAGTTATTAATCATGAGATAATAAATGAGTGAGTGAACAATTGAATGCCTTAACTTCTTATTTTGTATTTTTAAAATAAGTATGGATTGAAAATATCAGAAGATAAGAATAGCAATAGTATTTATTTAGCCACTCAGAAAATTATGAAACCAATGTTGCCAAAATTGATTTGCCCTTACATACCACTTGCCAGAGTTAAAACTACTTTCCCAGAGATGGGCAGTGAATGGATTCAGTAAATGGCCAGCTCAGTCTAACTCACTTTTTCATGTGGACAGGGACCATGTTGGGGAAGTTATAGAGCACATCAAATCAAACTAAGTTGTTCAAACAAGTCCCTTGGTCCACTGCTTTGTTTTATGCTCTCCAGTCCCCACAGCCTATTTAATGTGTCACCCCAACTTGTTTCCTCCTTGCTGGGGAGTGGGACAAAGCACATTAAGCAGTTAGTGCTCAGAGTAGGCAACAAAGCTTTATTTTCTACTTTGGAGCCAAATCTTTTCTGCTGGTCACAGTCAAGGCAAAGGTGCAGATAAAAGAGCCTAGGCAAAATTACACATTCTTATCAAGCACTGATTTGTCCTGTTGGTCACTGAGCTGACATTTCAAAGCCACTAAGAGAAATTCTAAGGCATTAATAATCTTGGACTGATATGGGATAAACAAGTAGCTAGTTTAGGATCATGAAGCTGGAAGTCACAAAGCACAAACCCCAACCTTACTTAATTTTATCCTCTTACTTGTCCATCAAACTGTCCCCTTCATCTTATGTCCTCTTCACCAGGGTTTTGGGGTTGGTGGGGAGCATAATGCGAATAACCACTCCCCTTCCAACTTCATAAAAGAGGCCTACACTGGGAAAGGCAGGGTCTCTCTCTCTCTCTCTCTCTCTCTGACAAATGAGGTGCTTCCACATCTCTGCTTCCTGCCCAAACCCCATTTTCCCACTCTCCATCTGTGCTCATTTCTGTATTCTGTTTTGTCACCTTTTAAAATATCACTTTGTGCACTGTATATGTGCCTGTAGTAGGTAGAAGGCAAGGACCTGGCATAAAAATTAAACCACATTTCCTCCACTTCAGGAGGGCAAACTGAACAAATGGGGCAAGTTGTGTCATGAAATTTTAACCTGTGTGTGCGTGCATGTGTCCATGTCTATGTGTGCTTCAAACTGATTAAAGTTGAAGAACCATGCTTCATTCAATGGTTCTATCTATTCCTAATGGAATCAAGATACCAAGACACTGAATAAACAGGAAATGGTCAGATCACTGATTGACAATGAAATAAACTCCTATAATTTAAAACAGGACCCAGTCTCTTGTCTGTCTACCTTAGCACAAGATATCCTTGCCTGTTCTTTATCAAAAGGACTTCCATGACTTGAGGGAATGTTACAGCCAGTCTTAGAAGGTTCTAATCACCAACGAGTCATTTGTTTCTATAATAAATAATAACTTTGATGGGCAGTATTATCCCGAGGGGTTTGTTTAGGGGAATTCCAGGCCTGGGCAGAATGTAACTTCACATAACCGCCAGACCAAATCAAGCCCTCCTGGTTATCATGAATTTCTGAAAGAGCAAGGCATCACTGACCAATGGAAGGTCATGAGCACCTCTGACCAACCAGGAACTTGGACATGAGCTGATCATGACACCCTGATGTCAGTGATTGGTTTTCTGCATGTCAGATAAGCAGATCTAGTTGGAGGGTTCTATAAGAACACCTCCAACTAGTTTTGGGTGTTGTTTGCCAATAACAATTAAACTCTGTCCTGCTAACAATGAAGCAACCAGTCCAGATGACCAATCTCTGTAGCAATCAATACAGAGTAGGCAGGTCTAACAGTGACTGCCAGTTTTCTTGACCTTTCCCTGCTTTTGACTTAAGACAAAACAGAGAAAATAAAATACACTCCCCAAACCAACTACAGAAGAAGGCACTTCTACTTAGCCATCCCTAGCTTCTCTCTGCCAACAATCTCCAGTCAGAGTACACCTGCAACCTTCCCTTCTTCATTACAAAGCCATCCCTACCCCTTTTGCCCTACTTCTTTGCCTGTCTTTGATGCAAGTTTTCAGTTGCATCCATTTTGTTGGGGATTTCATTTTTTCCACTGTGTAGTATTCCATGGTGTACACATCTCATAATTTCTTTATCCAGTCTTTAGTTGATGGACATCTGGACTGATTCCATAACTTAGCTATTCTGAATTGAGCTACAATAAACATGGGGGTACAGAGTACCTAAAAGGTGATTTATAGAAATGAAATTGACACTTTGAGATGCGACGACTTTGATCAGCCCTTGTCTCCACTGTTGAGGAACAGGTTTTTTTTTTTTTTTTTTTTTTTTTTTTTTCCCATACTATTTGTTTAACTCTGTACTTAGTGTAGGGTTAATCTTTTGTGTATAAAGTTAATTGAAAATAAATCTAAGTAAAATATAAGAATGGGATTAGGAGAGGGAGGAAGAAAGAGGTTGGAGTGCAGGTGGGAAAAATCACTATGTTCCTAAAGTTGTATTTATCAGATGTATGAAGTTTGTATACCTTAAATAAAAGGCTTCTGGGAAAAAGTAAATAAAAACTAACTTGTTTGTTATCATTTAAATGATCTTCATTTACTTTCAAAGAGCAAAGGCAGAGCGGGGCAGTATGTGTGATGTTTTGAAATTCTGACCCCACAGTCTCCAGGCAGGTGAGCCTTCTCCTGTGTCCTCCCTCCCCCTTAAGAGGCCTGCAGGGAGGGGCAGGCACAATGACAGAGAGGTGAATGGCATCTGCATTAGATTCACACAGATCAACCTGAGGAGGTAGACTTGACTCCATGCCAGAATCACAGTGGTATTTGAATAAGAACCTGAGAGACTAGCATCAGTCTCAAAAGAGGGATGGAATCATAAATTTAATCAGCATTACCTGTGAAGACTGAGAAAAATCACTCTATGCATTCAATTTACCAGGGAATGATGAGGGTTTTTTTTTTTTTTTCAACATGAGACAGAATGAAGACTCAAGAGAGAAATCAAGTTCAATTAGGTAAAAATGGAGTTACATTTTGCCCTACTTGAATGCTTCAGTGATGCTAACTTGGATTGACTACTTCAGAAGTTTGGAAGACAGAACAATATACTCTGATAAAAGGAGAAACTCATAGCCCAAATCATAGAAGGGCAGGTCAAGTAAGATAAAAAGAATTTTGACAAGTAGAGCTTTAATTTTCTTCCAGGCCACAGAGTTACTGATACATTATTGAAATTAACTATATAAGGTTATGATAATGCCACAGGCTTTAATAAAAGGGTCCTGCACATGGACTCCAATGCCTAGGCTGCAACTTCATCTTAATAGCCCATTCAGAGTTACTTTGTCTTTCTGAGTCTCAGGATTTTCTTATTTCTTAGAATTTTTATTTATGGATTTATTTTCATTTTATTTGAAAGGCAGAGAAAAAGAGAGCTATCTTCTATCTGTTGGTTCATCCCCCAAATGCCCACAAGAGCTAGGACTGAGCCAGGCTGAAGGTAGGAGCTTGGAATGAAAGCAGGCCTTCCAGGTGAGTGGCAGGAACCCAAGTACTTGCGCCATCACCTGCTGCCCCCATAGAGCAAATTAGCAGGAAGCTAGATCTGCAGTAGAGGTGGGAACTGAACCCAGGCACTCACATATGAGACAAAGACATCCTAACTGCTGTGCCAAACAACTTAGAATTTTAGAATTAAAATGGAGGTGATGGCCATCTTCATGATTTGACACAATTGCTTAAAAAGATAAAAGTTGTCTTACAGAAACCCACACAGTGTCCCTACCCCTGCTCCTCTGCTGGTTGAGCCAGCTCAGGAAATGGGAGTGTGGTGTAGGGCACCCACCTTAGTCATGTCACATCAGGCCACAGAGATCACCAGTTCAGTTATGCACTCACGGCTTCCTAGATTTGATACTGATGCACTTTTGAATCTGCACAATTGTCAAATATGTGTCTGAGTACTGCACGAAATCAGCACCACCAAACACTTCACTTTTATTATGAAGACTAAATAATATTTAATATAAAAGGCTTTCCCCATTCTGTTGTCTACATTTCCTAAGCAGACATTGGGTTCCTTATTAAATGTACTGTCCTTTCTCTCCAAAACTGATATTTGTAAGATTATTTTTCTCCCTTTAGAAGATTGCAACAGAATTAGCACAAAGTAATTAGCAGGTTTAGTTAGAAGTTAGAAACCGAGAGGCAAACGAAATTAAAGTTGGGTTAAATTAATTAGCAAAAGGTGCAAGAGTTGTGTGTGTTCCTTAATTAAGTGTTGTTATTCAATGTGTCAGCACTGACAACCCAACACTTTGTGTGTTTTAGAAGCACAGAGGATAAAGGCTGGCACCCCGTGGAGCAGAACTGGGAGGTGTTGAGTGGGTTGTAATGGGGGAAGAGGGTTGCCCAGCCTTCTGATTCCAGCAGTGCAGGGGACAACACCAAGGTCAACATAAGGATGCTGTCCTATGTCTCCAGACTCTAACTCTGATCAGGAGCCTCAAATGCCAATAGCCATTCATAAGACCCGAACGTCTTGTGGATAAAGCTGGGCCTCTGTATTTTTTTAAAGATTTATTTATTTATTTGAAAGAGTTACACAGAGAGGAGAGGCAGGGAGAGGTCTTCCATCCGATGGTTCACTCCCCAGATGGTCACAATAGGCAGAGCTGTGCCGATCCGAAGGCATTTTAGAATGGTGTAAATGCTTCCATATTCCCCATTCTGCAACAGGGATTTGGACTGGGGAAAGCTGTTAGACCCCACACTCTGCCTGCGGTCATCCATTTGCTCTGCTCCACTCCCATTTTGCCCCTTGCCTAAAAGAAGATGAAGAGGCAGATGAGAAAAGCATCCATGGTCTTCTGTACTAGAGAGCTCGCAGTGTGGTTCATTCTAATGTGGACTAACACTAATTTCCACATTCCATATTGGAATTTTCAAACTAAGGATCTAAATTAGGTTTAAATTAAGCATCTAACAGGGCTTCTATGTCTAATTATTTAATGTTGTATAATCCTGTATCTAAGCTTAGAACTGTATCACATACACACATTCTTGTAGCTTAAAAAGAAAGTACTAACTGCTTCTCAGTTGGAAAGCAGCATTTTGTAATATTATCAGCAAAATAAGAGAATATGTTTCATTAAAATGCTATTTCTAATTCCTGTTGTGTGACCTTGAGCAAGTCACTTAGCCTTTCTGAACCACATATTCCTCATTGGTATAAAGCAATCATGTAAGGGAGAAATGAATACTACATTGTATGTAAAACTATTCCACATTGCCCCAAGCATAGCCTTTATCTCCTCTAGGTTAATTGTGCAGATATGAATAAGATTCACTCAGAGTCCCGAGAAGGGCTTATTAAAGCACATTTGGAGGCTCACCTCTGGAGTTGCTAACGCAGCAGTTCTGAGGTGGGGCCAGAACACTGGGATTTTCAGTCAGCTCCCTGTTTGCCAGGTGGCTGCACCTCAGACCATCTTTTGTGAAAATGGCAATACAGTAAATTACAGGACATTTGAGGTAAAAGGAAAAATAAGTTTTGGACTGTGAAAGTCTCTGTAATCAAGTTACAAAACAAGAACAGTATCAGCCTGCATACAACAGTGTGTTCAATGCTCTATTCCTAAAGGTGAGGTAGGTTGCATCACCCTCTGCATTCTTCCCATGGCTGCTCGGTAGGGAGATCCATATGGAGTGCACAAATTATAACACACTTTGAAAAGGTTATTCACTATTTCACTTCCTGTGGGTAGGGGGGAAGGGACTTCCTGGAAGGACAGCAGGGATTACCACGTGACTGAAACCTTAATGCGAACAATTCCATTTCAGTCATCAGAATGTGGATGCGAAGTATTAGGAGTGAATACAGGGCTCCTGTTCTTGATTGAGACTCCTGAGTTTATAAATGTTCTGCAATTATCTTAAGCAGACCAAGCCTGCAACCTTTCCAGTCTGGGTGTAGCTGCAGGGCTCCATGACCTTTCAGCAAATATAAACGTAGCATCAACGACTCCAATGGTTAAAATAAATGCAGCCTATTATGTTATACAACTGACGTTCCAGCTTTGGAAGCCCAGGACTGCAGGCAGAGCCATTTCCTGGAGACCATTACGGCCACTGCTTAAGCCCTCTTTGGCCTTATAGGCCCAAAGATGGGAAGGAAAGATCTCTTAAGCATTTTGTGGTCACTAAGTGGTTTCACAGACAATACATCTTGCAATCCTGGTGATTCTTTGCAGTATGAATGAATGAAAAGAGAAATCTTATTAAATACAAAGGGAAACAAAGGTCCTTAGAAATAATTTGTCTTAAAGTGGCACAGCTCAAACAGGCAGAATCAGATTTGAGCTCCAACATCCACAGTTCTTGGGAAGCACAAAAGCCAACATTCAGGGGCTGATGCTGTGGCGTAGCGGTTAGAGCCTCTGCTTGTAGTGCCAGCATCCCATATGGATGCCAGTTCGAGTCCTAGATGCTCCACTTCCGATCCAGCTCTCTGCTATGGCCTGGGAAGGCGGCCTGGGAAGGCAGTAGAAGATGACCCGAGTTCTTGGGCCCCTGCACCCACGTGGGAGACCTGGAGGAAGCTCCTGGCTCCTGGCTCCTGGCTTTAGATTGGCACAGCTCTGACCATTGCAGCCAACTGGGTTGTGAACCAGTGGATGGAAGACCTCTTTCTCTTTCTCTGCCTCTCCTTCTCTCTCTATGTAACTATGACTTTCAAATAATTAAATAAATCTTTAAAAAAATCCAACATTTAGTCAATGGATATTTATCAGGTTGTAAGTTTGTATTAGAAAGCGAGAACTAGGGGCCAGCGCCGTGGCTCACTTGGTTAATACTCCGCCTGTGGCGCCGGCATCCCATATGGGCGTTGGTTCTAGTCCCGGTTGCTCCTCTTCCAGGCCAGCTCTCTGCTGTGGCCCGGGAGGGCAGTGGAGGATGGCCCAAGTGCTTGGACACCTGCGCCTACATGGGAGACCAGGAAGAAGCACCTGGCTCCTGGCTTTGGATCGGCGTGGTGCCGGCCATGGTGGCCATTTGGGGAGTGAACCAATGGAAGGAAGACCTTTCTCTCTGTCTCTCTCTCTCTCTCTCACTGTCCACTCTGCCTGTCAAAAATTTAAAACAAACAAACAAAGAAACAAAAAAACCCTGCACTTGTGATGCTTCCATTTTGGTTAAGAGGGTTGCAGGCATTTCTGGGAGGCACCACATCCACCCTCTCATTTCATCCATGAGAAAGCCCAGGTCCAGAGAAGCTAGATCATTTCCTTGCAGATGAAAACAAGCAACAATTGTGTCCTGAGATGTTTAAGTCTACAAAGAAATGCGAACATTAGGTGTATTTCTTTGTGAATCAAACTGTCCAGGAAGAAAGGAGGCTGATATCTGGACCCGCAGAGCTAATCCCATATCCTCACTCAAACCTAAGATGCTTTTCAAAGTTTAGCCTAGATCTGTCCATTCCTGCAATAAGACAAACAATTTCCACCTTAACATGTGCTATTGTCATTCCCTGGAAGAGTCTTCTTTTGGATTGACACAAAAAGTCTTTTGAATCACTTGGGTCCTGACTCAAGAGGATCTCTTCAAAGGCATCTTCCCTCACACATCTCCCTGTAGATTTTGGCCATGATCCGGCCTGACAGTTCCTTAACAGGGCAATTGCTCCTCTATCCCATTACCAGAGGGAACCTGTCCTCTGCCGAAAGTGGCTTTATTTGTTTGGCTGCTTCACTTGGCCCTCTTTCACCATACTTGCTGGGATTACCTGCCAGACAAATCATTGGCCTCCAACACCTTGCCTGTCTGCTTTAGTGGCATCCCAAACATGAAGACAAAGTCATGTTCAACCCTGTCCTTCATGAGTATTTTTCATAACATTTATCCCTATCCTAATTTATCTTATTCATTTTTTACTTTTTAAATCTACACTGCTATCCTATATGATACCTGTACCCTATATGTACCTATATGATACCTGTACCCTATCCCCAACTTCTCCTCCATATCAAATGTCCAATAGAAAAAAAATGGTGACGTGACTTTGCCCTATTTACTGTGGTTTCCCCAGAACATAGAACAACACTGAGTGCATGCAGGCGTCAAATAGATGAAATGAACCAATGAAATTCTCCAATGTGTCAGCGCAGAGGAATCTCAGCTAGCAATTCCTGCACTCCACTTACAAAATCAGAGGCATTCTCCTTTTGCTTTATTCCCATTTTGAAGTCATCACTCTCCCCCTCTGTAGCCTCTCCTTAATCAATCACTTTTTTCTAACCAAGCTGTCTGCATAATCAAAAGCTAACAGAGTCATATAAAAAGCATTCTAGACTTTGGGATCAAAAAGTTCATTATCTACCACAACTGATATCTATAAAATATATTTTAAGGGCATCCTAAATCAGAAGTCTTTGCTCCTTTGGCTCTGATTCCATTTATCTTGAAAAACCGTCTATGTTTATTAAAAGAACTCCTGGTGAGTTCCTATTTAACTCTGACCTTCGAGTGCTTGATTTAATAAACTGAGGAATCAGAATAAATCATATTGACTTGTTCAATTATCTGTATTACAAAGAGCTCCAAGCAGAAGCTAGGACATTAAAAAAAAAAAAAAAAAAGGAGGTAAAAACAGATGTCCTAGAGAAGATGGAAAATCAAGGCACAAGAGCTTATCTTTAGAGATGCTCCCATAGAAGGAAGGGAGCAGAACTCCCTGGTTTCCAGTGTCTCCCAAGTACCTCCCCCCAATAAAGCAATTTGTCAAAGCAAAATTCATATATTAACTTGTGAAGTAGGTTAAAATGACATAGGAATCATATTCTTATATTTCAGAGTTCATGGGAAATGAAAAGTTACCTTAACTTTTGGGCAAAATTTTTTTTTCTACAATATGTGGAAAATATATGTTATGAAAAAACACCCATGCAGGCATTTCAGATTTTTTTCATCAAAATAAGCATAATTTTAATTAATTTTTCCAAAAGCTCTTTGGCATTCCCTTGTATTTCTTAAACTAGTTCACCAAAAAGTATTTTCTACTTTATTTTTTTTACCTGCAAAAACGCAACATATGAGACTATCCAGACTGAGGGTTAGAATTTCATTCCCTTAAATTCTTTGTCTTTATAATAAATCACAGGACACTGACCGTGAAGATTTCCCTTTTAAATTTACCAACCATTTCTCATAAATCCAATTTCTAGAAGAGGGCCTAGCCCTTACTAGGTGCTCAAGAAATACATTAGCTAAAGGTAGAAGGCATTATAATTTACATGAGGGATCATCTAGAAGTTCATGGAAGAAGTATATCATGAAACAAACCACATGAATTTCAAAGTTTTTACACTAAAATAACATATTTCATTTCCATTTTCCATGAATTTCTCAAGTCTTCTGCTATTTCCTTGGGAAAAGATATCCTTATTTAGAATTTGCTTAAAATTGTATCGGTCATCTTTTGCTAATGTTATGGTCAGGACGGGGTATTATGATTGTGTGCTGTTTCTTCCATATCTTATTTGTTCCCCAGAAACAGACAATACACTAATTTCCCATATGTTTTGTATCAAGAAATGCATATTGTGTGGTAAGTAAGAGATGAGAGTTTTTGAGTCAGGCACTTTTTGTGCTAATACTTTTTTGTGATACATAAAATGGAGCTTTTAGTGCTAATTACTTAATAAAATTATTGTAAGGGTTTGTACATGCTAAGTTTGTACATGCTAAAAGCATCTATGTAACACTTAGTACAGAGTGCACATTCGGTAAACATTGGCTACTCTCCCATTTCACAGATGAGAAAACTGGTTCAGGAGCATTGAATTACTTTATCCAAGACAATCTCACTGAGAATTGATGAAACTGGGATTGACTGATGAATAGGGATTAGGAATCCAGATCTCTGACCACAGAAACTATGCTCTTCATCTGCATTCGTCTGCTGCTTGTGAAAGACAGAATTCAGGAGGGAAGTTCGCCTATTTTTACTCTTACTTCCCTCACACACAACAGCTGCTGGTCCAAAAAGTCCCTGCTTCCAAAGTGATGAGCTGGCTGGTGTTGATTTGGGGAGTGGTGGGAAAATTGCCAAAGTTCTCAGCTTCTGAACAAATTTCTCACTTCATAGTATAGATAGAGACAGACCTTGGGTCACCTTAAATGCAAAATATCTGGGTTCAGATTCACTGAGTTTGCTATTTAAAATGTGTCTGTTCGGTAAAACTTGATGCTCTTGGAATAAATGTGTCAAAAACTGAGATAATGTAACCAGTGTTGGGGCAGAAATAATAAACCAGTGCCAATGTAAATGTTGTATGTGTCCCTGACTTGAAGACGTCTAAACACATCTCCTCTGGAAAGTGCAAATCTATTCCATTTTTTCTATTTCTAATTTACTGGGGCAAAACCTTTTAACCCATAGAGGAAACCTTGACTGGTTTTTCCCTTGGTCTTCCATCTTGGGATTTGTTTTTTCTTTTTACTATTCCTTCCCTTATATCCTATGCATAAACCATACTGAATGTCCTGCAGTTTGTAAATCCAACAACCTAGTCTTTCTCAATTCTTGGGTTTACGTTAGAATAACTGTACTCCTCACCTGAGGAGTATCTTAATTAATTGGCTTGAGGTGGAATCTGGGCATTTCAAAAAGTATACCAAGTGATTCTAACACTTAGCTGGGTTTGAAAATTACTGCACTAAATTTTTCTACCCCTGAACCACTGGACATGCTAAAACCCTTTTCTTTCCTTTCTCTTCTGGGTAATTTTTAGCCATCCTTCAAAATTCAGTCCCGAAAGCACTAATTCCCAGAAGTTTCTCCACTGGGTAATGCTGATCCTTTTCCTTTTATTCAGACATTTTTCTATGCTACATCAATATCCTCGGAAGTCTCAGTCTAAATTTCTTTCAAGTGGGGTCAGTGGTGGAAGTTGTTTGCTTGTTTCCGTTCACTATTCCTAGATTTGTCTGTGTAGGATATATAAATATATATTAAAGATGGAATGAGATAATAAAAGGATTACTAGAAGGGGATTAATAACTCTAGATACTGGTACTTCTTCTGATATTTATAGATTTTCCGTATAATTGTTCTAATTTTGACTGCAATTAGCTTTGAAATTTATAGTATACAAAGCTGAACACATTCATACAGTCTGCCCTGGTAACTTTACTCCAAGTAAAGGCAATGGAAATGATTATTCACCAAAGGCACGCAGTAGATAGCTCTTTGTAGCACATTTTATGCTCAAAAATCATTAAAAAAGTCAATGCCCATCAATAGTTGAAATGATAAACTATTAATGAAAGTCACACATAAAATACTATAAAGCATCGAGAATCCTATAAACACATCCAGAAGGTACATGAAATGGTAGAAATACAAATTAAGCCATAACAAGAATATTTTATGTTATATATTTATACCTAGAATTTAAACCAAAATAATCTCTGCTCTTGGAAGTCAGAGAGAGGTTAAAATAGAGGAAGAGGGTAGCGCCCAGAGTGGCCCAGGAAGGTGGTTTCTGGGATGCTGATTATGTTCTTGAGCTGGTCATTGGTTACTCACCTGTATCCAGGACTTAAAAAATGTATCAAACTATATTTTTTTGATGTCTGTGTCTGATTTGAATAAAACAGTTGCTACTTTGCTATAAACCATATGATCTATACTTGTCTATAAAATAACTTCTGTGGTGGGTGTTGGTGTAGTGGTTAAGCCACTTACATTCCATATCAGAATGCCTGAACAGTCCCAGTTCCAGCTCCAGGTAATGCACACCCTGGGAAGCAACAGCGATGGCTCCAATAGTTGAGTTCCTGACCCCCACTTGTGAGACGTAGATTGCATGTGTAGCTCCCAGCTTCAGTCTTGGCCCAGCCTTGTATTTTTATCTCTCTGCCTATCAACTAAACAAATACATTTACAGTAACTTCAATGTAAACCTCAAGCACACTTGGTTAACTTTTTGAAAGAACATATCTTCCAGGTAAGTTCCTTGGATGGGGTCATGGGATTAAATGAATAGTGTTTACTAATGTGATGGGTCCTGGAGCTGTAGAATGGTTATGAAAAGATGATGAACATGGGGGAAGAATAGAGTTCTTTGCACTGTCCTGATAGATTGTCTATGGGTTTGAAAATATTTCTAAACAAATAATGAAAAACGTAAAAAGGAGAATTTTGTGGCAGCTACTTCTGAGATTTTCACGCAAAATGTTTCCCAAGGTACATAAAAGCTTCAGAAGCAGAAACTTCACCAATTGCATAAGAAATGCCTATATCTGAGTACCCTGCTTTTGTAGTACTTTTTATTAGGTTTTTTAATAGTGAGCAAAAACAAATTTTTCACTTGCCTTCAAAATATATGACCTAAAAATCATGAAAGATTTTCAATGTTTAACCTCATACTTGTTGAATGGATGCGCCCGGTTAGGAGAAACCATTTACTACCCTCAAGTCTTTATTCTCATCTACGGAACAATGGGTTGCATTAGAAGGCATTCATGGTTTTAACTTTGATCTGCCTAATTGTTACGAGTACCTACTATTTTTTTACTTTAAAAAATTTATTTAATAAATGCGAATTTACAAAGTGCAACTTTTGTATTGTTGTGGCTCCCCCCCACCTCCCTCCCTCCCGTGGTCCTCCCCTCTCCCACTCCCTCTCCCACCCCGCCCTTCATCCAGTTTCATTTTCAATTACCTTCATATACAGAAGATCAACTTAGTATACACTAAGCAAGGATTTCAACAGGCTGCACTCACACAACCGTACAAGGTATAGGGTATTGTTCGACTAGTAGTGTTGTTTTTAAGTTTCATAGTAAAACACATTAAGGACAGAGATCCTATGTGGGGAGCCTGTACACAGTGACTCCCGTTGTTGATTTAACAATTGGCAACGAGTACCTACTTTTAACAGGCATTTCAGCACAGTGGATTAAAATGCTACTTGGGAGGCCCACTTCCCATATCAGAGCACCAGTTCCAATCTCAGCTGCACTGTTTCTGATTCAGCTTCCTGCTAATTTATCATGAGAGGAAGCTGATGATTCCTAAAATACCTGAGTCCCTGCCACACACATGGGAGACCCACATGAAGTTCCTGGCTCCTGGCTTCAGTCTGGACCAGCCCTGGATGATGCACACATTAGGTAATGAACTAGAAGATGGACAATCTTTCAAGTAGATGAAAATATGTAACATATTTAAAAAAACAAAAATGAAATAAAAGAGCATACTTTCTCTCTCAGAGGTGTCTTGGTTTGGGAAGACAGATTACATTGTCTCCCTGCCTCCAAGAATTCTTCCAAGTTTAGTTTTCCAGACTTGGACCACTCTGAAGATGTGAGCTGGATTAGCAGGCCAGTGTCGGTGTAGGGCATTTTCACCATTTAGGAATATTTTCAAGCCCATAGACAATCTACTAGGACAGCAGCACAAAGAACTTTTATCCTCCCCCCACATTCTCCATCCTCTCCCCCACCCTTCCATAACCATCTTAAATCTGACTCAGGCAATCACAACTATAAACACTATCATTCAACCCAGCAACCCCACCTAAGGAGCCAAATTTAGAAGAGAGATTCTATATGGATTTATAGTTTGTAGATGAATAGGATGCTAATAAGAATAAGGAATTTGTACAAATGTCAAAATAATCACTTTTCAGGGAAGGGAATCCATTAATTGCCTTGGTGGTAATGATTACATGTGCTGAAGTTTTTTTCTTCAGGTAGGGGTATGGGGTGGGCAGAAGTAGCATACAATTTAGATATTCCTTTTGTAAATGTCTCTAGATTTTTTCTTTATGATTGAAAGGTGCCTGTTTCTGGATATATAGAATTTAAATGTTCTAGGCCAGCACCGTGGCTCAGTAGGCTAATCCTCCGCCTAGCGGCGCCGGCACACCGGGTTCTAGTCCCGGTTGGGGCGCCGGATTCTGTCCTGGTTGCCCCTCTTCCAGGCCAGCTCTCTGCTGTGGCCAGGGAGTGCAGTGGAGGATGGCCCAAAGTCCTTGGGCCCTGCACCCCATGGGAGACCAGGAGGAAGCACCTGGCTCCTGGCTCCTGCCATTGGATCAGCGCGGTGCGCCGGCCGCGGCGGCCATTGGAGGGTGAACCAACGGCAAAGGAAGACCTTTCTCTCTGTCTCTCTCTCTCACTGTCCACTCTGCCTGTCAAAAAATAAAAAATAAATAAAAAATAAAAAAAAGAATTTAAATGTTCTGTTCTTAAAACTTCTTCTATTTAACAATAATTATTAATTATTCAGTAAGTATTTATTTACTGTCCTCTAAATGCTAAGAACTAAAAGGGACTATGACCGATTATCAAGGCAATTGGAGAGTGAGAATGTTGTCCTCAGTCCTTGTATATCCCATGTTCTCATAGACTCTTCTGGGTCTTTATATTTCCCTTTTGCACTCTCATACTCTACCTTTTCTTGCTACTATTTGGCCCAGACTCCAAGGTTAGGCAGTTCAACCATGATCACTTTGAATTCATTAGTGTCCTTTACCTTCCTCTATACTAATCATGCAGTTCAATAAATCTTAACACTCACTGTCTTATGATTACTGCCCATATTAAAATAATATGGCTACAATTTCTTATGATTCTACCACAATTCCTAGTTATATTATCTTGGCTATATATATATTTTTTTCATTATGTTGCAATTCAGTGTCTACTTTATGTGTTTAAGCCAACAACTCCCAAAGAAACAACCACATACATATATGAGAAAGCCAAGACCTTTGATTCATTAAGTCTATTGAGACTATTGATTTCCTTTTCCAAGTGAAAGTTTGTTATGTTTTGATTAATTCCTTTTTGCTTCCCTCATGCATTGGAGGGGAAAAGCTATCCTTCCTGAGCTACTTTGACCTCCTATATAATATCTGTACCTTCTTTACTTCTCAACAACTCTTTCTAACTATATCCCTCCAATGGTTTGAAATCTAACTTGAGTCCTCAAAATGACACTAAAGTTGTTTTAAAGTTATCCCAAACTATCTATTTCCAAAGTCAATAACTTTCCTAAATTTACTTTTACCATCACCAAGAGGATTTAATAACTGGCCATCCTATTCTTGAAATTGTCTTCTGTTCTATTTTATTCATTGATTGTTCCTTCTTTGCCTTTTTGTTCTAGGCTGAATTCTATATGCTTTGCTGCTGCTTTCTGAAAATATACATCCTCAAAGCTTGTGTCCTCTGTTCACTCTTTTATCAGTATGATCCCTTCCACTGCTCTCTGAGATCCTTGATAGCCTATGGCATGAGCAGGCCATATTTTGGATTGACAGAGAGTACCATACAAGCTTCATGAATTTCCACAATCCCACACCTTGCAAACAGGCAGGAAACGAGGGCAGGAACCACATGATGGCATAGCACTTCCTCATTGAGTCAGCTAGCCATTACACCAGGAGCCTAAGTTGCAAACCCTACACATGGCACCAGCAGGATTGTAACAGAGCATAGAGACCTGCACTAGGAGCAACAATCTCATATACTGAGTTCAGAGACCTTTTAACAACAAAACACTCCAAATCTCTGATCACTCCAGAAACAGTGTCTAGATCTCACAAAACAGACATTTTAAAAAAGATGGTCAAGTTTACCAGACTGGTTCTTATACAGTATATCATTGCTGCTCTCTGCTGGTCAAAAGCATTATTCTCTCCAGTTATGATGAGCAGAAATGTGGAATGGGTCAAAGAACGAAACACAGCGCTTTCAAAATGACCTGCACTGGTGCTGGATAATTAGTCGTTAAAATGACTTCATGGGCTTCAATACATATTCTTATGTAGGAAAACTCATTTTAATGGGGATCCACTGGATCACTAAGGTGAACCTGTTCAATTATTTCCTATTTTTGTAGA
Source organism: Oryctolagus cuniculus (assembly GCF_964237555.1). Lineage (NCBI taxonomy): Eukaryota > Metazoa > Chordata > Mammalia > Lagomorpha > Leporidae > Oryctolagus > Oryctolagus cuniculus. The sequence continues at coordinate 16,314,505 of NC_091433.1, forward strand.
CCTCTAGGTAATAGGTAATATACCTATAATTGTCAGCAGGCATTAAATAACTCAACATGTTTTAGTGAAGAACTTTCTATCAGTCATCTTATTTGCATTTTTCCAGAAAAATTGAAAAGCTCAATTGGGATTTATTGCCTTGATAGACTACAAAATCATAAAATATTTTCTCAATCCAAAAACACGAAAAAATTTAATTATGCACAATTGATTTTATTATAATTTACTTTCAAAAGTGTGCCTGTGATAGCTTTTGGTTATCCAGAGCATTTTCAAACTACAAGTGCTCTAAGAACAGCACAGTGATGACAATCCTGGGCTCAAAAGCCTAACAACAGGTTTTACCCAGACTGTGTCACTTATTGGCTACATCACCTTGGACCCGATACTAAATATCTTTGAGCTCCACCTCCAGTTTTGTCAAGTGAGGAATACAGTAATGACCATTTCACATGGCTACTATAAATATTAATGGAAATATCCCATGTTTTACATGCATAAGAGTGCATGTTATGAGACTGGCATTGTGTTGTAAGAGGTTAAGCTGCTGCCTGCGATGCTGGATCCAATATGGTCACCCGTTTGAGTGCTGGCTGCTCCACTTCTGATCCAGCTCTCTGCTATTGTGCCTGGGAACACAGTGGAAGGTGGACTAAGTGCTTGGGTCCCTGCACCCACATAGGAGATCCGGAAAAATTTCCTGGCTTCTGCCTGGCCCAGACTTGGCTGTTTGGGCCCTTTGGGGAGTGAACCAATGGATGGACAATTGATTCTCTCTCTCCTACTTTCTCTCTCATCCTGCCTTACAAATAAGTAAAATAAATCTTAAAGAAAAAAAAGAAAGAGTATATGGTACAAAGTAAATGGTCAATAAGTCTTAACCATTGCCATGGATACTGTAAGCCAGCCTACCTAGCAGAATTTGTTGTATTTCCAAAATAATACTGCCTTACCACAGGTTTTGAATACACTTTGAAGATAGCTGAAAAGTTGTTTTGAGAGCACAGTCTTAGCACTGACAGAAGCTGTGTAATTTAAAGCAATGTCTTAAATTTTCTGAGCCTTGAAAATATTTCTAGATGCTTGCCTTGCCCTAGGGGGCCAACATATCTGTATCTTTTAATTTTATTTACAACTGTTTAATGGCCTACAGTGTGAAGTGTTTTGTTTTCTGACTTTCTGTTCCCCAACTAATGACTTGCCTGAAGAACCAATAACCACTGGAGGAAGCTGGTAATCTTTTGGGAGAATTGGCAAAGGGTAATTTTTAGTGGAACAAAGGAAGAAACAAAGTACACAGAGCAAACCATTCCTTCCTCTTTTCAAACAGTATCACACTGAGATGTGATTTGGCTCTGGCACATTTATTAGTTCAGTAAATAGGAACCAGGTTGTGACTGGGTTTGGCAGCCAGAAATTACAGTTGCTGAAACTTGAAGCAACTGTCCTATTGCTAGGAGTGCATTCTAATCAGAAGGTTCAGGCGTGTGAGGGGTGGGAGGCTGTCTTCTTGGAACTGTACCCATGGAAAGCATAAAATATGCTATCTTATATTAATAAAAATTAAAATATAAGTTTCTAAAATAAATAAAAATAAACAGAAGGTTCCAGATGGTTCCTGTCTTCCCCTCTTTGACTCCCTTACCATAAGTCTCTACGCTTTAGTTAATCAGAATTCTCGTGGGATGCATGTTAAGAAGTGCATATTTAAGAAACCTGCTAGGAAGTCATCTTACAGTCCAAGCCTACTCAGCAAGATCCTACTGTGACTGGAGGATCCCAGCAATATATACCACTCAAAGAAAACAAGGCCAGTCAGACCCTGGAGTCCTGACATCAGCTAGAGATGAGGGTTAGTTCAGACCAAATTTGCCAAACATGTCTTCTCTGGTCATAATACTTCTTCCTGAGAACCTTCCCCATTGGTATCTGTACCCTTCCTCCTCCACCAAGACCTCTCCCACCTTTATGCTGATGCTGCCCTACAACCTTGACTGTGTTCATGTTCTAAATATTTCTTCAAGTTGTGTCCCATGAGAGTATCTGCTTTCTCAAAATTGACCTCTGTGCTCCTTTACTTTGATTGCCACTACTGAATCAATGAATCTATCAGGTGAATGTCCTCTTTATCTGTCTCACCATCTTGGTGAAACATTTCAACAACAGAGATGAGGATTGAACATGATAAAGGTCAACTCTTATGGTTAGATTTATTTCAGGCTGGAAATGTCTTAGAGACCCTTAAGAAGTCTGGTACCTGACTCTGCACTGGGACACAAAAGGAATACCCTGCAACAAAGTCACTCTATCCTTATGGAGAACATGGAATCCTTGCAGCCAAAAGACAGCAGCAATCAGGAGTTCAGGTGGAAAATATCGGAGGCACTCAGATCTCTGCAAATGACAACTCTCAGAGCATAAGCCATTGTGAAGAAGGGAGGGACAATGGAGTCTCACTCTTACTTTCTCCAGGGTTTTCTTTCTTTCTTTAATGCAATAATTTGCAAATTTGAAGATGCCATATCTTTAAGAAAAAAGAAGTTTCATTTGGTTTTGCATTTTCCTCAAATTACTAAACTATTTTAACTTCTTACAGTCTTCTCAGAAAGTTGTTTTTACAGCAATTTTTAATTTTCATTGTTAAATTTATATAAGGTGGACAAATTTCATATAATTCATATATACAGATTTAAGAGAATAATGATACTTCCCACCCCATCCTCCCTCCCACTCATGCTTTACAGCCTCTATTCCTTATCTGTTTAATGGGTAAAACAATTCCTAACTCAGCACTTACCCCTATAGTTTCACATATGAACTTAATAATGTATAGTTATGATTAGATTGTTAGGAAAGTAATGGAAGATAGCAGAGAAATACTAATAGGAAACTTCCCATAGTGACTGAAAGCTAGTTACTGATATAAATATGTTTACTAATAATGTTTAATGAAAATGTATTTTCCTAAAATGAGTATTTTTCCTTATTCTACCTCTTTTTTAATCTTGAATCATCAACTCTGAGTCCAATAGAACCTTCTGTTGGCCATGCTTTCCAAGATATCCCTTACATTTCCAAGGATGAAGTCAAAATGCAGATGCCCAGTTGCTATCTCTGTGCTGGAATTGTTTTTGGCACCTGGAATCCTCTTTTCCACTGTCCTCTTACTCCTGCTTCCTATAGATTCAGCTCAAATTATTTAAGCTAATTCCTAAAATCTCAAGTTCAAGTACCTTATCTTCCATCCAATTACTAATGTTATTTTTATTGTGGATGCTAAAATTTATATTCCTTCATAATTTCAAACATGGATGATTTTTTCCTGCTGTGATCGTCTATCCAGAAAGTATCATTTTGTTCCCCTTCGGAAGCATTCACTTATGCTAAAAACTCAAATTGTGAATCCTTTCCCAATACCTCCTTAGTCAGAATAAGGCACTTCTTTTGCTTTCCCACAATTGTGTCACATCCCTGTGGCAGGCAGAGTAATGGTCTCATCAAGATGTCCAAGTCCTAAGTTCCAGGACCTATGAATATGTCACTTACTTACATGGCAAAAGAGATTTTGCACATGTGTTTAAGTTGAGGATTTGAAATGGTAAGATTATCCTGCATTGTCCAGATATACTCAGTGCTAATACAGGTCATAAGTGAAAGGGAGAGGCAGGAGACCGAGTGTCAGGGTAACGCAGCATGAAGAAACCCTGATGTGCTACTGCTGGTTGTAAAGGTGGAAGATAACTGTGATTTAAGGAGTGCAGGCAGCCAAAAGAAGGTGGAAACTGAAAGAAAGTGGAAATCCAGTTTTCCCAGCACCATTTGTTGAAGAAGAGATTGTCTTTGCTCCAGGGATTGGTTTTATTTAGCTTCCTGGTCAAATATAAGTTGGTTGTAGATGTTTGGGTTGGTTTCTGGAGATTCTATTCTATTCCATTGGTCTGTCCATCTGTTTTTCTACCAGTACCAGGCTGTTGTGATTATAACTGCCTTGCAGTATGTCTTGAAATCTGGTATTGTGATGCCTCCAGCTTCGTTTTTGTTGTATAAGATTGCTTTAGCTATCTTATGCAACAACAACAAAAAGCTATCTCTTGTGTTTCCATATGAACTTCAGCATCATTTTTTTCTACCTGATAAGAGCATCTTTGGTATTTTGATTGGTATCGCATTGGATCTGTAAATTGCTTCTGGAAGAATGGACAATTTGATTCCAAAAATCCATGAAATGGAAGATTTTTCCATTGTTTTGTATCTTCTTTTAGTTCTTTCTTCAGTGTTTTATAATTCTCATCATGGAGATCTTTGACATCCTTGGTTAAATTTATTCCAAGGTATTTGATTTTTTTGTAGCTAATGTGAATTGGATTGATCATAGAAGTTCAGTCTCAGCCTTGGCATTGTCTATGTATAGAAAGGCTGTTGATTTTTGTGTACTGATTTTACATCCTGTTACTTTACCTAACTCTTCTACAAGTTTCAATGGTCTCTTGGTGGAGTCTTTTAGATCCCCTGTACATAGAATCACGTCATCTGCTAATAGGGACAGTTTGACTTCCTCCTTCCCAATTTGTATCCCTTTGATTTATTTTTCTTGCCTAATAGCTCTGGCTAAAACTTCCAGGACTATATTGAATAGCAATGGCGAGAGTGGGCATCCTTGTCTGATACCGGATCTCAGGGGAATGCTTCCAACTTTTCCCCATTCAATAGGATGCTGGTAAAGATTCCAGGACCCAGTTTTGTGGTGCAAAGGGTAAAAACACTGCCTGTGACATCAGCATCCCATATTAGCATTGGTTTGAGTCCTGGATCCTCCATTTCTGACCCAATTCTTTAATGATAGGAAAACAGTGGAAGGTGACCTGAGTGCTTGGATGCATGCCACCCAAGTAAGAGACAGAGTTCCAGGCTCCTGGCTTCAGCCTGGCCCATCTCTGGCCATTGTAGCCATTTGGGGAGTAAACCAGCAAATGGAAGATCTCTCTCTCTCTCTCTCTCTCTCTCTGTCTCTCCACCTCCCTCTCTCTACCTCTGCCTTTAAAATAAATAAATATACATTCTTTATAAAAAGGAAAAGAAAAATTGATGCCCTGCTGAGGCTCCAGAAGAAAGGCTGAGTGCCCTTGCCTTGACTTTAGCCTAGTGAAACTCCTTTTAGACATCTGGTTCTAGGACTGTTAGATAATTGCACTGTGCTGTTTTCAACCAACAAGTTTGAGATAATTTGCTACAGCAGTCCTAAGAAAGTGATACAACCACTTAATTTTCCATGTTAATTAGATTTTTTTACAGTTTACTTATTTAGAGAGAGCAAGAAAGCGAGAGCAAAAGAGTGAGAGAGCGAGAGAGCCAGAGGGAGAGAGAGAAAGTGTTAGATACCTCATATTGACTAATTCATTCCTCCAAAAACCCACAAGAGCCAGTACTAGGCCAGGTAAAAGCTGGCAGCTAAGATCCCGTCTCCCACATGGATGCAGGGATCCAAATACCTGAGCTATCACCATTACCTCCAAGGGTCTATATTTGCAAGAAGCTACAATCAGCAGATAGAACTGGGTTTTGAACCCAGACACTCGAGCATGGGATATATGGATATCCTAAACAACATATTAACCACAGGTCTAATACCCTTCCTTAACATGGGTTTGTATACTATTTTTTTTTTTTGACAGGCAGAGTGGATAGTGAGAGAGAAAGAGAGAGAGAGAGAGAGAGAGAGAGAGAGAGAGAGAGAGAGAGAAAGGTCTTCCCTTTCCAGTGGTTCACCCCACAATGGCTGCTGCTGCTGGTGCGCTGTGGCCGGCGCACTGCACCGATCCGAAGCCAGGAGCCAGGTGCTTCCTCCTGGTCTCCCATGTGGGTGCAGGGCCCAAGCACTTGGGCCATCCTTCTCTGTACTCCCAGGCCACAGCAAGAACTGGACTGGAAGAGGAGCAACCGGGACAGAATTCGGCGCCCCGACCAGGACTAGAACCCGGTGTGCCGGTGCCACAGGCAGAGGGTTAGCCTATTGATCCACGGCGCGGGCCTGCATACTACTTTTGATTGATATTTTCTTCAAATATGTTATCCCATACAACACTAACATTTTTCTTTATTTACGTGCTGTCCCCATAGTAATAATTAGGCAATTGACAACTGCATCATGAGTTGATACAGGCACATTACTTGTTCACTTATTTTCTTTCTGCTCTGAAGAGAAGAAAATGAAAAGAAAGGAAAATAAGAATTCATAAAAAATTAAAATATAAGTAATCAACACTTTTGGTTTTATTATATAATCAGAAGTAATTTAGGTAGAATGAGAAGATCAAAAATTTTTTGAGCACCTACTGGATCAAACTCTCAATTAGAAAAATTATGAGTAAGAGAAATGGCTCAGAGATCGCTGCAACAAGGACCTGTTGTCCAGGTTGCTGAGAGTGTGGTCATCAGACCGTCCTGAGTTGCCAGTTTCTTCAAGGACAGCCTCAGCTAAAGGTACACATCTTTTCTATGGCCATGACCTTCCTAGATTGCATCCAAGGACAGAGTGGCTTTGCATCTCTTCTCATTATGAAACAACTTAAAGGAATGTTCTAGCTTTGATACTCTCCACTGATGAGCTGAAGTTTCCACAGAAAATGCATGAAAGTTTATCATTGCCTTGCAATCACTCTCTTCCTCTTCTTCCATAGACCAACATCTATATTCCTGGGACATCCCATAATAAATACTCTGCACAGTAAACATCATCTCAGGGGCTGCTGCCCAGGGACTACAACCTATGATGCTATTTTTAGAGTGAAGGATACAGAAGTGCAGAAAGGTTAACTAACTTACTCTCAGTCACAGTTGTTGATTAATCTGTCTACTCCCAGGGACCATGCTCTTTCTCACACTCTGGGCTCTGCACACTGGGCTATGTATCAAGTCAAAGTCATAGGATGTATTTTCCTGGAGAGTCACTTTTACCCAATTACCTTGAATTTAAAACACCATTTTAGATTTAAAAGGTCATAGTAGAGTGCAGGACTCAATGAGTTTCTAAGATAATGCATGACCTTTCAAAAAATAATCTCTCATGTATAGCAGGCTGCTTCCCCATAGCTATGTGACCCTGGGCATGTTGCGAACTCCTTGTGATTCGGCCTCCCCCTCTAAAAATGACTCATAAAAATACTCTATCAGCATATCGAGAAGTGTTCATTTATATAGTTCAGCTGAAGTTCTTAGTGCAGTGTCGGGTATATCTCAAGTGCTCCAATAAGTGTGTACAATTTTATAAAAACCTGTGGAAATGTTACATGCCTCTGAGAGTACTAAATTAGCTAATTAATTAATGCATCTGAAGGAATTGTACAATGTCAACATAATGTACCTCCTCTGAGCCTTGATTTTAATTTATAACTTCATACTAATAAGTTTCTCTTGCTCCATGTAACCCACTCCTCTGAAAAGCAACTTGTCTTTAACAAGTATTTAATATTCTCTATTGATATAAATAATCAAGTGCAAATTCTGTAGAGTGTGCCCCCAATGCTCTCCAACATCTGATCTAGACACACTCTTCCAGTCCCTTTTTCTGAATTTGATCCAATAAAGTGGAGTCTAATCTATAGTCTTCCTTCCTTTCTGCACAAATGTATTTGTTCAACTTGGTTTGTAATGTTGGAAAGACCCTGATCACCCTATACTGATCATTGTTAAGGCTATCTCACTGCATTTTCTTCCTGAAGCTGTTCCTGTTCTCCAAAACCCACCAACATGTGTTGTTTGAAAGAGTCTCTTGTCCGTTGCTTTCCATAACAGCATGTCTATTGATTTTGTTGGTCAAGTGTGCTTTGGAGGTTCAAATAGAATGTGAGTAGCTCTAGGAGAAGGAATCAGTTTCCTTTCTTATAGATAGGAGTATACGATCATTTTTACAGTAGACACTAAATACTTATGATTCCTATGAATGTTAGTGTTTACAACATCAGCACTTTTGGGTCTTGTTTGTTTTAGCTGAAAAAAATTCTCAGTCACAAAACAAAACAAAAAATAGCAAGATGGACCACTTACAGACTCTTTAGAGTACAAAATGAGATTCCTGCTATTATGTAAGGACTTGATAGCCTACTGTTTGGACTCAATGTTTAAATATGCATTTACCATAGAAGAATCCAGACAGTGAAAATTTAGGGAAAGCATGACTCATGTTTTTATTGAAATGCACGCTTTAATTTTGTGGAATATCTCAATGTATAATAAGTAATTCAAGAGAATCTACATCAATTCAACAAGAAAGTCTTGTTTTAGGGGGTAAAAGAATGAGATAAAACAGAGCGGTGTGTGGGTTTGTATAGAGTATTTCAAGATAAGAAGAAAACAGAAAGCAAACAAAAACAAAACCAAAACAAAACATACTATAGACAGCCACATGCTGGGAATATTAGAACACAGTTCAACAGGAGGACAGCAGCATGTTGGACACTAAAAGAGCTTCTGTTTCATTTTCTCCAAAAGTAGTTTTGTCTGAAATAAGAAGGATATTATAGGTGGGCATTTGGCACAGTGGTTAAGATGCTGCTAGGGATTGCACAGCCCACATCAGAGTGCCTGGGTTCAAGCCCTGGCTCAGTTCCTCATTCACCTTCTTGCAAGTGCACACCCTGTGAGGCACTGGTAACATCTCAAGCATTGGGTTCCTGCTACCCATTAAGAAACTTGGATTCAGTACCTGGTTCACAGTTTAGGGCTGGCCCAGCCCTGGCTGTTGAGGACATTGTGGGAGTGAACCAGTGAATGGGAACTCCCTCTCTTTCTCTCTTTTCCCCTCTACCTCTTGATTAAATAAAATAAGTAAAAAAAAAAAAAAAAAAAGGAACTTAGGCAACATGAGAGCCAGGAAGGGAGTAATGGAAACTTTTGCTTTGGGCTACTTAGTATTGAGCACTGCACAACGGAAGGAGTGAATTAGGCCTACAAATTCTAGGATTGTTATGTTCCTAACAGATGGCAAACAACAATATAGGCTCTTGTTTGGGTTCATATACCCTATCTTTGAGAAAACGTAGGGAAACTTATCTGAAAATATCTCTAACTACTTAAAAATCCATATCCAACTAGTGTTCCTAAGGCTCCTGGATGTTAGCTGATGGTCAAGAGGAACCATCTGAGGTGAGAGTTGCTGGACTCTATTCCCGCCTATCAACCTCCCCTGTTTTCCTTTTCTTCAACATGCTGTCTGAGCAGGGACTGACACACATGGGACATTGGTCTTCTGAAAAATGTGTCATAGCTACTTGGTGATAATAATGCTAATGTTAATAATTAAATAAGGATTAAGAGACACACTATGAATCTTATGCATGACATATACATGGTTATGTGCTGAAACTTGAAGGTCAAAACTGAATGAGAAAGAACCATCTGGCATTTACATGTCATTATAATGCTTAGTTCATGTCTACACAAAATGTACTAGAATGGATCTTGTATATAAACCACTGAGAAGGAATTTTTTTCATACTGGGTTATAAGAAACAAATATGAAAGACATTGAGATGAACCAAAAAGATTACTTGGTTGTGAGAAAAATCCCAAGGATATCTCTCTAAATATACTGGTTTCTTGGTTATTTGATCAAATATTAACTTAGGTATTGCTACAAAGAGATTTTGCATGCAAAGCCATAACTCAATTTCCATGCAAATACATAGATTATCCACATAGGCCTAATCTACTTATATACACCTTTTAATGCAGAGAACTTCAGCTGGTAGCTGAAGGATCTATGACAAGAGAGGGACTCAAAGTGCCATTGCTGCTTTGAAGATGGAGAAAATGACATCAGAAGGAATATGAGGTCTCCAGGAACCAAGAAAGAAATTGGGACCTCCATCCTACAACCAAGGAATTGAATTCAGCAGTGAGCTGAATGAACCTAGAGGAACATTCTTCCCTACTGCTTCCACTAAAATCTCAACCCTGCAACACCTTGATTTTTGGTCTTCTTGAAACCCTAGGAATCAGAAGCTCAGCAGAATCATGCTGGACTTCTGGCCTACAGAACTACAAGCTAATAAGCTGGTATCGGTTTAAGCCATTAAACATGGTGATTTTTTACACAGCAATAGAAAAGTAACATACTCAGTGTCTTCAAGGGCACCAAGGCTTTGAGCACAGCCTTTGGGTGTCTTATTCCATTTCCTTGAGCTATTATACAGTTTGTATAATGTAAATAACTGACAACCATAAAAATAATTTTTTGCCCGGACGCAGGAATGAATTCTATCAATCAGAAATTCAATCTTCCTCTGATTAATGGAATAAATTGATATTCTATGTATTTGTAAATTCATGTCACAATCTGCCAATATAAGAGTGGTTCTAAATTCTCCTTTATGCACTTATAATGTCTTACTGGTACCTGTACAAAGGAGTTAAATAAAATCTTTGATGTGATTGTTTTATATCTGTACAAGTACAATACATAAAAGTACAAGTGATGATTTGATCCTCTTTTGAAAAGTGTCATTTAATGGAGAGACTTTCAGGGATTTCTAAATTGTAAAAGGCAGGAATATATTTATTCATCCAATAGCTTATGTCAAGAAGAGGGCTACACACTGTATATAAACTCTGGTCTATTGCTCACATTAAATCTCCAAGCCTGATAAGAGAGTCTCTATTTGAAAGAAAATGAAGACTCAGGCACACTGCAAGATTTATTGAAGAGTACACAGTGTTGAAGCTTAGGAGCTGAAGTTAACATAGTGGGATATAAGGTACCACTATTTCCATTCAGCCATATAGTTATCTAGTGTAAAATGAACCTCTTCTTCTTACATACAAATCCAATATCTCCTCTCTTCATCCTTATTCCATTTTTCATGCCAATGCTTGTCTAATCACTCAGCTTCAATAACTTGGAACAATTTGGTTCTTTCATTTCCCTTTCTCCCTATATCCTGTCAGTTATTAAATGCTGTGGCTCCAGTATCTGCCATCCTTTTTGTTGCTTCTTTCTCTGTTTCTGTTACATCAACCTCATTTCTTCTCACACTAAAAGCATTTGGATCAAATCCAAATTTTGGATTTCTGCCACTTCTATTCTTTGGAGAGCTTTTTTTAGGGAATACAAAGTAACATATCACAAATACAAAATTAAATATCTGTTATGATGAACAAAGAAATCACAAGAAACTAACAGTCTGAAAGTTCTTATTCCTTTCTTTAATATCATTTACCACAATTTACCAGAAAGTTTTCCTTAGAAATGTCTCCTAACCATAACATGGCACTACTCTAAACTCTTGTCAACATTGAGCACTCATAGGAGTTATGCAAATAAGGGTCCTAAAACTCAGACTTGCTTCCTTAAGGTTATAGCCTTAGAGCATACTATCAATTCTTTTTTCATTCTCAATATAAGAAATAAGCGATACAATGAGAGGTCAAGAAAACTACTCAGAGCCTCAAAGAAGGGGGGAAATGTTACAGACCAGGAAATTTCTACACATTCAGATTCCTGAACTGCAACCCAACTTCTACATCAACACTCAGGGTACCTGCTTTTAAAAAAGTTCCGCAGATGAAATGGATGCAACTGACCTCCTGAGACTTTGAAAACCACTGCTCTAGTTCAACTGCCTGAAATGTGGCCTGATCTTTTGTCTCCTGGCTAAAACTGTCAGAGGGCAACACAGTCCTCCAACATGCCCTGCAAACCAGGGTGTATATGGTACTGAGTGCAGAAGCTGTACAAATGCAGGAGACCAGGGCTCTGATTTAAGTCAGAAACAAGCCACTTCTTTTCACCCTTTGCAGTTACTAAACTTGTCTTGATTCTTTAAAGCAATGAGCCTGTTGAAGATCATCACAGCAGAGATAACGATCTGCTTCTCAGAGGAGATGAGCACATGAATCTCAACTACAAAAGGAATCGCAGGACCAGAGAAGTAAGATGCCCACTAGCTGCAACCAACTAAAGGTTTCACTAAGTTCTTAGCTGGAAGAGAATGTGCATAAGCATCATGGCCATATTATAGGCACGCATCCATGTTAACTGTAATTTATTTTATTTTATTTTTTAAAATTTTTTGACAGACAGAGTGGACAGTGAGAGAGAGAGACAGAGAGAAAGGTCTTCCTTTGTCGTTGGTTCACCCTCCAATGGCCGCCGCAGCTGGCATGCTGTGGCTGGCGCGCCGTGCTGATCCGATGGCAGAAGCCAGGTACTTATCTTGGTCTCCCATGGGGTGCAGGGCCCAAGGACTTGGGCCATCCTCCACTGCACTCCTGGGCCACAGCAGAGAGCTGGCCTGGAAGAGGGGCAACCGGGACAGAATCCGGTGCCCCGACTGGGACTAGAACCAGGTGTGCCGGCGCCGCAAGGCGGAGGATTAGCCTAGTGAGCCGTGGCGCCGGCTGTTAACTGTAATTTATTGTCTATGTTTTATGTTTAAATTGTTTAATTCAGCACATGCAATTATGTTAAAGTGTAAATTCTGTTATTTTTACTAATATACTGGCCTTATAACGTCATCACTGTAAGATTTGTTCCATATTCTTTGACCTCTGTGAAAAAGAAAATTCCCTAGGAAAGGGACGCTGGTAGGAAGAGTCAAGATTTTCCTGGAGAGAATAGGGAACTCAGCTTCCAGGACTACATTTACATTCCTACCACATATGGCTGCCCAGGACAAAAGGCAGGTTAGAGAGCCTGCTGTAAATGCTGTAAAATGATGAGAATAAATCTTCCTGTCACTTGCTATCACAGTCACACGGTCCCTGAATAGCAATCCATAGATAGATAGAGCACTTGGCAAATTTGTTATCAGAGGTTGTGTGCTTACAATGGCAGTCTCTGGGAAATAAAGGGAAAAAAAGAAAACACTGATAATATAAAGGAGATTCTTCATTCTGGAAAGTAATAAAATATTTTAAAACATAGTTTAATAAAAACTATTTTGATGTTCAAAGTAAGTTAGGAAATGATTCAATGCCAAGTACAATGGAAGCTCTAAGTAAACATTCTTTTGTTCATTTGCTCTGTCAAGACACGTCCTGTCATTTCCATGGTTACTGAGGGGCCCTGCCCTGTTTGCCCTCTGTGGAGTATTCTGCATCCTTCCATGCACCTGCTCTCTGTCCTGGAGGCTGGAGCAGAAGTGTCAAAGGCACCCATGTCTTTGGGATTCCACTTGGGTTCAACTAACAAGTGCCTGACATGAGGTGAGAGAGAGGAGTACTTATTCTGCCTCTCAGAACCGAGGTGCAGTTGTGAAAGATACGCCCCTGGATCCAAGGCAAAGTTCCATTTTTGGCCCTCTGTCTCAATGCCTCCCATCCACCCACCTCGGGTCCCTCTCGGTTTCCAGTGAATATCCTTTCTTCCCTTCAGATCTCAGGGTGACCCAGGTTGTCTTGCTGCTGCTACATGAAAAATTGCACGATTCCTTATGGTTTCCCTACACAATTTGTAAATAGTGCCTTTATGAATCTGCTGTCAAATTACTCAAGTTATATGTTCTGTCTCTTTCTGACCTGGTGTCTGACTGATATATTTACTCAATACTACAAACCACCAGAAAATACATTACTGTTCATGAATTTTTTCAACGTTCTTAATTCATATCACAAAATTTATCTTCCCTCATTACCATTTTTTAAATGTGCTTCTTACTAATCTGTTTCAAAAATTCATTTAGGTAAGAAAGTTTATATTTACTTTTTAAAGATTTATTTTATTCAAATGTTACAGTTACAGAGACACAGGGAGAGACAGAGTGAGAGAGGTATTTTCCATTCGCTGGTTCACTCCCCAGATGGCTGCAACAACCTGGGCTGGGCCGGGCCAAAGCCAAGAGCCAGGAGTTTCATCCAAGTTTCTCAAGTGGGTGGCAAGAGCCCATGTACTTGGGCCATCTTCTGCTGCTTTTCTCAGGGTAGTAGAGGGAGCTGGATTGGAAGTGGAGCTGCCGGGATACCAACATATGGCACACCAACAATGCCTATATGGGACGTTGGCATCAAAGGTGGCAGCTTTCCCCACCATGCCACAAAAGGTGACAGGAAAAATCAAATACAATGCCTATGAACTCTGGTATTTGAAATAGGTTTGTGCCCCATGCAAATTAGTACTAATGTTCCTTTCCAAATGATAGAATACATGCTACTAAAATAATCTCTTCATGGTACAAAAATCAATAAATTACAGCCTAATGACTTCAGTTTTGATAAAATGTTTATATTTGTTATAGTGTGCTGTCCGCCTTTAAAGAACCATGTGCCTTTTAACATTGCTTACTATAAAAAGAACAGCCTGTACCAACTGACCATCTTCAGCGAGTAAAACAGTGTGCTTGAGTCAACAATTGCTAAGGTGAGTGATAGAGATAACTGGAAATACGGAAGACTGACCCTAGTGAAGCTCACCTTCGATGGCTAAATTAATACCACACTTCCATCCACATATATCATGCTTATGCATCCACTGATGATTATTGTGTTCTATTCAATGTTGAGGGATGCTTATACCTGCCACCATAATGATACTTTCACCAATGTTTTATTAGCCTATTTAAACATAAACAGTACACTTCTACTTCCAAGATGCATTCTTCATTGAAGTTTCAGTTTTAAAAAACTACTGTTCCTAAAACGGAACTGAATAAAATTCAAAATGCCACACTCCTGAAGGTAAAAGAAGCTGAAGTAAACAACATTGAGAAAGGCCAAGGAAAGTAACAAATCATAGCAAATAGCAGACAATTTATTCCCACTGGGGAAGACAGCACGATTCAATTTACTAAATTATTTTATTTATCTCTGTGCAGCAATATGAATGATCTATCTCTTTTGATGAACACTCAAACTTTGCTGAATGGAAAATTGCACTGCGAACATGTCAGATTTGGATAGAGTAAAAGAAGATATGAATTAAATTGGCTTCGAGTGTACCACATTAAGTGATGAATTGCTAGCTTAGATGTATCTTTTCCAGTAGCTTTATTTGAACAAAAATAGCTTCCTTAAGAGGAATTACATAAGCATACAAATTAAAAAATAGTTGATTATTTCTTGTTTTTTAAATCTGTAATATTCTTGAAATTCTAATTGCAGTAAAGGGCTAAGCAGATATACAAAAAGAAAGATCTAGTTTGATCAAAGATGTTGGCTGTGAATTATAAAGAGTTTCTTCATTTTAGAATAAACAATTTAGCAAAACTCTAAATCTCTCTCCTCTTATTTATTCCTTCCTTCATGTATTTGTGCATTTTTCTATCTATTGAAATACTCTGATGTGCAAAGTTTGTCCTGGGGCAGGGTGGGCACTCAGCCCAGTGGTTGGGAAGCTGGTTAAGATGCTGCTGGATCCAATACCTGTCTACAGCTCTTGACACAAGTTTCTAGCCAATGCTGACCCCCGGAGACAGTAATGATGAATCAAGTAATTGGATTTCTTCCACGCCTGTGGGAGACTTGGATTAAGTTTGCAGTTCCTGGCTTCAGTTTGCCTGCGTCCCAGCTATTGCAAATGTTTGGAGAGTAAACCAGTAGATGAGAATTTTCTCTCTTTCTATCTCTCTTTCTCTACTCCTCTGAATCTCAAGTAAGAAAAAACTTAAAATTTTTGTCCTAGGAAGTGAGGATTAGATATTGAAAGCTTGCTTTCTTTAAGGAAGACTAAAGTGATCAGAAATTTCATCCAGTAATCTGAGCAACCAATGTTTGAAATTTCTACAGCCATTGTTCCACAATCACATAACTGAGCTCCTATCTTGAGTCTCCTGGGAAGTAAATTCTCAGCTGAATACTGACAGATGGAAAGGAGTCATCTAGATGAATAGAGGAGGATCATAAACGAAGAATCTGCCAAGGGGAAGCCTGGAATGAGAGGGTCCCAGACCATTCCAAAAATACCAAGGTGTGGGGTTTGCTGGAGGCAAACATGTGACATTTTGATAAAGGACATGATTGACATTGATTGACATAAAATGAAGTCAGGAAGGAGTTTTAGAATCAGGGGTTTAAAAGGTTGATTTTATTAGTGCTTGGCCTCAGAAACCCTTTAGGAAGGAAACAAATGTTGGTTAGGAATATGTCCAGACTTTGAGCCTGGAGGAAGGCTGAGGGCAGGTTGTAGCAGGGACATCAAGAAAATGAAAGATTGCTCTGCATTGGAAATCAACAGGACTTTTTTTGAGGGAACACAAGGAAAATGAGGAGGGGGAAAAATGAAAGTAGAAACCTGATTGTGAAGGGACAAATACATTAAAACACAGAATTTTAAGTTACTTGCTTCACTGTATTGAACTTGTCCTTTTATACTCCCCTGATAACATTCAGTGCTCTGTACTACAAAGACAAAAGATAAATGGATTTGAAGTGTTTTGTTTGGTATTTTAGGAATCAATAGTCCAGGTTCCACATCTGTTGTGATAGCAAGGCAGAGATGAACTGTCAGAATTAATATGTAGAAAAAATGCAATTCAATGAATGGATGATATAGGAGCCAGAAGTCACTGCAAAACTCACAGAATCCTTGGAGGTAGCATAAGACTTTTCACAGGGATGTGTGCTGGGGTTGGAGACAACCCTCTAGATCCCAGGAATAAATCTTCCACTGGATTGTGAGAGTATCTAGAACTTAGAAAATCTTTGGATTGATCTAATGATGAGAGTTTAAAGCAGCGCAGTTCTTGATCAATTTGTGCTATTGACAAACAATGGATATGGTTTGGAGGGAGCAAGACTGAAGCCAGTCCCGGTCGGGGCGCCAGATTTTGTCCCGGTTGCCCCTCTTCCAGGCCAGCTCTCTGCTGTGGCCAGGGAGTGCAGTGGAGGATGGCCCAAGTCCTTGGGCCCTGCACCCCATGGGAGACCAGGATAAGCACCTGTCTCCTGCCATCGGATCAGTGCGGTGCGCCGGCCGCAGCGTGCCAGCCGCGGTGGCCATTGGAGGGTGAACCAACGGCAAAGGAAGACCTTTCTCTCTGTCTCTCTCTCTCACTGTCCACTCTGCCTGTCAAAAAAAAAAAAAAAAAAAAAAAAAAAAGCATGTATGTGGGGTCTCTCGCAAAAGTCATCATGGACTGATATTCTGGGAGGGCTCTCCTGACTATGATCCCTATTCAGCTAATCCAAACATGGGTACTAGGACTAGGTACTTACTCATTGCTTACTCATCTTGGAAGAGTGTACAACAAAGTTCAGTGATGGTGTGTATGTGTATTTGTGCACGAGGGAGGGTATAATTATAAAGGAAGCAAGAAACAACATGATCCAACCGGTGATTATTCTAACACAATTTGTAAGCATAGCATTCGGCTAGGCTACTCACTTAATAAGAAAATTGAGGAGAACCTAATTGAATCAAATCACAAACTTATAAGTCCAATATTCTGTAATTCTGTCCTTGTAGAAAAGGAGGCCTAAATTCAGACTATCAGTCTTAATAAGCAGCTAATAAAGAAGCCTGAAGTAAAAGCAGTGTTGATTCAGATGCTGTGAAAAGACATGCTAGGAGCTAGCCATTACTTTTTGTTAATCAACACATAAGTTGATGAATATAAAATTTACATTCCTGTTATCATAACATTTAAGTTATGTCTTTCTGCCAATTTGATATCTTGTCATCATGAGATTTTTTTTTTTTTTTTTTTGACAGGCAGAGTGGACAGTAAGAGAGAGAGACAGAGAGAAAGGTCTTCCTTTGCCGTTGGTTCACCCTCCAATGGCCACCACGGCCAGCGCACTGCGGCCAGCGCTCCGCACTGATCCGATGGCAAGAGCCAGGTACTTCTCCTGGTCTCCCATGGGGTGCAGGGCCCAAGGACTTGGGCCATCCTCCACTGCACTCCCTGGCCACAGCAGAGAGCTGGCCTGGAAGAGGGGCAACCGGGACAGAATCCGGCGCCCCGACCGGGACTAGAACCCGGTATGCTGGCGCCGCAAGGCAGAGGATTAGCCCAGTGAGCAGTGGCGCCAGCCATCATGAGATTTTGTTTCTATATAAAAATATACTTGCTAAGAAGGGTGAAAAAGCTTCCTATGATACTAAGGGAAACACATTTAGCTGTTCCAAGGATGATGGACCCTAAATTTAAGACTAACAATGCTTGTGAAAGGAAATACACAATAGTTCTTTGACAACACAGTTGTGAAGCAGACTTTTGTTCCTTAAAAGCTTATAGTCTGGGTGTCAGCACTGTAGCAGAGTAGGTTAATCCTTCACCATTTATGCCAGCATCCCATATGGGCTGCTCCACTTCCAGTCCAGCTCTCTGTTACGCCCTGAGAAAACAGTAGAAGATGGCCCAAATGCTTGGGCCCTTGCACCCGCGTGGGAGACCTGGAAGAAACTCCTGGTTCCTGGCTTCGGATCGGCCCAGCTCCAGCCGTTGCGCCCATTTAGAGAGTGAACCTGTGGATGGAAGACCTATCTCTCTGTGTCTCCCTCTCACTGTCTGTAACTCTATCTCTCAAATATGATCTTTATTTAGGGGATCCAAAGAACTCTACTAAGAGACTATTGGAACTCATAGAAGAGTTTGGAAAAGTAGCAGGATATAAAATTAATGCACAAAAATCAACAGTATTTGTATACACAGACAATGCCATGGCTGAGAAAGAACTTCTAAGATCAATACCATTCACAATAGCCACAAAAACAATCAAATACCTTGGAATAAACTTAACCAAGGACGTCAAAGATCTCTATGATGAGAATTACAAAATCTTAAAGAAAGAAATAGAAGAGGATACCAAAAATGGAAAAATCTTCCATGCTCATGGATTGGAAGAATAAATACCATCAAAATGTCCATTCTCCCCAAAGCAATTTATAGATTCAACGTGATACCAATCAAACTACCAAAGACATTCTTCTCCGATCTGGAAAAAATGATGCTGAAATTCATATGGAGGCACAGGAGACCTCGAATAGCTAAAGCAATCTTGTACAACAAAAACAAAGCCAGAGGCATCACAATACCAGATTTCAGGACATACTACAGGGCAGTTATAATCAAAACAGCATGGTACTGGTACAGAAATAAATGTATAGACCAATGGAACAGAATAGTAACACCAGAAATCAATCCAAACATCTACAGCCAACTTATATTTGATCAAGTATCTAAAAGCAATTCCTGGAGCAGGGACAGTCTATTCAACAAATGGTGCTTGGAAAACTGGGTTTTCATGTGCAGAAGCATGAAGCAAGACCCCTACCTTACACCTTACACAAAAATCCACTCAACATGTGGCCTGGAAGGGCAGTGGAGGATGGCCCAAATGCTTGGGTCCCTGCACCCGCATGGGAGACTGGGAAGAAACACCTGGCTCCTGGCTTCAGATCGGCACAGCTCCAGCTATTGCGGCCATCTGGGGAGTGAACCAATGGAGGGAAGACCCTCCCTCTCATTGTAACACTGCCTCTCAAATAAATAAGTAAAATCTTAAAAAAAAAAAAGGAGGCCGGCGCCGCGGCTCACTAGGCTAATCCTCCGCCTAGCGGCGCCGGCACACCGGGTTCTAGTCCTGGTCGGGGCGTCGGATTCTGTCCCGGTTGCCCCTCTTCCAGGCCAGCCCTCTGCTGTGGCCAGGGAGTGCAGTGGAGGATGGCCTAGGTGCTTGGGCCCTGCACCCCATGGGAGACCAGGAAAAGCACCTGGCTCCTGGCTCCTGCCATCGGATCAGCGCGGTGCGCCGGCCGCGGCAGCCATTGGAGGGTGAACCAACGGCAAAAGGAAGACCTTTCTCTCTGTCTCTCTCTCTCACTGTCCACTCTGCCTGTCAAAAAAAAAAAAAAAAAAAAAAAAAAAAAAAAAAAAAAGAGTTTCTACCTGCAGTTCTGGCATCCCATATGGGCACCAGCTCAAGTACTGGCTGCTCTACTTTGAATCCAGCTCCCTGCTATTGGGCTAGGAAAACACCAAAAGATGGCCCACGTCCTTGGCCACTTACCTGGGAAACACTGAAAAATCTCCTGGCTTCTGGCTTCAGCCTGGCCCAGCCCTGGCCACTGCAGCCATCTGGGGAATGAACCAGTAGATGGGAGATTCCCCCTCTCTCTCCTTCGCTCTTTCTCTCTCTTCCTCCCTTCCTCCCTCCCTCCTTCTCTGTGTGTCTCTGTATCTCTGTCTTTCAAATAAATAAATAAATCTTTTAAAATGATTGAGAATAAATGGAATTAAAATGTAAGCTTATTTTAGTGCCAAAATGTTTTGAAATTCAGATTTTTCTTAATAAACATTTTCCATTAAACTTATGAAGATCCCTTTTATAACATCTGCCTGTTTACTACGATTTGTTGATTCTTCTCTTAATTGTTTCATGGCTACATGTATAGTAAAGAGAGTACACCATTGTCTCTGATATGCATTGCATTTCAAGTATCCTTTTTTTCCCCAAATAGATTAATAAATTTTCATTGTCAAGATCAAACACGACTTCCATGTAGCTAATTCAAATATCTTCTTACCTTCCTTGATATTTCTGACATACTTGATCACTCTAACATCCTTGAAACATTTTCATCACATGACTTCCTAGCTACCAAACATGCTATCTACATGTTGACAGTTCTAAATCTCCTACCACCTTCTTAAAACTCTCCATTGAATGGAAGATCACATCCAGATGCAGAACTATCATAGGAATCTCAAATGTAAGATCTTCTGCAGAGCTCTTGATTCATCCAGACTTATTTCTGTGGTAGCCGTCTTATGTCAATAAAGAGCAACTCCATTTTTGCAGTGTCTAAAGTATAGATGTCAGCATAATTTTTTATCTTTTTGCTTTATTAGCTCACATTTCATCCACTAGCAAAATATGTTGATTCTAACTTTAAATTGTGTCTAGACCCTGATACCTCTGATTCTCCATCTGCATATTCTACCCTTCTGTCCCAGACACAATTGTCCTTTGAGATTACTTCTATAGCTCTAAAAGATCTCCCTGCTACTCTGCTGTACTTTCTATATGGATCAACCAGAGCGATCCTCCTGAAACGTCAGTGGGGTTATGCCATTCTCCTGTGTAAAACCTCCCAATGTCGACTCCTTCAATTTAATAGCAGAGCCAAAGTCCTTATAATCACAAACAAGGCTTTTACATCAAGTACCATCTTTTTCTTGTATTCTTTTTTTGTTTTGGTCTCATCATGCAAGTTCCTTCCTTGATGTTACTGCTCATGCTGCAAGCGCTTTGCACTTGACAACGTCACTGCCTTCAGTACTCTCGTCTCCCCACATGGCTTTCTCACTTTTTGGCCTCATGGCTCCTATCACACTTGTCATTGAAGCAGTCCCCAGATACCTCTTGTAAAATGTTAGTCCCCTGTTTCTCACCCCCCAACTCCCAAACCTTTATCAATTTTGTGAGAGCATTTGTCATCTAACAAAATACATATTTTATTACTTATATAGCTACTGTTTATGTAGGATCCAGGCAGAAAGGATTTTTGCCTGTTGTAGTCACTGATGTATCCCTCATATATTGCCTAGTTACTAGTGTGTGCTCAAGGAGTTACATTCCTCTCCTGGCACAGACTTTAAACTTAGTTAACTCAAATAAACTTACTTTAAAACAACAATCCAAATTTCAATTTTGTGCCCATAAAAGTCTAAAGGAACTACAGATACTAAGATCAACAACACATGATCTTTTACTTAAAGGAGCTCAGAGAACAAAGAGGGAATTTTGCATGAAGACCACATATCTATAGAAATTCAAAGTAAAATGAATCCTAAAATATATGCAGAACAGTCATTATTTTTTATGCCTCAACCCATTTCAGAATCATGCTCAGCCCTTGATCTCAGAATAGATCCTATCTGCACACCCTTGTGTGATCCACTACTGCAGGAATTCTTATTTTATTGATGTTGAAACAGCAACCTAGAGAACTTAAATGAGTCATTATCAGATGTGCACCAGAGATGGTCACCTATCTATTCACCTTTACTCTTTGTTAATAACAGAATGATGATTTGATGAGGAATATTAACGCTCCAGTAACACGTCCCAGATCTGATGTAACTGAATCTGGCCATGAAGCAAAGTTTAATCCCATGAATCTTAAGAAGTAAACATGAGACTTCTGGAGAGCTCTCTAGAGGGAATTGTCTCAGGCATGCCCTTCTTGCCTTTTGCTCCTGCTTGGAATGTAAGCACAATGACTTGAGCACCAACAGCCGTATGTGGCCATGAGGTAGAGATGTGAGTATTTTCTGTAAAAGGCAAAGTAAATATTTTAGGCTTTATGCGTCTTTTCTTTTGTTTCAAACTTTTCTTTTTTGTTAATGTTTTTAAATCCTACTTTAATCATGCAAAGAAAGCTTAGTTTGTAGGCTGTACAAAAGCAGTCTAGACCAGCTATGCCTGTGGTCATGATTGGCTGAGCCTTCAGCCACAATGGTGATAAATAAAGATTGGAGGGTCCCGCCTGGTGATGAAGTGGGCATGCCTGCCTTTTTTGCTGGGCCTCCAGACCTCAATTAATAAGAGAGAGATTAATATCCAAATGTTTGAGCTTTGATTACTTTGTGTTTTCTATTGTATGAAGACAAATGAATCCTCAATGATAAATATGCCTTAAGGAGGCTGGCGCCACGGCTCACTAGGCTAATCCTCCGCCTTGCGGCGCCGGCACACCGGGTTCTAGTCCCGGTCGGGGCGCCGGATTCTGTCCCGGTTGCCCCTCTTCCAGGCCAGCTCTCTGCTGTGGCCAGGGAAGGCAGTGGAAGATGGCCCAAGTGCTTGGGCCCTGCACCCCATGGGAGACCAGGAGAAGCACCTGGCTCCTGCCATCAGATCAGCGTGGTGCACCGGCCGCAGCACACCGGCCGCGGTGGCCATTGGAGGGTGAACCAACGGCAAAGGAAGACCTTTCTCTCTCTCTCTCTCTCACTGTCCACTCTGCCTGTCAAAAAAAAAAAAAAAAAAAAAAAAAAAAAAAGAGAAGATGGAATTTTCTGCTGTGGAGGGTATGGGAAGACATCTTGATGAATAGTACTTCATTGATACATCAGTAGTAACAGTTTAATGCAGTCCTAGCACGAGCATTCTGAACTTTATACAATAGCTAATGAAAGTCAAAAAGGGGTTCTTAACAAAAGGACAAAAGAAAGCCGTGTTTAGAAGGAGTGGTTTGTTATAGTGATGTGTTCTGGACTAGAACGAGGGAGCTCAAAGCTGGTAGTCCTGGAGGACTGAACTCTGAATGCTGGAAACAAGAACGGAGGGAACATTTGCTTCTGACAGACATGATAGATAGGGACAGAATGAGAAGACTAATGTTTGTGAAAAAGATGGACAGAAACATTGAAAGGGCACGGAGGAGTCAGACATATTCATCGGTAATAACCTTTTGATCTTACAACTTCCATGAGTTTTTACTGTCTTTCTCACCTACATTTTATTTCCTATGTTGTACAATTATTTCAACAGTATAATAATATTCCCACTCTCAGAAAAGTACCTATAATAGGACATAACTGTATGTGATTTAGCTGCAGTTCCTAATCTTTTAATAGATAAGAACAGAATTCAATTTGGTGTTAAATATTCTTGAATTTATCCAGACTAATTTATTGACTCAATAATAAGAACAACAACAATAATACTATTAACTCTTAATCTTAAGATTATAGTATTTGTCAGATGCTAAGGGCTCTCTCTAATCCTCAAATTAATACCATAGGTGGGTAGAGTAGTCTCACCTTTAATATTGTTACATGCCTGCTGGTAAGAAGCTATCTAAACAGGAATTGCATTTCTCTATATTCTTTGCATTTTGCTGAAGCCCATATGGGTGCCGTGGCTGCTCCATTTCCAATGCAGCTTCCTGCTAATGGCCTGGGAAAAGCAGTAGAGGATTGCCCAAGAGTTTTGGCCCCTGATATCTGGTGGGCAACATAGAAGAAACTCCTGGCTCTTGGCTTCTGCCTGGCCCAGCATTGGCCATTGCAGCCATCTGGGGAGTGAATGAGTGGATAGATGATCTCTCCCTCTCTCTTTCTGATTCTGACTTCCAAATGAATAAAAACACCTTAAAGAAAGAAATAGAACAGCTGAAAGAATTAATCAATTGTATATTCACAGTTCTGAAAAGTTAAAGAAAGTGCTTAAGAAGAAAAATTATAACGGATGAGACTATGGATCTGCATATAAGAATATACAAGTAACTCTAAGAAAGCTTATGCAAATTAAATGCTATCTTTCTTAATATTTAAATCTTAGAATGTAATTCACTATTTAAATAAAAGTAATTATATAATATAGGTTTATAGCATAGGTGGAAATAATACACATGACAGCAATAGCATAAATGCAAGTAGGAGGGGCACAGAATCACAGTATGGTAAGACTGTGGGAAGTGGCATAACACCATTGGAAGGTAGACTATGAAAAGTTAACAGTGTTTGTATTAATCTAAAGAACCTAATAAAATGGCAAAAATAGTTATAGCTAATAAACCAGCAAAGGAGATGAAGCATATTCACTGAAAATACATTTAATCCAAAAATGACAGAAAAAGAAAAAAAATTTAAAAAGGAACTGAAGAGATAAACAGAAAAAGATAGAAACATGACAGACTTAATCCTAATGATGTCACTCATCAAGTTAGCTGAAAGTATTCTCAATACTCAAATAAAAATTAAAAGATTTTTAGATTGTATGCTAGAAGCAAGACTTGTTATATGTTGCTTACATATTACATAGGCAGAGTCCTCTAAAAGTTCATGGAACACACATATTAAGGAAAAGCATGCATGGATTTCAAAATACTTTTGCACCAAAAAAACCCCTTTAAGTTTCCATGAACTTTTTCAAGAAGGACAACAAATGCTGTGTGATACTAATGCAAAAAAAAAAAAAAAAAAAAAAAAAAAAAGAAAGAAAGAAAAAAAAAGAGGCTGGAATGGTTATAAAATGTCAAGGTGAGATTGT
The DNA here is from genome assembly GCF_964237555.1 of Oryctolagus cuniculus. Taxonomy (NCBI): domain Eukaryota; kingdom Metazoa; phylum Chordata; class Mammalia; order Lagomorpha; family Leporidae; genus Oryctolagus; species Oryctolagus cuniculus. The sequence continues at coordinate 16,339,432 of NC_091433.1, forward strand.
TTGGTCTGCTATTTAAGATGGTGGTTAGGATGCCCAGGTCTAATATCAGAGTCAGATTCCCCGCTCTGGTTCCTGATTCTAGCTTCCTGCTAATGTGGACCCTGGGAGGCAGCAGAGATGGTTCAAGTAGCTGGATACCTACTGTCCATATGGGAGAAGCGACTTAAGTTCTCAGCTACTGGCTTCCTCCTGGCTACTCTCAAATGTTATAGGCCTCTGTATAATGAACTAGCAAACAGGAGACCTTCCCTTCCCTTCCCTTCCCTTCCCTTCCCTTCCCTTCCCTTCCCTTCCCTTCCCTTCCCTTCCCTTCCCTTCCCTTCCCTTCCCTTCCCTTCCCTTCCCTTCCCTTCCCTTCCCTTCCCTTCCCTTCCCTTCCCTTCCCTTCCCTTCCCTTCCCTTCCCTTCCCTTCCCTTCCCTTCCCTTCCCTTCCCTTCCCTTCCCTTCCCTTCCCTTCCCTTCCCTTCCCTTCCCTTCCCTTCCCTTCCCTTCCCTTCCCTTCCCTTCCCTTCCCTTCCCTTCCCTTCCCTTCCCTTCCCTTCCCTTCCCTTCCCTTCCCTTCCCTTCCCTTCCCTTCCCTTCCCTTCCCTTCCCTTTTCTTTTCTTTTCTTCCTTCCTTCTTTCTTTCTTTCTTTCTTTCTTTTTATTCTTCTTCCTCCTTCCTTCTTTCTTTTCTTTGCTTTCCTTTGCTTTGCTTTCCTTTTCCTTTTTCTTTTCCCTCCCTCTCTCCCTCCCTTCCTTCTTGCCTGCCTGCCTGCCTCTCTGCCTTCCAACTCTCACAAATAATTCAAAAATTGTTTAAAAAAGATGTAGCAAAGTGGATTACAGAGCAATGAATAGTTATAGAGAAAGTGAATTCTTAATGATAAAGAGGTGAATTACTGAGGATACAAAAATATCAAATATTTCTCTAAGAAATCATCTTCAAAGTATACAATATAAAAATTGACAAAGCAAAGGGAAATAGATAAATTCACAGTTACAGTAGAGAAGTTAATATTCTGTTCTCAATGTTTAATCAAAAAATAGTCAGAAACTAGCAAGGATTTAGTAAATTGAGCAACACTAGACTTGATTGACACTTATAGAACACCCACCAAAAAACAAAATAAGCATTTTCCCGTCTCTATATGGAAAATAAGAGGTATTATTCTGTGCCATAAAGCAATTCTGCATAGTAAGATTCACCTATACAAAGTATGCTCTCTGACAATAAATGATTTAAACAGAAAGACATCCTTAAAAACCCCAAATATTTGGAAATTATGTATTGTTACTAAAGAGAAATGACACAAAGAATTCAAAAGGTAAGTAGAAAATGTTTTGAAAGAAAATAAAACACATGGTATCAAAACTGGCAGAATTCTTCTAAACTGGCAGTATGGAGGGAGAAATTTAATCCACTGAACCCCTACATTAGCAAACCAAACAAAGTTCATAATATACTTTACTTACACTTTAGCAACAACCTAAATTTCTAAGATAAAATAGTAAGCAAAAGGCAGTGATGGTGACGAGAGGAGAAATCAATAAAATTGAAATGGAAAACAAAATAGAAAATACATGAAAATAAAAGCTGTTTTTCTCAGGAAATCAACAAAGAAAAAATAAACTCTATCCAGGTTGATCATAAGGAAACAGAGAAAATAATAAACTATCAATTACCAATATCCAGAAATAGAGAAACGACAGAACTGTAAACTCTACTGATATAAAAGGAGGGTTAAGGAATATTATGAAAAAAATAAGAAACTAACAAGTCTCACTCAGAAACAAATAGGTAATCTAAATAACCTTTATCTGTTAAATATTGACACTATGAGAAACAATGACTTGATCAGCTCTTGTCCTGACTTGAAGAACAGCTTACTATTTTATTCTTTTTAGTATTTTCTTTTTCTACTTAATACCATTGGTTGAGCTATTTAATTAACACACAATTAGGTGTTTAAAATTAACTGAAAATTGATCCTTGTTAAAAATAAGAGTGGAAAGAAGAGAGGGAAGAGATGTGCAATTCGGGACATGTTCAAGCTGACTTACCTCAAACGGCACAGTTAGAAACATACCAGGGGATTCCAATTCAATCCCATCAAGGTGGCATGTACCAATGCCATCTCACTAGTCCCAGTGATCAATTTCTGTTCACAATTGATCATAATGATAGGACTAAGAACCAAAGGGATCACATAAACAAGAATAGTGTCTGCAAATACTAGCTGATAGAATCAAAAAGGGAGAGAATGATCCAACATGGGAATTGAGATACACAGCAGACCCATAGAATGGCAGATGTCCTAAACAGCACTCTGGACTCAGAATCAGCCCTTAAGGCATGCAGATCCGGCTGAAAAGCCCATGAGAGTATTTCAGGCATGAAAAGCCAAGACACTCTGGGGGAAAAAAAAAAAAACCTAAATGAAAGATCTCCGCGAGTTAGATCCCAGTGGAAAGAATGGGTCATCAAAGAAGGAGGTACCTTTCTCTGAAGGGAGGACAGAACTTCCACTTTGACCATGGCCTTGTCTAAATATGATCAGAGTCGGGGAACTCAGGGGGCTTCCATAGCCTTGGCAGCTCATGACAAGAGCCTAGGGTGATTACTGATGTCATAAACAAGAGTGTCAATTTGTTAAGTCAACAACAGGAGTCACTGTGAACTTACTCCTCATGTAGGATCTCTGTCCTTAGTGTGCTGTACATTGAGATTTAATGCTATAACTAGTACTCAAACAGGAATTTTCACTTTGTGTTTCTGTATGGGAGCAAACTGTTGAACTCTTTACTTAATGTATGCTAACCTGATCTTCTGTATATAAAAAGAATCGAAAATGAATCTTGATGTGAATGGAAGGGGAGAGGGAGTGGGAAAGGGGAGGGTTGTGGGTGGGAGGGACGTTATGGGGGGGAAGCCATTGTAATCCATAAGCTGTACTTTGGAAATTTATATTCATTAAATAAAAGTTAAAAAAAATAAGAGTGGAAATAAGACAGGCAGGAGATGTACAATTAGGTACATACTCACTTGGACTTACGCCTAATGGTAGAGCTAGAAATGTGCCAGGGGATTCCAAATCCCATTAAGGTGGCACGTGCCAATGCCATCTTATTAGTTAAAGTGATCAGGTTAAGTTCATAATTGATCATAAAGATAGGATTAAGTGTCAAGGGGATCACAAAAATAAGACCAGTGTTCGTTAATAATAATTGATAGAATTAAAAAGGAGAGAACGACCCAACATGGGAAGTGGGATACACATCAGACTCCTAGAATGGCAAATGCCCTAAATAGCACTCTGGCCTCAGAATCAGCCCTTAAGGCATTTGGATCTGGCTAAAAAGCCCACGAGAGTTTTGCAGGAATGGAAAGCCAAGACACTGTGGCAAAAAAATGACCTAAATGAAAGATCTCTGAGTGAGAACCCAGTGGGAAGGATGGGCCATCAAAGGAGGTACCTTTCTCTGAAGGGAGGAGAGAACTTCCACTTTGGCTATGGCCCTGTCTAAATAAGATTGGAGTTGGTGAACTCAAAGGGCTTCCATAGCCTTAGCAGCTCATGACAAGAGCCTCGGGTGATTATGACATCATAAATAAGAGTGTCAATTTTTAAATCAACAACAGGAGTCACTGCGCACTTATTCCCCATGTAGGATCTTTGTCCTTAATGTGTTGTACTATGCGAACTAACAGTAAAACTAGTATTCAAACAGTACTTTATACTTTGTGTGTCTGTGTGGGTGCAGTCTGTTGAAATCTTTACTTAGTAACTTAGTAAATACTAAGTTGATCTTTTGTATATAAAGTTAATTAAAAATGGATCTTAATGAAGAATGGGATGGGAGAGAAAGTAGAAGATGGGATGGTTTGCGGTTGGGAGGGTGGTTATTGGGGGAAAAAACTGCTATAATCCAAGTTGTACTTTCGAAATTTATATTTATTAAATAAAAAGTTTTCTTAAAAGATGTATTTAACTTATCAAATTTCTCATTAAGAAAGCTTTAAGCCAAGATGGTTTCATTGGTGATTCTACCAAACCTCTAAGGAAGAAATCACACAAATATCAAACAATTTCAGAAAAGTAAATAAGAGGGAAAATTGCTAAAAGCAATTTATGAGACCAGTATAGCCCAAATAATTAAAGTCCGGTGAAAATATTACAAAGAAATAAAACTTCAGAGCAATATTTTTGAGGAACGTAAATATAAAATTCTAGACAGCATGTTTGCAAGTTAAATCCAGCAATGTATAAAAAGTATTTAGGAATGTGAGTGGCAAGGACTGAGGCCCAGCCTACATTTGCAGTAAACTGGAGTGACCGGGATTTGAGCCAGCCACTCCAATCTGGGATGCTGGTGTCCCAGTTGTTGGCTTAATCTGCTGCATCACAATGCACACCCCATATTTGTTCTTTCTTAGAAATTTAACCATGCACCTACTATATGACTCAGCTATCCCATTCCTATGGATATGGAAAATGGTAATAGCAGCATTATTTGTAGTAGCCTTAAACTGGAACATCCCAATGTCCAAGAACTAAATGGATAAACAGATCATGTCTATCTATACAATGCAATACTATTCAGCATTAGAAATGAACAGGCTTTTGTTACATACATTGCAAAATAATTTTACAGAGGTAAGAAGCCAGAAAAAAGAGCATTCTGTGTGATTATACTGATATAAAATCATTAAAAAGTCAATTCATGGGACTTGTGTTGTGGCATAGCAGGTTAAACTGTAGCTTGCAACACCATCATCCCATAAGGAGTGCTGGTTCCAAATCCCAGTTGTTCTACTTCCAAACTAACTTCCTTCTAATGCATGTGGGAAGACAGTATAAGATACTCTGGGTATTTGGGACCCTATCAACCATGGGAGATACAAGGATGACACTCCTAACTCTTGCCTTCAGTCCAGCCCAGCCCTGGCTGTTGCAAGCATTTGGGGAAGTTTTTTTTTTTTCTCTCTCTGTCTCTGTCTCTCTGCCTTTTGTTAAATACATACATTTTTTTAAACATGTAAACTGACATAGAACACAGACCCATAGTCTCTTGGATCTTCTGACAGTCCCTCAAAAGTTTGTGTGAGAGCTGGAGATAGCTTTGCCAGGCAACAACTAATATCCTTCCACTCATGAGGGCTAAAAATGCACTTTTAAGAAATTGTGTGAATGTGAGCAGATTATATACTAAATATTTATTTGCTGAAAATTTCTTCAATGTGGACATTCAAAGAATAATCGTCTCTTAAGGATTATTCAGCCACTCTCCTTCAGTGGTCACTTTCACTTAATATATATTTATGAAATTGTAAATATATTATATGGTCATATGTAATAAACATTTAAATTAGAGTGTAGAATGAAAAAAGGAAGTCTTCTTACCCATTCCTCACTTTAAAAAAGAAAAAAAGCAAAGCCAAAAACTTCTCAATTAACAATGAGATTGAGGGTGAAAAAGATGGTGAATTGCCACTTGCAATTCTTTCTGACAATTGCCTTCCTGTATTTAGTGAAGAGGAAATTACTTACTTGAGAGAACTTACATGGTGACTAATGATCCTAGGAAAGACTGCTGATATTCTGATTAAACTGCCTCAAAGTCCTCCAAGTGTTCTGTCACTCTCCAGTACCAGACCAGGTGGTCTGCTTTTAAAGCACCCTAACCTCCAGGTAGTAAATGATTGTTATTAGTTTTTAATAGAGAATGTTCCTAAAAGGATTCATTTGTTTACTTGCTTGATGAGGAGAGCATTATTGTTATTTTAGGAAGAAAAGACACTGATGGAGAGAGAGGGGGAAAGAAATACACATGCACACACAGGGAGACAGAGAGACTGAGAAACTTTGTTTTATTACAAATTTTTCCTTTTAGCTACTGCTTTTACCCAAATCATGTTTAGTTATGGGATGGTGTTGACTGGGAGATCTTTGTCTTGAGCCAATATGGAGGCTTAGTGGTCTTAGGGAACCAAGAGCTTCTGATTTTAGTAGCCTTCCTTGAAGACTGTTTAGCTCTATCCATAACCTCTACCAGCTTGCTCGCTGTGGTGGATTCTCAGCCTCAGCTTTACCAAAAAGAAAGATGTTCATGTCTGGGAAAGACTCGTGGGCACAGGCATGCAGGCTCTGTCTTTTCCCAGAGGCTAGGTAGGCTATGGAACGGAATATGTAAATAAGGGAGGGACAGCTCTTCAGAAACCATTCAGATTTTACTCCTACATGCAGAATCATGTTGTCCTAAGGTGACATCTTCATTTCCAAAATTTTAAGAAAAGAACTAAAAAATCACTTATAGGGTTGGGTGTTGTGGTGCAGCTTCTGCTTGGGATGCCTGCATCCAATACCTGAGTACTGGTTCGGATCCTGGCTCCTCTTCCAATCCAATTTCCTGAAAATATGCCTGCATGATGGCTCAAGTATCTGAGTTCCTACTACCCACGTGGGAGACCTGCATGGAATCCCTGGTTCCTGGTTCCAGACTGGCCCAGCCTTGACTGTTGTAGCCATTTGGGGAAATGAACTTGCATATGGAAGAGATCTCTTGTCTGTCTCTCTGTCTCTCTTTCTCTGTGACTGTGCCTTTAAAATAAATAAATAAATAAATAAATAAATAAATAAATATTTAAATGATAACTGATGATTCAGGAAGATCACTAGTATGCATTAAGTCCCCATTGGCTGTAGAATCCTGCTAGGGTCATTCTATTTTTAAATTTTGTATCTCAAGGCCGTAATAACCCCGTAAAGAATAAACTAAAGCAAGAATTACCAAACAGCATATCTGCCTGTGCCTTCACTACCTCTGGAGGAATCTCTATATGACTTCTTTTAAACTGGTTTGTAAGTATGTCTTGGAGTTTTTTGATGTATCTGACGTATGCTCACAAACATGATCCTCTCAGGTATCACCAAGCATCTGCTAATTTCTTTTTCCTTTACTCAGTCTCTTTTTGAGCTATGACTAAAACCATAACTACTGAGAGTCATAAACACAGCTAAACCACTTCTACTCTACCAACAGTAACTGGGATGTGGCACACACAGGTACAGTCATTTGAAAGTTTTTCTTTATGAAGAGTTCAAGGATGTGTATGCATGTACGTCAACATATGTCAATAGCTTTGAATGCCTATGGCATTCTAATTGGGAACCAACCCCAGAGGTGGTTACTTAAGATTTGAAATAGTGTAATCAAAACCTATGTCACAGAGTTTATTATCAAAATATGATTAGGAACAAATTTTCAGTAATTAAACAAAGGCCCAATTCCACCACATTTAGTATCAGTGCTGGACATTTATTTGGTTTTTTAGTTGTTGTTATTTTTATTATTTTTAGTGTGGTATTTAAAATTTCATTTGTTATTTTTTAGGTTTCAGTTTGACTGACATATAAAAATCATACATATTTAGAGTATCATGTGATATTTCCAATCATGTATATAATGCATACTGTCCTATGGCATTATGTTGGATATTTGCTTTTGTTTTGTGTAGACCTCTCTCCTTAGGTTTCTGATTGGAGAAAATGTGGGACTAAATGAGAGGGCATGTGAATAGCTTATCTCACATATTACACAAGCACTCATTCTTTGACCATGATCATTGCTTTTGAAGTATTTTGTGCATCTCTACTTTGTCTTACTTATAAGAGTTACTTTCCAGCAGAATATCTGTTTTCTTAGGCTATAAGAACATATTAGGCCTCTCTATAACACCTGCAAACATTCCTCTATGCCAAAGAGGAGTGTCCCTACAGTGCTACCCTACCCCTACATTGAGATAAATGAACTTTCTATTATTCAGAGTCAGCGTGACTAGGAGTTCAAATAAGCAGAATTTCTTTAAGAAAAGAAGGAAATGATTCCAAGATGGTGGAATAGGGAACAGTGCACTGCTCTAGGCTAGCAGTAAAGAATTTAAAACAAAAATAGTATATGAAGTACGTTCTAATGGTCATGTTAGAGAGAAAACCACGGTGGAAATTCAATAGAAGGAAGAGGAACACCATGGATGTATGTGGAAGGTATAGATGCACAGCACAAACATGGACACAACACACGACCCCAGCAGCCGAGAACCAGGGAAAACACGAGCTCTGGAGGAGGTGAGAGCAGACGGCAGCAGCCGGTGCCAGTAGTGACACAGCCAGAGGGAAAGCACGGAGTTAGTGCAGCCTGGAGCCCTGAGGGGAAAGGGTAACTGCTAACTCATCTCTCTCACTCCATCTCTCCAACAATGGCACCCTGCAACCTGCTGAGATAGGGCAAGAGCCATTTGGGGCCTAAGTGGCAGCTGTAGAAGCCATGTGAGTGCATGCAGCAACTGACTGAGGCAAGACCCCATATTCTCCATAGTACTGGTGGCAGCAGCTCTGGTGCAACCAGCAGGGAAAGGCAATATGTAGCCAGTGGCTCCTGCGTAGGTGTGGGATCCAGAGATTCCAGCAGAGGGAAAAATCCATGTTCCCCACTGACTTTTCAATCTGGCTGGGAAGACTGAAAGAAGGCTGGGTATCCAAGTGGGACTGTGAGGCGCCCCCAGTCTTTCAACAGACCAAGGCCAAGGGGCACAAACCACCTAGATGGAGCACCCACAGACAGTTGGGTCCGGGAAAGTCTGCCTCTCTGTGTGCAGGACAGGCTAGAGGGGAGGAGCAGATCCTCTGCACCTTGTGACTAAGAGCCTCGTGTGTGACTGTGGGGACTCTGAGACTTCCAGAGGGGTGCAGGGTATAGCGAGGTCTTTGGGCAATCATTGTGTGCAGCTCCATATACTCAGAGCTGCCTGATTGCCAGGGTGGGTCACTGCATCAGGATCCATGCTCACATTGAGGACTACATAGATCCTTTGTGCAGTGCATGAGGAAGTGCAGACGAATATTGCACCTGCTGAGGGCTAACCCTTTGGCATTGATCACCTTGGAAGAAAGGAGGTGAGAGTGATTATGCCAACAGAGGTGACCATATCTGCTCTTCTGTTAATAAGAGGAGATCTACCAAAACCAACTTGGGGTCATCCTGGATACTAACCCCACGCGGAGCACTGAACAAAGCTCCCTGGCCACACCCAGCACACACCACTGGTATTCACTGAAAGATCAGACATTCCAGTAATCTACAGAGGCATAGTGCAAAGATAAAAGCCATCAAAGGAAGGAACCAGGGGCAGCACTGTGGCGTAGCTGGTAAAGCCATTGCCTGCAGTGTCTGCATCCCATTTGGGTGGTGGTTCGACCCCGGCTGCCCCACTTCCAATGTAGCTGTGGCCTGGAAAAACAGTAGAAGATGTCCCAAGTGTTTGGTTCTCTGCACCTGTGTGGGAGACCTAGAAGAAGTTTCCAGCTCCTGGCTTTAGATTGGTGTAGCTCTGGCTGTTGCAGCCTTCTAGGGAATGAACCAGGGGACAGAAGATCTCTCTGTCTCTCTCTCTGCCTCTGCCTCTCTGTAATTCTGCCTTTAAAATAAATAAATAAATAAATAAATAAATATTTTTTTAAAAAAAGGAACCAACAAGTATTTCCACAAATGTCTAAAAATAATTAATAATAATTAAAAGATACAAGGTGGGTGAACAGATTGAAAAACAAGATCCATTGATTTGCTGCCTACCAGCAACACACCTCAACAACAAAGGTACACACCAACTGAAAGTGAAAGGATGGAAAAAGATATTCCATGCTAATGGGAAGCAAAAACGAGCAGGTGTAGCTATTGTAATATCAGACAAAACAGATTTTAACATAAAAACTGTTAAAAGGGAGAAGAAGAACATTATGTAATGATTCAGGGATCAATTCAGCAGGGAGATGTAACTATAATAAATGTATATGTATCCAATTCCATGGCAGCTGGCTATTTAAAACAAATGTTAATAGATCCAAAGGGAGACACTGACTTCAATACAGTAGTAATGGGGTACTTCATCACCTCTCTTTCAGCAATGGACAGATCAATTAGGCAGAAAATCAACAAAGAAATAACTGAGCTAACCTACATAATGGACCAAATGGGACTAACTGATAGCTAAGAACCTTTCATTCACAATTGAAGAAAACATATTCTTTTAATTAGTGTATAGAACTTTTTCTAGTATAGAACATATGCTAGGCCACAAGGAAAGTCTTGGCAAAAAAATTGAAATCATGCCATGCATCTGCACTGACCATAATGGTATTAATCTGGAAATTAACAGCTCAAGAATCTTGAGAACATAAGAGAACACGTGGAGATTGAACAACATGCTCCTGAATGAACAGTGGATCATAGAAAAATCAAAAGTGAAATAAAAAAGTTTCTGGAAATAAAAGATAACAAACAAATAATATAGGATACAGCAAAAAGCAGTGTTAAGAGGGAAGTTTACAGCATTTGTGGCCTATATAAAATAATTGGAAAGGCAGCAAATAAATGAACCTTCAATGCTTCTCAAATAAATAAATAAAAAAAATCTAAAAATTAGTAGGAGGAGGGAAATAATCAAAATACAGAATAACTAAACAAAATTGAAATAAATAAACAATTCAAAATATCAGAGAAATGAAGAGCTGGCTTTTTGAAAAAATAAACAAAAATGGTAGAACATTGGCCCAACTAACCAAAAAAGGAGGAGAAGACCCCAATCAATGGAATCAGAGATGGACAAGGAAATGTAACAACAGATATCACAGAAATAAAAAGAATAATCAGGAATACATCAAAAAGCTATATGCCAAAACAGAAAATTTAGAAGCAATGGTTAGATTCCTGGACACATACAATCTACCAAAATTGAGCTATGAAGGCATAGAAAACCTAAATAGACAAATAACCAAGATGGAAATTGAATCAGTAATGAAAACTCACCCAACAAAAAAAAGCCTGGGACTGGATGACTTCATAGCTCAACTCTACCAGACATTTAAATAAGATCAGTTTTCAATTCTTCTCAAGCTGTTCTAAATAAATGAAAGGGTGGGAATCCTCCAAAGCTCCTTCTGTGAAGCCAGCATCACCCTAAATTCTATTCCAGAAAAAGAAGCAACAGAGAGCTTAGACCAACATCCCTGATGAACACAGATGCAAAAATCCTCAAAAATATTAGGTATCAAAGCCAACAATAGATCAGAAAGATCCTTCACTCAGACCAAGTGGGATTTATTTCTGGTATGCCAGGATGGTTCAAAATTCCCAAATCAATAAATGTGATATATCACCTTAATGAACTGAAGACCAAAAACCATACGATTATTCCAGTTGACATAGAAAAACATGATAAAATACAGCATTCTTTCATGATGAAAGCCTTAAGCAAATCGGGTATAGAAGTAAGATTCCTTAAGACAATCAAGGCAATTTATGACAAATCCACAGCCTGCAACTTATTGAATGGGGAAAAGTTGGAAGCATTCCCACTAAGACCCACAACCAGACAAGGATGCCCACTCTTAGCATTTCTATTCAGTATAATCTTGGAAGTTTTAGCCAGAACCAGTAGGCAACAAAAAGAATTCAAAGGGATAAAAATTGGAAAGGAGGAAGTAAAACTATCCCTATTTGCAGATGACAGGATTCTATACATAGGGGATTCAACAACTCCACTAAGAGACTATTGGAACTCATAGAAGAGTTTGAAAATGTAGCAGAATAAAAAATTAACACTCAAAAATCAATATACAGACAATACCAGGGCTGAGAAAGAACTTTTTTTTTCTTAAAAAAAAAAAAAAAGATTTATTTATTTGAAACTTTGAAAGGCAGAGTTACAGAGAGGAGGGGGCAGAGGGAGTCTTCCATCTGCTGGTTCACTCCCCAGATGGCCACAATGGCCAGAACTGAGCTGATCTGACGCCATGAGCCAGGAGCTTCTTCCAGGTCTCACACACATGAGTTCAGAGGCCCAAGGACTTGGGCCATCTTCTACTGCTTTCCCAGGATATAGCAAGCAGTGAACAGGATCAGAAGTAGAGCAGTCAGGATTCGAACCGGTGCCCATATGGGATGCCAACACTGCAGGTGGTGGCTTTACCTGCCATGCCACAGTGCCATCCTTGAGAAAGAATGTCTATTATCAATCCCATTCAAAATAGCTACAAAGAAATTTAATATATTGGAATAAATTTAACCAAGGATGTCAAAGATCTCTATAATGAAAACTACAAAAAAATAAAGAAATAGAAGACAGTAAAAATAGAAAAGTCTTCCATGTTTGTGGATATGAAGAATTAATGTCATTAAAATTTGTTTTATCAAAAGTAATTTACAGATTCAATATGATACCAACCAAAATACGAATGAAATTCTTCTCTGATATAGAAAAAATGAAGCTAAAATTCATATGGAATTTATATGGAAACACAAGATATACCAAATAGCTAAAGCAATCTTAAACAACAAAAACAAAGCTCAAGACAACACCAGATTTCAAGACATATGACAGGGCACTTATAATAAAAAATACCTGGTACTGCCAAAAAATAGGCATGTAAATCAATGGAACAGAATAGAAACTCTAGAAATCAATCCATGCATGTACAGCCAACTTATCTTTAATGAAGGAGCTGAAATCAATCTCTGGAGCAAGGAGAGTCTCTTCAACAGGTGGTCCTGGGAAAACTTTATCTCCACATGAAGAAGCATGAATCAATACCCCTGTCTTACACCTTACACAAAAATCCACTCAAAATGGATCAAGGACCTAACTCTACCACTCAATACCATCAAATTACTAGAGAATATTGGGGAAACTCTGAAAGTCATTGGCATAGGCAAAGATTTCTTGGAAAATACACCAAAAGCACAATCAACCACAGCCAAAATTTACAAACGGGATTACATCAAGTTGAGAAGCTTTTGCTCTGCAGAATACTCAGCAAAGTGAAGAGGCAACTGACAGAATAGAAGAAAATATTTGCAAACTATGCAACTGATAAAGGACTCATATTCAGAATCTATAAAGAACGCAAGAAATTCAATAACAACAAAGCAAACAATCCATTAAAGAAATGGGCAAAGGACTTGAACAGGTATTTTTAATTTTTTTATTTTTTAATTTTTTCTGATTAAATTAGTATTGGATGAGTTTTACTGCCTTCCTTTTTTAATTGATTTTTTATTTTTTTATTTTTAACTTTTATTTAATGAATATAAATTTCCAAAGTACAGCTTATGGATTACAATGGCTTCCCCCCCATAATGTCCCTCCCACCCACAACCCTCCCCTTTCCCACTCCCTCTCCCCTTCCATTCACATCAAGATACATTTTCAATTCTCTTTATATACAGAAGATCAGGTTAGCATACATTAAGTAAAGATTTCAACAGTTTGCTCCCACATAGAAACATAAAGTGAAAAATACTGTTTGAGTACTAGTTATAGCATTAAATCTCAATGTACAGCACACTAAGGACAGAGATCCTACATGAGGAGTAAGTGCACAGTGACTCCTGAACAGGCATTTTTAAAAAGAGGAAATACAAATGGCCAACAGCAGATGAAAAAAATCCTCAGGTTCACTAGCCATCAGTGAAGTGCAATTCAAAACCACAATGAGGTTTCACCTTACCCCAGTTAAAATGGCTTTCATATAGAAATCAACAAACAATAAATGCTGGCAAGGATATGGGCAAAACAGGTACCCTAATCCACTGTTAGTAGGAATTTAAACTGGTCCAGCCACTGTGGAAGACAGTATGAAGATACCTCAAAAATCTGAAAATAGATCTACCATACAACCTAGCAATCCCAGTCCTGGGAATTTAACCAAAGGAAATGTAATAAGCCTATGAAAAATTATCTGTATCTCCATATTTATTACAGGTCAGTTCACAACAGCTAAGATATGGAATCAACCCAAATGTCTATCAACAAACAACTAGATAAAAAATTATGGTATATATACATTATGGAATACTACTCAGTGATAAAAAATTAAATCCTGTGTTTTGCAAGAAAGTAGGTATGACTGAAAAGCGTTATACTTAGTGAAATAAGACAGACTCAAAGCAATATGTGGTAACTAACAGAGAACCTTAAATGTTATGTATTAGAGCAAAATTGACATTTTGAGATTCAGTGATTGTTTACATCCCTTGTCTCTACTGCTGAGGAACAGGGTTCTTTTCTTCATACTATTTGTTGAACTCTACTTAGTGTAGGGTTAATCTTATGAGTATAAAGTAAACTAACAATAGATCTTTGTAAAAATTAAGATTGGATATAGTAGAGGAGGAGAAAGAAGCCTGGGAGTATGGGCTGGAAGGAAGGTAGGGTTGGAAGTATCACTATGTTCCTAAATCTGTGTATATGAAATACGTGTAATTTATATATCTTAAGTAAAATTTCAAAAAAATAAAAGAAAAGAAAAGTAAAAATGGACATCTGAGGAGCTGGTATCATGGCGTAGCAGGTTAAGCTGTAGCCTGCAATACCAGCATCTCATATGGGCACTGAGTCAAGTCCTGGCTGCTGCTCTACTTCCAATCCTGCTCTATGCTAATGCAAAAGGAGTGAATGATGGCCCAAGTGCTTGGGCTCCTGCCACCTGTGTGGGTGACCAAAACTAGAGAATAAATTACCTTCAAGGAAATATAAAACAATTTTTTATATTGATTTACTATTGAGATTTATTTTGGAATTTGCCTTGACATTACCCTCATTGATAGATTCCCATTCATGATGTTCTTTATTGAGGTACTTAAAAAATCATTGGTTAACCATGGTAGGTTATTCATGAGCATTGGCAGAATGAAGGAAAGTGTTTTTTACGTTATTATAACCCTAAGTGTACTATGGAGAAGAAAATATAATTTGCTAGGTTTTCTAACAGAAGTCTTTGAAGAAATCTTGATTTTGTGGACAGTGTTTAATGCAAGCCCAAAGACCTCTCTGGAAAACATAGATAAACAACACAGAACAATATTGGAGATCACCAATAAACATAAAAGCACTGTACCTAAATATGGACTCTCCCATATTTTAATTTCTAATCTTTGATTTCTATTTCTGGTATTTGAAAGGAGGTAACAGGAAGGAGAGAAGGGAAGAGCATAGGTTTTAAAGAACAAGGAGCTGCAATGTATAGTATTTTAATAAATGTGGCATAGATGTCTAATGAAATAAGAATTAAATTGTATTATGATTACTTGGTATAGATTATAACCACACACGTTTTAAACATTATTGCTAACTCAACATGTGAACAATAAAACAATTGAAAATGTATTTAAAAGTATATTTATAATATTTGTGCTGACATCTGTGGCTAATATATCAGTTAAACTACATTGTTTTATATATAAAAGGTAAACTTTTCCATTTATAAACACGGACATTTGACTCATCATTCTTATTTTTCTTTAATTCCCTGTTTCCTACATCTCCAACTACTATATTTATACAAGAATGAATTTAATTTTTAACTTGAAAATTTTTATGAGACAGAAGCAAGATTTGCCTTAATATGTCAATTATTCTACTTTCTTTAGTTCATATTCTAAGGGATGGCAACATTTTATCAATTCAATTGCACTGAACAAGTGAGTATCCAACTGGTTCAAGTTTGAATTACAAATAAATATTCATGAATACCTCTATTTTTTCTATTGAGTCTTCTTGCAAACTTCTAATTATACTTTAGCATAGTTAAATCACCAAATTCAACTGAATTTATGTAAAAATGAGTTTCTTCTAAACTGTTAGGGTAAAAGAGAAAACCATATTCATACAGTAGGGGATTGTCATTAATAATCAAGCTCTTAGACGAACAGTAATTTAAGTAGGCTGAATAACAGCAAATTTTGCAAAATGAAGTGATATCCCTGTGCTGATAAAGGGTTCTGTCTCTTGGTGAGGTGACAGACAACTGAAGCTGTGCTGATCACTGACAGCTGTACCCAAGCATGGACCTTTCTGAGAACAGTATTCATATCATTGAAATTTGTAATATATTAGGGACTATCATATTTCTATATACAAACAAATAGTAGATGTGTTTTCAGAATACTGAGGAAATAAAACTTAGTTCAAAGTCTGGCAGAAGAATCCAGAACTAAAATAATCCAAGTGTAAGGGTTAGGAACATGGATTTTGCATCAGAAATCTTAGATTTTAATCCTGGCCCTCTTCTTTCTAACTTGGTAGCCTTGGGCAAGTCACCAAGTGAGTCTTTATTCCCAGAACAAGACTAACATAGAAGTATAGCATAGGAATAATTGGCTACTGGAAATAGCATATGTAATAACGTGTGCGCATGGTGCCCACCTCAGTACATGCTTAGTTCATGGGAGTAAAAGTACTCAAGACACAGATGACACCAACTGATATATCTAAAAGGACTTGTATCAGCATATTGGGTGATTGGGAAGTTGAAAAGTGAAAATTGATTATTTGATCAGTACAACTTCACCTAGCACAGTAATTTAACTTTCCTAAGAGTCAACACCTAGCATGCAGTCATTGTGTGTCAGGCTTAATTCTCAATATTTTAATTAAATTGATTAATATTCACATAAACCACATGTAGAAGAAACTATTATACTATTTTGCCCAGGAAGACAAAAATGAGATACAGGATTGCCTTTTATTGAGAAAGAGTTGGATGAACACATAAGCTGTGCCCTTACCACTACTCCACTGCTTTCCCACTGAGATGTAATGTCCTTAGGGAAGGATAACTATCAACGGTTTTCTGGTGTCTCCTAAACACTCATCACGGTATCCTAGATGATTGTTGAATTTCCTTTCAGGGGTCCTCCCAGTTTATTTGAGGATACTGAATGTGCAAAGACTGTAAAACAATGCCATTTATAAATCCCCTACTTTGCTCCAAGTCTTGGGTTCAGTGCATTGTTGACTTCACTTAATCATCAAACTGACCTTGATTCACGGGTGTGTTCACCCTCATGTATGAGTCAGTCAACTTGCTCAGTTATCACACAGACCCCATATAGTATGTTTAAACAATAATAGAATTCATTAGAGAAATTCATTACAGGTAGCTCTGAGAATTTCTGAGACAGCTGGAGCATCATTCTCAGATGATCCTTGGTCAAGTCCAACGCCCAGTCACAATGACAAGGCTCTGTATGACTGCTGCTGGATGTCTAAGTCATTATCACTGCCCTTTGGGGATCTGGACCACCATGCTTGCTAGAAAATGAATTCTTAGTGGCACCTGCTTCTTCACATTCATATTTTAGTCTTGTGGCGGTGCATCTGACTGCTAAAGACTCAGGTCAAATGTCTGAGCTCTAGATACAAGGAAGGCTGGACAGTGAGTTTATGGATTTAAATTCAGAGAGGCAAGATTTGTCAAGAGGGAATTCTCCAACTACAGGAAAGTGGCAAAAAAAACACTAGGAAGAAAAAAGAAAAACAACACAAAAACCTGGTAAATGTCCACTACACCTTTATTTTACAGATGAGGCAGCAGCAGTTCAGAGACTAGGTGACTTGTATATCATTTAGATAGTATGCAGCAGACTGAGCATACAGATGCAGAACTCTGTTTCTGGGGTGTTCCATCACACCAGGCTGCCTCTTCACAGAGGTAAGATCATAAAAGTATGTCTGAGAGATTTCAACAGGCAACAGAAAATGGCAGTTCAAGGGAAGAAGTCTCTCTCCTGGCTATGGTGACCTGCAAAGTCCCTGGAAAGATACTTCATTTGGATAGCTCCTTAGGATTCTAATTACAAGACTGTAAGAGGGATGAGTGTTTGGTTCAACACTTAAGTTACTGTTTGAGAGGCACACATCCTGTAACACACTGTGTGGCTTCCAGTCCAAATACTTGTTCACATCAGCTTCCTACTAATGTGCATCCTGACAGGCAGCGGATGATAGCTCAAGTTATTGGGACCTTGCCACTCACATGGGAGACATGGATTGAGTTTTGGGTTCCTGGCTTTGGACTGGCCCAATGCCAGTTGTTGCAGGCATTTGGGGCAGTCAAACAGTTTTGATGAAGGATCTCTGTCTCTGCCTCCTCTCCTAGTCCTGCCTCTCAAATAAAAAATAAACTTAAAAAAGTCAAACATAAAAAGATGCTAACAAATCAATATCAGAAATCCCATATTTCACACCCTCCATTTCATAGAGGGAAAAAGTGAGGCTCAGAGGAAACAAGGTCACAGTCTTTCAGCATAAAGTGGCTTAACTCAAGCCTATGAGAGTAGGTCATTGCTTTCTGCAGAGAGCTGCTGTCCCCAGCTAAAGGCACTCCTCCTCTAAGTCAGATCTCAAGGACTGTTGAGTGGATTTTCATTGAATTGACAACAAGAGTGGAAGAGAAAGTCACATACTGGCATCTAAGTAAAGAAGAAATGATTTTTCTTTATGTAGTTTCTCACAAAGTACTCCTTGCCCACCTGTGCCCAAAGAGGTAAATGGCTCTTGCACATGACAGAGATCTTGTGTCTGTACAGCCAACCCCTCTCTTGCTAATGCCACATAAAGAAAGGAAGGGAAGTAAGGATGGTCACCTTCCTCCAGATGAAGCACTGATTCCTTAAAGGTTCACCTGGCCTGTCCCAGAAAAGGTCAAATTGCGTCCTTGTAGCTCTTAATTCCAAGTTAGCTGAATGGCTCTATTGTCCAGTCAATGGGTTCCCTCATTTTTTTTTTTTGTTTGTCTACCATTTCACTGCCCATCCTCAACAAAACTTGGGGAAAAATAATATGGAAATATTGACATTTTTTGTGCAGTGCAACTATGTAGATGTGACTTTTCTGGCCTTGACCCTGATAAACTTCTGAAGAAACACCATGTTTTAGGAAAAAAACAAAAAAACAAAAAACAAACAAAAAAATCCTGGCTGTTTACATGGTTCTACTGCTGTGTGTGACCTTGGACAAAGGACTTAACCTTTTTGAGAATCAGTCTCCTTGCAAAATCTGAATAATGATACTATTTTAGATAAGTAGAAATAATATGAGTATTTGGCATTTTTAAAAGACTTGTTATTGGTAGTAGAATGGTGCCATCTTATCTGTGGCGCCATCTATGCCCTGGATGCCATCTTAGGCACTGGCCCCCTGTCACCACCTGACACAGTAAGTGCCCATTTTAAGCCCCATGGCCCAACCACAGGTGTCAGCTCCATCACTACCCTAATGGGATTCGCTGTTCCTACTTCTCTGCCCCAGCCCCCCAACAAAGCTATAACAGGATCTGTTCCAGCACATGTGGTCTCTCTCTGCTGATTCCTCTCTCTCTTACTCTCTCACCCTCTCTCCCTGGCCTGTCAGGCTTCCCCCACCCGACAATAAACCTTTGCTCTAACTCTGGTGTTTGGTGTGTTTTGTGGCAGCTTTACAGTTATAGGTGAAAGATTATTAGATTTACTGTTTTATTTTATTTTATTTTTATTTATTTATTTATTGACAGGCAGAGTGGACAGTGAGAGAGAGAGACAGAGAGAAAGGTCCTCCTTTGCTGTTGGTTTACCCTCCAATGGCTACCGCGGCCAGTGCACTGCAGCCGGCACACCACGCCGATCCAAAGCCAGGAGCCAGGTGCTTCTCCTGGTCTCCCATGGGGTGCAGGGCCCAAGCACTTGGGCCATCCTCCACTGCACTCCCTGGCCACAGCAGAGAGCTGGCTTGGAAGAGGGGCAACCGGGTCAGAATCCGGCATCCTGACCGGGACTAGAACCCAGTATGCTGGCGCCGCTAGGTGGAGGATTAGCCTAGTGAGCCGCGGCGCCGGCCCTACTGTTTTATTTTATTTACTCCTTTGATGAAAGCTTGTCTCATTTGATGAGCTCCCAGATATTTGAAATTCATATAACATTATGTATCAAAATGCATTAGTAATATTAACCTATCATAATTTTTAGTAGCCTCCTTAAACTATGATTTTGTTTTCTCTTTTTGGTTGATGAGGGCTCTGAATCAATGCGTTCTAAAGTGATTGATGTTCAAGATGGTCTTAATGTCTTTCTTCAGCTCAAATGAAGTCCAGACAGGTTTCTTTCTGGCCTTAGGTCCCTGACTTCCCTTTTCTTAGATCATCCACTTTAGAAAACTTGAAATTGTAGATGCTTTATCTGACCTTTGGGATGTCAATCTTCTACAAGACCAAAATGTTTTTCCCCACGGATTTGGGATTCATCCCTTTGAAATGTAATCATAGAAGGAGATAAGATGTGTATCTCTGTGGGAGAGTAGGAGCCTAATTTAGATAATTGACAATAAACACAGCTTAATAATCACATGACCAAACACCTTCCTACCCCCTATCATACTTTAGTTTTGTTCTATTCATTCCTCTTAGGGTTTAAAACTCCTTCTATCTTTTGCTCTTCAGAGGAATTGAATTCAATCTTTCTCCTCTGTTTCCATTGTTTCAACTCCACTATGATAACCTTGAATAAAGACTTCTCACTTGTTTAACTTGCCTATTGCAATTTTTTTTTTAGTTATTGATTTGTGAGGCAAAGTCACAGACAGAGAGAGGGAGAGACAAAGAGAAAGGTCTTCCATCTGCTGGTTCACTCCCCAAATGGCTGCAGTGGCCAGAGATAGGCCAATCCAAAGACAGGAGTAAGGAACTTCTTCTGGGTGTCCCATGTGGGTATAGGGGCCTAAGCACTTGGGCCATCTTCCCCTGATTTCCCAGGCCATAAGCAGAGAGCTGTATGGGAAAAGGAGCAGCCTGGACTCCAAGGGCAGAGGCTTATCCTACCAAGCCACAGAGCAGGTTCCCTGATGCAGTTTCTTTTATGTTGGCCCAAAGAAGTTACCAATGAGACATTTATATTCAGATCATTGGATCACTTGTGTTCTTTTCATATGGCTTTAAGTTCAGATTTAAAGCTAAGATTTTCACTTGAATTCTCATTCTCGGAAGGGCATTATCCTAGAATCATAATCCAACACAAATGGACCTATTTTTCCTTTCTGAAAAGTAGAGAAGTAAAACTGGATTCCTGGATTAGAGTTGGAATTTACAGATCCCTCACAACCCTCAATGCATGAGAGAAACAAGGCTAAGAGGAGCCTTAGTGGGATCTCCAAGACTGTCAACACTCAGTTACCAAAGTGAAATAAATTAGTCCTGTGCAGATCACTCTTTTGAAAAACGTGACTGCTATTACACTTTCAGTATTTTAAGTAGAAAAAATTGAAATTCATTATATTCTGACATTACATGGACTTTTCTAGTTCTAATATTTTGAGGCTCTTCCTCAACTTCAATCTTAAGACCTCAAAATAAATGCAGCACTTTTCTCTTTCTTGAGGTTTCTGTTCAAAGTTTTAGCTATCGCAACTACTCGTCCAATACTGCTGCTGATCAATAGGCTTTCACCGAGTAACTAATCCTCAGATTATGTATTTTTATGTAAAATGTGATTTGGAGAAAATTTGCAAGTCCCTCACCACAGGGAAGCATAATCATTGGTAGGAATTCCAGATCCCTGGACTAGGATGACTGGTGCGATTGGCTTATTCATTCAAGAGTTACTGAATGCCTATCATATCTGTGAAAGGAGCGGCCGAGAGCCGCCATAAAAATGGCCTTAATAAAATAAAAAGAACAGGAACTGAGACAAGCAATTCCAGAAACAGTCCTGGGAAAATGGGGAGTAAACTAAGTTCACAGAGAAAGCAGATAGCTACTACCCAGAGATAAGGGCGACAGAACATCCTGGTATGCACATAAGCCCCCTCCCCTGTGCTTGTTCAAGCTTAACAAAGAAACCGCGAGGCACGTAGGGCACGTAGCCACCCGTTTCTCCTCCTCCTCAACGACCTTCTCCCCTTGTAGTTGCCCAATGAACTTACGCCACCCTATGGTATGTTAATTTTGTGGTTTTGCCCCTTAAAAGCTGTGTGAGATAACTGCTCGGGGCTCCTCTCTCTTTCTCGCTGCTTGCGGCAGCAGAGGGCCCATTTGCGCAAATGAAATAAAACTGCCTCTTGCTTTTTTGCATTGCCTGGTCTGGAGTCTGTGTTTCTGGGGTCGTCACAAAAGGACATCGCTTTTGGGGTCCTTCAATCTGGACATTGTGTAGGGATTTCAGCATAAGCTTACCAGCCCCACCCCTTAAAAATAAAGCAGCAGTCACTGATCTGCAGAACACAATGTGGTAGTAGAGATTTGCTGTAGTCCAGCATACCTAGAATCCTGCATTTAAAAAGTGTATAGCTGCTGATTGAGTTCTTTGGAATTCTGTTTCATTAAGAATGCTTTAAGCACAAACTGTGTGTGAGGTATCTTATCAAACTATACACTGTAGGGAGTAGGAGATTACGAGAGCCCCAAGGGTAAGGAAGATTATGTTTATCTTTGAATCTCTTCTCTTTAATCCTCTACCTTGAGCACACCTTGTCAGTACAGGTTAAGGTATGGCATGATATTGAATATGGCATGATAAGATATTAAATGCACCAGTGAATATTATAAAACTTCGTGCATTAAGGTGAGAGGACTTCTAAGGGAAACACTTTAACCAAATTGCCAATAACTGTACCCCCATATTTCCAAATTAAATTCAGCATTCAACTGTTAACCTTAGCTTGAGCAAAATCCATCTATTAGAATGCCCCAGGCAAGTTTATCAAAAACATCTTTTCACTATTAAGGCCTCAACCTACTTCAGCTACAAATCCCTGTGGACTTAGCATAAGACACTATCATTTCCATCTTCAGTACAGCATATTTTAATTATCTATGTAGAAATAAGGTCCTATCTCTTAATAAAACTGGTTAGTCTGGGTGCTGCAAAGGACAGTTTCAAGGCTTAATTTTGATTCTATGTGCAATTATAAGTTGGAAAATGTGCTTGAAATTCAATGTCAGTTTTTTTTAAAATCCTATCTCCCAAACTGGTAAAATAAATATGGATTGAAATGATGACTTTTTGTTCCTATTTTACTTCTTTACAGCGTCATTTTTCCAATTTGAGATGGGCATTTCTTAGGTGATACTTGGTGTCATCTGAGGTCAGTTTCATTATTGCTACTGGAAATTGTGTGAGAGTAATAGACTTATAGACTTAGGCTTATTTCAAGAATATTAACTATGTGTTCTTAACTATTTAAAATCTAAGAACTTCATTTCCTCTATACTGCTGTTTATCAAGGCTGGTGATAGCAAGCCTAATAATAGGCAGTTCCATTTGGTGGGGTTGGCAATGACACTATAATCAAATTATAATGTAAACATTAGTTAATGTTTCTATTACTTTGCTTACTTTTTCTCCTCCAAATATGTCTCTTCTAAATGTTTACCTGTTCATATTGTCACTTGTGTTTCTAACTTCCCACTTTCATCAGATGAATGTATTTCCTGTTGAAATCGAAAAGGAGTCATTAGAAGGGAACCTCCCCTAGTTTTCTGTCTCCCTAGGGCACAATGATATTTTCTGCCCTGTTTCTTTCTTCCATATTATATCAGAGGAAGTTCCATTCCACGTTCTTTTCTTGGACTCATTTCCAGCCTGGCCTTTCACTGTTCCAGAACTTGCCCTGTCATTTTCTCTCTCTCCTTTAATTGAAGCTTCAAAATGTCTGCTCACTGTGATTTATTCATTTCTCTCAGCCTCAAAAGTAGTTGAAGCTACTGTCTTAGCCTATTGTGCTGCTGGAAAAAAATACCATAAATTGGGAGGCTGATGAACAACAGAAATTTATTTCCCATGGTTCTGGAGGCTAAGAAGTCCAAAATCAAGACCCTGAGAGATCTGGTGTCTGGTGAGGGGCTCTTCCTGTCTCACAGGTGATGCTCTTTAGCTGTATCCTCAAATGATGGAAGAGGAGAAGGAGCCCGTGGGCCTCGCTTGTAAGGGCATTAATCCCATTCTGATGGCTCTGTACTGTGATGCCATCATCTCTCCAAGGCCCCACCTCCTGATTCCAGTGCCTTGGGGCAATCTCATGGGATTAATTCTGAGGGGACACAAACATGAGTAGCTAAACTGAGTCCAGAAAGCCTACTTCACTTAAATCTAGCCTAAGGAAATAGTACAGAGATATGTTCCAGGACTTGTCCAAGGAACAGTCATCGTAGAAATACAGAAGCAACCACTGGGAAATGCTGAAATGGCTAAGACTATTGGCTAAGTTATTTGTTAAGAAAACGTGCAAATGTTATGGGAAATCTTTCAGTCACAGGTAAATATATCAAACCAGTTTGAATCACACAAGTATATGTTTGTGCAAGTGGGTGTAAACATTGAAAAAAATTAAAATATTATTTCCAGGGGCCAGCACTGTGGCACAGCGAGTTAAAGCCCTGGCCTGGAGCTCTGGCATCCCATATAGCTGCCGGTTCTATTCTCGGCTGCTCCTCTTTTGATCCAGCTCTCTGCTATGGCCTGGGAAATCAGTAGAAGATGGCCCAAGTCCTTGGGCCCTTGTAGCCATGTGGAAGACCTGGAAGAAGCACCTGGTTCCAGCACAGCTCCGGCCATTGTGGCCATCTGGGGAGTGAACCAGTGGATAGAAGACCTCTCTCTCTGTTTCTACCTCTCTCTGTAACTCTGTCTTTCAAATAAATAAAATAAACCTTTAAAACATATTATTTCCAGATTGTAAAATTAGGACTACTGTCTTTTTCTTTGAATCTCTCTGAATTTTCTAAATTTCTTATAGCAAACTTACGTTGTTTTTATAATAGGTTAAAAAAATGACGTGTTTTAAATGCTTCTTTTACCCTTGATCTCATTTATTTCTTTTATTTTTATCCTTAAAGAATAATCTACATAAACTACCTCCATTAATTCCTGATTATTGATCCCCATCATGAGTCATGCACCATCTAAAGGATAGAGCAAGTCATTGAAGATATAATGATAGGGTGGCCAAGGAGATTGTATAGAAAACTAAATGTTTTTTCCAGTAAGGGCTTGTTATAGATTGTTAAGAAACCAAGTGCTCTTTCTTTTTATTTATTTATTCATTCATGTATTTTTTTTTATTTAGACAGATTTACAGACAGTGAGAGAGATAGATAGAAAGGTCTGCCTTCCATTGGTTCACCCCTCAAATGGCCGCTATAGCCAGAGCTATATCCAATCCGAAGCCAGGAGCCAGATGCTTCCTCCTGGTCTCTCATGAGGGTGCAGGGGCCCAAGCACTTGGGCCATCCTCTACTATCCTCCTGGGCCACAGCAGAGAGCTGGACTGGAAGAGGAGCAACCGGGATTAGAACCCAGCGCCCATATGGGATGCTGGCGCCGCAGGTGGAGGATTAACCAAGTGAGCCACGGCGCTGGCCCCCAAGTGCTCTTTCTTTTGCACCTAATTAATCAAGTAATAAATCCACAGACTTCACAAATATACCACTGCTTATGACAACACCATTTTAAATTAGCCCCTAAAACCACAGTTTCCAAAACTGTCATAGATCTGAAATTTGCAACATTTTAAAATCCATAAACAAATGCTAAGATGCTCTTAAAGTAAATCCAGATTAATTACATGAATCAGACTTCCAGTTCTGGGTTTATGACTAGAATCCTAATACTAATTTGTCATTTATAATTCTTATAAACAAAAAACAGTTGATTTACAGTAATAACAGATAAGGGTGTTTCAAAAAAGTAATTTAAAATGAAACAAAAAGCCAAGTTTATTTTGGTGCAAAGTTTCTCTTTTTTGAAACTTACACAGTTTTTTATTTAGTTTTTTTCTTAACATGCAATTTCCACGGACATTCTGAAGTACTTTCACATATAAAAATATCTGTATGCTCAGAGTTCTACTTTAGAAAAGAGAACATACATAATTCTCTAAATAATATCTGATATATATTTACTGGGATACATTAATTTGAATCAGAAGTCACATAGATAATATAACTTAATCTTACTGCAATGGATTTCACAGCTTCAATTTTCAGACACTTCCAAAGAATTTTTTTTTTAATTTGGGTTAAACAAGGTTAAAAAAGGACTCATAAATGCTGGCAAATTATAAAACTTCTCTTCTGCACATGCTGTCACAAACTGCCTCCACGCTGATTACTTCCAGGCAAAAATATAAAAGAATGACCATGTTAGATACTCACAGATAGGTTCTTCCACTGTAAAATCCAAATATATAAGATATGTAATATTGTCCTAATGCTAACATAGTACTGACACTGAAGCAATTATGCAATTACATCCTAATAGCCTAATGACAAAGAGATATTTATAGTAGTATACCGGAAGGGAAGAATCTTAGACTACAGAGGGGCCTGCGCTGTGGCACAGTGGGTAAAGCTGGCATTGCAGGTGGGCACCAGTTTGAGTCTCATATGGGCACTGGTTCGAGTCCCAGCTGTTCCACTTCAAATGCAGCTCTCTGTTATGGCCTGGGAAAGCAGTAGAAGATGGCCCAGGTACTTGGGCTCCTGTACCTGCAGTTTCCCATCCACTGGTTCACTCACCAAATGGCCACAAGAGCCAGAGCTGCACCAATCCGAAGCCAGGAGCTTCTTCCAGGTTTCCCATGCGGGTGCAGGGGCCCAAAGACTGGGGCCCATCTTCTGCTGCTTTCCCAGGCCATAACAGAGAGCCGGATCAGAAGTCTAATGGGTGGGTCTCCAACTAGCGTCCAAATGGGATGCTGGCACTGCAGGCGGTGGCTTTACCCACTAAGCCACAGCTCTGGCCCCTGGGAAATTTTTAGCCTAAGAGGTAGACCTAAATCAAGAGCATGCGGCAGGAGTGAGAAGAATGCTGTGAAAGTTCAGAGGTTTTATGTATCTGAAGCAGTGTGTGCCCTGCCTCTTCTGACAACTAGTGTTTCTTCAGCCCTCACTGCTTTCATTATATGCCATTACTACAGATACCGTAATTCCTTCCTTTGGGCCTTTAACATTCACTGTGGGAACATTATTTATCAAAGAGTTATCAAGTTTTAAAATCTTGAAACTTAATAAAACAAACATAGAAGAGATTCATGACTAACACTGGGACAATAGTGCCCTTGGGTCAAACATTTGCTTCACTAAATGCCAAACAGGCTCCAGTTTCTGGCAATAAAACATGATTTCATTTGCTTTCCGCACGGTTGGAATGCTGCTACTGTAGCCCTTCGTCAGAGGAGTTGTAATTATTGTTATATCTTCATTGATATTGTAGGTCGTGAATGGACATTCAGACCAATTAGAAAGAGGAAAAGGATAGTTAAGAGAAAGAAGTTTGGTGGCTTTGAACAAGAGAATCAGTCAAGGATATTTGGGACATTAGATGCAGGTCACCTTTGTAAGTGGTGTAATGTGAAATATTGTTCAAGTTGTGAATAAGGAAGAGGATTTCAGCAGAAGCCATCTGAGTGGTGAAAATGATTATAACATTTTCTTATACTAAGCCACCCAATGACAGCCCTTCACAATTAAAACAGGTCTCTTCATAGCAACTGGCAGTGTCGTCGCAGTTCCAGACCATGTATTTTCTTACTCCTTGTCTTCTTCAAGACTCTACAGGATCAGAATACTGCCTACTTTTTGAAATTCATCTTCTTACATTATATTTTATTTAAATTTCTATTTACTTGAGAGAGAGAGAGAGAGTGAGAGCGAGAGCGAGAGCGAGAGAGAGAGAGAGAGAGAGAGCATTCCAAAGGCTAAGCTGAGCTGCATTTGAGAGGCAGAAACTCACTCCAGGTTTCGACATGGGCAGCAGGAACGCAATCACTTGAGCTACCATCACTGTCTCACAGGGTGTGTATTAGTAAGAAGCTGGAGTCGGGAGCCAAAGCTGGGTGTTGAACTCAGGTACTCCTATGTGAGTTATCGGCATCTTAACCCATGTCTTGGCGGCTAAGCTCAATGTCTGCTCCACAAATTCTGTTTTTATGCTTTGAAATTTATTTATGGGGGCCAACACTGTGACACAGCAGGTTAAGTTGCCACCTGAGATGCAGGCATCCCATATGAGTGCTGGTTCAAGTCCTGTCTGCTACACTTCCAATCCAGCTCCTTGCTAATGCACCTGAAAGAGCAACAGAAGATGGCGCTGTCACCATGAGCGATGTGGATGGAACTCTAGGCTCCTGGCTTTGGCCTGGTTCATCCCCAGACATTGCAGCCATTTGGGGAATGAATCAGCATTTCTAAGATCCTGTCTCTGCATCTCTCCTTCTTTTTCTGTAAATCTGCCTTTCAAATAAATAAATCATTTAAAATTATTTACCTTAAATTGATATATAAAATTATATATATCAGGTATGACATGAAATATGTACCTTGTGGGATGATTCAATTTAACTAATTCCAATATGCATTCCCTCATGTACCTTTTTTGTGGTGAGAATATTTTTAATTTACTCTGTCAGATTCAAGAATACCATGCACTGTTATTGATTAGAGCCACCATGTTGTACAATACAAAAGGGTACTTCAAGATGCTTATAGATAGATGGAACTAATGTGTATTTTGGTATAAATAAATCAATGCATTTTCTTTTCATAATACATTTTTATTTTTCATAATATATTTCTATGAACTTTTTGGAAATCTCTCGAATTTATACCTCTTTTGTCACAGGGATTTTTTAATCCTTTGATGAGTATCTTTGCAACTACAACTCCTCCCTCCGGGTCCCTGATAGCCACCATTCTACTCCCTATTTCCTACTTCTCTAAGATCAATGCTTTTAATTTCATATATAAGTGATATATTGTAGTGTTTGTTTTTCTGTCCCTGGATTATTTTACTTAAAAACATAATGTCTTTTAGTTTCATCCATGTTGTTGCATATGACAGAATTTCCTTCCTTTTTAAAGGCTGAATGGTATTTGATTATACACACACACACATGCAACCAATTGATGGACAAACACACCATCAATTGACATCTTGACTAATTTGAATAATTCTGCAATAAGCATGGAAATGCAGATAATTCTTCAACATACTGATTTCATTTCCTTTGGACAGGCACCCAGTAGTGAAATTACTGGACCATATGGTAGTTCTATTTTTAATTTTTTGAGGAACCCCCATTGCATTTTCTTTAGTAGATAACTTATTCTCTCACCAACAGTGCACAATAATTTCCTTTTATTCACATCTTGCCAACACTTCTTATTTTTCGTCTTTTTTTGTTCTAACAGGGTGTTTGATGATACCCTAGTTTCTGTACATTCTTGTTCACTGAGTTCCAGTTTCAGAAACCATCTTTCTGTTCCTTGAACCTTCACAGACATTCTTCTTGCCTTTTCTTTTGCTATCCTCCTCCTGTGAGGCTCTTCGCCTTTGATCTTTGCAGAATTGATTCTTTCCTACCAATCATTCCTGTCTGCTCTGCTACTCTCCTAGGTGTATCTCTGGTCATGCAGTCTAAGGCAGTACCTTTCCTTCAATTCTTTCCTCTCAGATCATCACTTTCTATCAAATTGGATATTTAATGTTCTTTATAGAAAATATTTAATAGTAAATTAAGTTTATTAGTTCCCTGGTCTATTATTGTTTGTTTTCCTGTTTATAGAGAGGCAGTAGAGAGCAGTGGTTAAGCATACATTTTATAGAATTAGTTGATAGGATTGTTGTGAGAATTAAATGAATAATCAATCAAGCTAAATCATTTAGAATGGTACATAGTAGCACTAAATATATTAGTATTATTACTAGTAATGAAGAACCTTAAAAATCAAACCAAGATGGAGTGACTTAAGCTAACACTATTAAAAACAAGAAGTCATCTTTGCCCCAAATAAAATTAAAGTTTAAAAATTATAGCCCTAAACTTTTCCCCCCAAAGCTAAAATTAGGTGCAGCTATAAAATAAGGGACCCTATGCTTAGCTAGCTGCGACACTTGTGCCTGGCTGTGCTAAGACCTAACCCAGTTTGTATGCCTCCTAATACTCAAATAACAGTGTGGGAAGCGGACGCTGCTCTCCCTCCAGGGGAATGAAGGGAGCGAGACGTTGTCCCCCTCAGGGTGAACAAGATGACGCTGACAGGGAAAGGAACTGCTAAAGAAGTAAACAACAAAATGGTGACGAGGTGCATGCCTCCCATGTGATCCCGTAGCTGATTGGATAGAAGACGCATGCCTTTCACATGATCAGCTCGCGGATTGGACTGCTGTGTGCATGGACACTATAGAGCTTTTGATTGGTCGCTGCAGGTATATAAACCGTGTGGCTTTGTGCTGGAGGTGCTCTCTGGACTCCCGAGTTCAGGAGGCCTGTCTGCGCAGACGCCAAATAAATCCTCTTGCTTTTGTATCAGCTGGTCTGGACTCTGAGTCTTTGGGTGTGCTTCTCGATGTGTTAGCATCCTCACTCAGAGGGTCTGACAGTAATATTAGTCTCCCTTTGGAATAAGAAGACGAAGACTCTTAGCCCTCTAGTTCAATGCTGAATCTCTAGTACTTAGCATGGTAGTTGGTAATACTGAATGCTCAATCAATATCGGTTCTTAGCATGATAGTTGGTAATACTGAATGCTCAATCAATATTGGTTAAATTAATGTTTTATAGAAGAGATCCGAGAGGGGGTTTATGAAATTTACAGGGAATAGACCTAAAAAACCACTTTAAGTCAGCCATGAAAACAAAGTCACTCTTACATAATGGTGGGGGAGAGAGTGGGAAGTGTTGTTAACACAATTAGCTGTAACCTGATATTAACGAGGCCAAGGTGATAAGTTTGGCACCTTTGTATGTTCTACTTAAGTGTATTCTTTCTGTGATCATTTACTTTGCACTCCTATTGCTAGCGAGCTGTCTTGTGCATGGATGCCTAGAATCGGAGAAACAGACAAGAAAGAAAGAAACATCTGTCAATTATGGGTAAGACAGATCCATCTGAGAGAGTATCCCTAACAAACAGAGGGGCAATGCTTGGCACTGGTGACATCACAGATTTCAGTGCTGGTTCCACATAGGGCCCAAACCACCTAGCACACATGCTCCCATCCCCAGTAATATTTCCGATGCTTAACAACTCCCTCCTGAGAATGAAGCTGGAATTTTAGAAATTAGGAATGTTTGGTTTTCTCCTTTGCTGAAATATTTTTGGCTGCCACCAGGTGGTACTAGGTAAGCACTTCCAAATAGGAAAATGTGCTTTTATTACATACAAAATTGTCAATAGGTAAAAAAAGTTGTTTTCCTTTAGTATAAGTTCTAGAAACATAAATATTATGCAAGACAGAATACACATTGATCTTGGTTTGGACTTTTCAAACAATGTTTGGTTTTCTCTAAAGCTCAAATTGTGCTCAAGTTTGGAAGAAAACTCCATCTTTCTGTGACTGTCTAATTTCAGGGCAGTTTTATCTTTTGCATGAAAGAAATCCTAAGTCATGATAATGTCAGGTCTCTAGGGAAAGATTTTCCATTTTCCTTTGGGTAGTTATCTGGCATTTTGTCAGAAGGTTTGGTTTGTTTCTTTCACTCCTTCTACTCATCCCTCCCCTCCCTTCTCTAATCTCATTCTTTTCTTCCCTGGTTCACAAATACATGTTTATTCATTGAGAAATGAGGATAGAAATACACACCTAACCAGATTCTGTAATTGTGAGAGCAAGTCAGACCTAAGTAAGTAGTCAATAAACAGTAACTAATCAATATCATCATCATTATTTATGCTAGCCTGCAGGGGCACAGTTCTTCTGGCTTATTTTCTTTACTTGATATGGGTCTCACACCTTTTATACCCATTTCACAAAGGGCACATGGACCCACACTGAGAAGTAGCACCAGAAGGAGGAATTTCCATTGGTTGGTAACGATCTTTCTGGCATTTTTCTGCTTTCCACTTCTGATCCCTTACCCACCCTGTTACTCACCCCTTATTGAATACATCTTTCAACCTAGGCTTGAAACATAGACTTTATCTTTCTCCTCATCAATCTCAAACAGAAATGACCTTTCATTTCCAGATGAATAGCTATTTTCATTACCTTCCTGCTCACACAGCCAGTTTTTAAAGCACATATCTCAAACTCTCATTTTAATTTTAATATGCATTTATGTTTTCATAATGTATTTCAAAAACATTTCTCAGTTTGAGGAGCTGGAAATGCAAGATGGAGCCATCAGCAGGCTCTGTGTCCAGTGAGGGCCTGTTCCCTGTTTCCAAGATGGTGCCTTGTTGCTGCTCCTCCATAGGGGATGAATGTGTCCTCACATGGTGGGAGGGACAGGACAAAAGGGCCTAGATGGTTCCTTTGAGTGATTTTATAAGGTCACTAAGTCCATTTACAAAGGATACCTCCTCGTAACTAAATCACCTCTCAAAGGCTCTCCAATATCCTTTTCTCCTAAAAAAAATTACCCCCCTTTCCTTTCTGCCTGGTGTTTTACTGCCAGTTTAAAGAGTTGTGCTGCAAACATTACTATCCTAACATTATCATGAGCTATCTATGACTATGAGTGCATCATGTATGTTTTGAATACCAAATTTGAAATGCACTAGCAATACCTACAGATATTTCCAGTAGAGGCTTTTGCTGAGGTCCCAGAATGGCTGCACTGTATCAGAAAGTTTGTAAAGCCCTTCATGCTAAGGAAGAGGGCAGGGATGCCAAAGTGGCATGGAGGTGGGGTTCCTTTCTGCCTCTCTCAACCTCTCTCTCTTTCTTTCTTTTTTGAGGAGAAAAGATTTAGTTAGCTCACACTTTGGAGTTTCAAGTGCAAGAACAGATAACCCATTGATCTGACCTCCAAGGATGGTGGTGCACAGTAGTGGAGGAGCACACACAGGGGAAGGAACATGTGTCAACCTATTTTTTTCTTAACAGGCATGGAAACAGCAACCACTCAACGTCATATTTTATGGTAGCATGAGCTTTTTTACTTTTTCTAGGCTCCATATGTTTGGCTTAAGGCAATGTGGATATTTTCTCATTTCATTTTATTCTAGGCAATATGGCAAGAAGTAATTCATTTATTTTGCTTAACCTCTAAGGGATAGCTCTGCTGAAGTCAATACAAAGCAGAATTAACCATTCACTTGCATTGTTAGAGTTTGGATAGGGTTTGAGTGCTTCTCTCACAGGTTCACAGGCTGGAGCATGGCCCCCAGTGTGATGAAGGTACACAGTGGCAGAATTTAGGAAGTGGAGTCTAACGGGAATTGGTTAGTTCAGTGGGTGACTCACTTTAAACAGGTCTTAATACAAATCTCTTGGAGAGAGTTAGTAACCCAGAAGGAATAGGCTGTTACAAAATGAGCTCCACCTGCTCTCTGCCTGCCTGCCTTGCCATGGAATCTCTTCCACATGTGATCTTATCATGCGGCCATCTATCAGGAAGACCTCAGCAGAGGCTGAAGAGATGGCACTGCCCAGCCTTGGACATCTGGCCTCCCACACTGAAACTACATAAACCACTTTTCTTTATGAAGTGCCCCAGGTACTTTGTTACAACAACACAAGACAGACTAATATATGGGCTTGGAGTTCATTTCCAATAGTCCTCAGGACTATAATGTGACACTTATTTTTGTAATACAATCATTTTATTTGTATGTTTAAATTTCTCATTCCAAACCAAGTAAATATGGGATTCAAAGAAAGCTAACCATGAGTGACTGCAAAGAGTAGAATTCAAATGGGTTTTACAGTGGCTGACATAATAAACACATAATCAGATCACTGGTAATCGTTAAGGACACTCAAGAGGCTATGGGAAACTGCCGAGGACTACAGCCCCAAAAGGGAGCCCTGCTCATTCATCTTCAATGAGATTGCCTCCTGACTGACTGAAACTCATTTTTGTTTATTGTGAATATACACACTCTCCCACTGCTAGTGACAGAAGACAGGGAGTGCAAAGCTGAATGGGATTTTGATCACTTGAATGAATAGAAGAGAAACACTTCTCACAGGTACATTGCCTGTCAATCAGATTACATTACATTAGGATAGTTAGGGCCTCCTCCATGTTCTGTAGAATCCTACTTTTTTTTTTTTTAATTTATTTATTTATTTGACAGGTAGAGTTACAGACAGTGAGAGAGAGAGACAGAGAAAGGTCTTCCTTCCATCGGTTCACTCCCCAAATAGCTGCCATGGCCGGCACTGCGCCGATCTGAAGCCAGGAGCCAGGTGCTTCCTCCTGGTCTCCCATGGGGATGCAGGGGCCCAAAGCACCTGGGCTATCCTCCACTGCCCTCCTGGGCCACAGCAGAGAGCTAGACTGGAAGAGGGGCAGCTGGGACTAGAACCCGGCGCCCAAATGGGATGCCGGCGCCACAGGTGGAGGATTAACCAAGTGAGCCCTGGCACCGTCCCCAAACCCTCCTTTCTTTGGCAAGTTTTTGGCTCTGCCTGCAGATCTTACACTCTCAATGTTTATGAGTTCCTGACAATTTTCTGCTCCTATTTTAATTGGCAGGAGCCAAAAAATGGTAATTACAAAACAACCATTTCTTTAGGGTGGAATGAGCACTGATTGAGTTCTTCAATAGCCAGATGGCTTGGGGGAAGTCATTTGAGTTGAGTCTCCTTTTGCCTCTGTCAAATGAGTCTAACAGTATATGACGGGTCTAATGAAGATAATTTGGCACAGGTTCTCAGTTCATCAAATTGATTCAACAATAGACTAAGAAAACCTTTCAAAAATTA
Source organism: Oryctolagus cuniculus (assembly GCF_964237555.1). Classification (NCBI taxonomy): domain Eukaryota; kingdom Metazoa; phylum Chordata; class Mammalia; order Lagomorpha; family Leporidae; genus Oryctolagus; species Oryctolagus cuniculus. Next base: position 16,373,930 of record NC_091433.1, read on the forward strand.
AGTAGCACATGGCACATTGTGGGCAGTCAGAAAATATTACTTCTCTGGGTGGAAGAAAGGTTTGTCATATTTAACAATTTTTAGTTGTTTATCTTCATTGTGAGTTTTGATTGATGGCCACATTACCACTAAGAGTTCCTGTTATAATTGCCTTTTAGAACCTGTATTATAAAGGGGGACAGTTTAGTGTTGATGGAAAAAAATGAGAAGGTGAAAAACAAATCTTCAAAGAAGCAACTTCTTGACTAAACATATCTTGTTGTTACTAATCTAAGCCACTAAATCCATCCTTGCAAGTAAGCACAGGCCGAAGTCCCCAGAAGTGCTTGAATCAAAAGACACTGAATCAAACTGGATTCTCTTCCTTCTCCTCAACTAGAATGACAAACATTCAAGCTGCTGATAATAATATGTCATATTTCTCATGTTGTTTTGTTTCTAAAACATAACTTTGCATTGTGTAGAGAGAATTGCTAAGACATCCAGTTTAACTCTTGGTAAATAAAACACATGCTGTGAAAAGAATACTTTCAGTTGAATTTTGAAATGAAACTTTAAAAAAGTTTCTTGGCATATGAACTTACCTCCAAATATGTGTTAGAATTTCTTTCTATCTCTTGTGAGTATCACCCTTTACACATGGAGGCAATGAGCCGTTTCCTTTATAGCATTAACTATCAAAGTAATGGATTAATTACTAATGTCATTTAAGAGCTAACATTAATTAGAAGGCAGGACCTCAAATGGAAGGAGGCACACCAATTCACTTCCTCATCACCAGATCTAGAAAGGAGCTGGGTACACAGGAACACTCCGAAAAAGTTTGGGGAGGCAGAACAAGTTATGATGAGAAACCAGATTCAGAGTTAGAAAGGCCTGGATTTGAATCTGGATAAAATCTGACTTTTGCAAAATTGTTAAGGTTTTCAACAGGTTTATTCTTTCATAAAGTGAAGAGGATAATTATTATTTTTATAACTAATGAAAAAGTGAGATAACCATATAAATGAAGTACATCAGATTGTACCTGACACATTCCAAGGAAATAATTGCTATTGTAATTATCATGACTAGTGTAAGTGAATACATGTAGTCTTGATTTTTTTTTTTTTAATGTGATGATCAGGCCTCAGTCTATGGAGGCCTTTCAAAGGCACTGTCCCAATATTCCACTCCCTTGACAGTTCCATATACTCTTTGAAATCTCCATCCAGCTCTTGTTAAATTTTAAACTTCAACATAAAGTAAAACTATAGTGTTAACAAAATGTAAGAAGGCTAAGAATCCATGTCTCTGCTTATTTTACACTACTATTTTAAGTTACTATGTATATTAACTGTTCTAACTCCACTATTTTAGGTTAGTATTTTGAAGGACATAATATGTTATTGCTAGCAGCAGTTCATGATCACTAGTAATATTAAAAAAAAAGTTCTCCCCAAATGTTTGCCCAAAAGCTATTCATGTTAAAAGCCACATAATAGCTCTCTATTCATGCTGATGCCTTCAATACAACGCTGTCATCTGGTAGGTGTATAGGAAAGCAAAGCCTGCAATCCCACACTCGTGACATGAAAATGCGCCTTCAGAAACTCAATGCAACTGTTCTACTCTCCTCAGTTAAAAGATGTTACTACTGGACAGAGGAAAGTTATGTTCATGGAAATTATGCTCCTACTAATTATTCAGGTGTATCAAATCTTTAATCAAAGACCTAATCTAGTAAAACATCAAACTCAGGTATTTAATTTTCCTTTTAATTTTATTTCCAAATTTTAACCTCAGCTACACCAGTGGTGAATCCGAACAGATGCATTGTGAAAATATTGAGTGGGGTTTTGTCATTAGAGTCATCCCTGATAGTTAGCTATTGGACACTATTGTACAACAACAAACAAACAAACAAAATCCAAGAACTAATGCAGGCTTCATGGGGAAATAGAATTTTTAATGGCCGGCGCCGCGGCTCACTAGGCTAATCCTCCACCTCATGGCGCCGGCACAACGGGTTCTAGTCCTGGTCGGGACGCCGGATTCTGTCCCGGTTGCCCCTCTTCCAGGCCAGCTCTCTGCTGTGGCCCTGGAAGGCAGTGGAGGATGGCCCAAGTGCTTGGGCCCTGCACCCCATGGGAGACCAGGAGAAGTACCTGGCTCCTGCCATTGGATCAGCGCGGTATGCCGGCCACAGCAGCCATTGGAGGGTGAACCAATGGCAAAGGAAGACCTTTCTCTCTGTCTCTCTCTCTCACTGTCCACTCTGCCTGTCAAAAAAAAAAAAAAAAAAAAAAGGAATTTTTAAGAAATACAAGAATAGAGACCCAAGGAAGATTTCAAAATCTCCGTAGGAGGGTTAATGACCTTGATCATTAGCTGAATACTAAATGTGCTAACTTCCAAACAGCAATTCTCTGAGTATGGGGAAATGACAGATGAAGGACTTTTGGGTTTTTCTTAGTACATTTAATTGTTCATCTTTTGTTGTTTCTCTGATCACAGGCTCCAGCTCTATGCCTTTGCTAAATGAAAAATTAAAAGACTACCATCTTTGGTGGTGTTGGGCAGGTGGTTTCAGGGGAGGAGGACATCAAGCAGTAAGAACACAAAGAGTGCAACAGCTCTTACCCTTCCAAATTAAGAACAATTCCCTCTGGTTTGTTTTTTGGGGTGATTACAGATGAGAGAGCTACTCCTATGTGCTAGACATGGGATCAGTTGCGGGGTCTCAATGATAAACAGGACAGATGAACAAAACCCCAAAACTGAATGAGAAAGGTTAGCAAACAATTGTCAGCCAGCACTCTAAACCCCACAGATTTTAAAGGTAAAGCTATTAACAGTGTACTTTATTTGCCATCCTTTTAAAAGGAATAAAAAAGAAACAAAAAAAGAAAGACAGTGTCGTGGCCAATAGAGATAAGAATCTATTTACTTATTATGCTACTTCCCAAGCCAATACAAATTATATGAGTAATTATATTTAGATGGTGCAGCTGCTCTGACATTCTAACCTCATAGCATTTATTTGTGAGCTTCAAAGATTTCATAAGGAAACCTTGAAAGAAAAAAGTAAATATTTTGAAAAGGAGTTACAATTTGTCAGCAATAATCCTTCCCTGGATACGCAAAGAACGGTAAATCTTGGTAGATCAGAGGATTGTGGCTTTCAAAAATAATAGCATTACCTCGAAATTCAATCTGCTAGCATCATTTTTTCCAAGCAATCCCTCTATACATTCAATTTGTTTGTCATTTATTACAGTATAAAGGAAAATGGCCCAAAAGAGAATTGTTTGCAGTAAGCAGAGATATTCTGAACAAAGGGTTCGATAGTGTGCACAAATATGAGGGAATGAAAACCAACACATTATCTGGCTAGCCTTCAGAGTCACTTGTGCTTCTGAGAGTTTTGTGTATTTAATACCAAAGGGAGAAGAAATCATGTTTATTGCAACGCTAAAATGTGTGATAAGGGTAGATACGCTATTATAAAGACATGAATTTTGATGCTGTCACATGTGGAGATTGGAAAGAATCCATAAATGATCAATTGCATGCAGTTTAATAACAGAAGGCAGACATTGCTGTTCCTGTCCTTTTTATGCCACAAGGAAACTCCATACTGGGCACTGCCATAGGAGTATGTGTGTCAATGGCCGTAAACTCATTGGAGCTCTTTCTGAGAATGTCAGGAGATGTCCCTCAGTGCTGGAAGATGGAGTCTCATGGGCACAAACAGAACGCTGTGTGGTAAGGAGCCGAGGCCCAGAGTCCGCCTCAACCACAGCCAGTGCTCCAATAACGAATCACAGCTGCAGTGAGTGACTGCTCTTAGAGGGACACTTGGGAATGAGACAGATTTTTTTTTTCCCGACACTAGTTTAGGCTCTTAAATGATGGATTAAACCAATTTAAGAGTGGCATGGTTAGTCTCAAATAACATAAATTTACTTAAAAGAAAGGAATATGTTCACTTCTGATTTGTTATCTCCATCATTCTCTCATTGACTACACAGAGAGATGTGTAGCAGACAGCTCAAGGCCCAGCACACAGCAGGTACACAATGAAGGAAGACACCTTCATTTATGCAAGTATTTTGATCATTTTTTCTTACTAGAATGACATTACCTCCACCACGATTGATCCGACTTTGTGCTTTCAAATAGAAATCTTGCTTCATAACTCTAATGTTCAGCCATATCACATGGTTTTATATTATACTTAAAGACCTGAATTGATTTTGAGTCCTTTTCTCTCGAATTATAACTTGTTTGAGCCACTTAGAAGCAGACATCCAATTATACTCAGAAAATGTATAGCAGGTCAGAAGAGGAATGTAACTGCAGGGTGTTCCACCACAGATAGTGTCTAACTAAAGGATTTTTTTTCAAACGGCTCTACTCGTATTGCTTTAGTTCTAAGATGCCATCAATTTTAGGGCACATCATCAGTTTAGTCTCAACTCTTTGCCCCTCCTGAGGAAAACATAACTTAATATACACATTAATTATAAATTATGTCCTAGTTTTTGAAACCTATTCAGATAATAAACTAAATTTTTAAATGTTTAGGTTGATAGTAACTTGGGAGCATAAAATAGTACACAGAATCTTAAATGCTGTTGTGTTCTCTAATGTTAATTTTTTTTTTTTTTTTTTTTTTTTTTTTTGACAGGCAGAGTGGACAGTGAGAGAGAGAGACAGAGAGAAAGGTCTTCCTTTGCCGTTGGTTCACCCTCCAATGGCCGCCGCTGCAGCCGGCGCACTGCGCTGATCCTGGCAGGAGCCAGGAGCCAGGTGTTTTTCCTGGTCTCCCATGGGGTGCAGGGCCCAAGCACCTGGGCCATCCTCCACTGCACTCCCTGGCCATAGCAGAGAGCTGGCCTGGAAGAGGGGCAACCGGGACAGAATCCGGCGCCCCAACCGGGACTAGAACCCAGTGTGCCGGCGCCGCAAGGTGGAGGATTAGCCTAGTGAGCCACGGCGCCGGCCTCTAATGTTAATTTAAAATTATATAATCAAAAGGAAAAAGTACAGAGCCTAATCACTCCCATTTCATTAATGAAAGTTTTCATTTTCAATAAATCTCCAGTTTTTACTAGTTATCATTATGTCAGGCAGGCTACTAATCAGCTTATGACCAATTTTCCCATCCCTTCAAATGTAATTTCCATACAAGAACTTTTCCTAGAGGTTGCTTCCAGTATTATAGTATCTGGTTGATTTGTCATATGCATTGAGAAATCACATGTATTTATTGCTCAGTTAAAGACAGACAAATGCAATAACTTCATAATTTAAAAAATGGCTTTTGCACTTGTTTTTATTTTGTAGTTTTGTTAATGTATGGCTCTGAACTGAACTTATTTGACAGATAAATTGTTCTTATATTTTCAAGTAGTGCATACTATATGACAAGGGCTGGCAAAGTTTTCCTCTAAAAGCCAGATAATAAATAGGTTTTGCAAGTCATAAGGTTTCTGAGGCAACTTCTCACCTCTTCCATTGCTTCACATATGGCGAAATCCACTTTTTAGAAATGAATGGGCGTAGCTATGTTCCAATAAATCTTTATTTGCCAATACATGTTGGGGCTATAGTATAGGATATGCTGTGATTGCAGGCAAAATATTAATTTGCATATTTCAACTTTGCAAATAAATAAGGTTAGGCAAGAAACATTTTTGTAAATATTCATCCATTTATTCAAGAAGTATATTTATGCATTTAGTTAGCAAATTCTTACGAGGGCTAATGAGGGGTCTGGCACTGTAGTTTCCTCCCTTCTTAAGATATAATAGAGACCAAGAAAGGCAAAATCCTTTTCATGATGGAGCTTATTTTTCTAGGTCAGAGAGCAGAAATAATAACCATATATATATATATATAAATATACATACACACAAACACACACACACTCCGATAATAATTTGTGTGCGGACTAAGGGCATCAGAGAGTGCCTGTAAGAGGCACCTGGAACGGTCCAGGTCTCCCACAAGAGTGTCAATCATCTGCTGCCTCCAGGGTGTGCATCAGTGGAAAGTTGGAATCAATGTGGGACACAAACTTCTTAACTGCTAGGATAAGAACCCTTCCCTAATTATACTATTTTTAAAAGCTTGCTCGCTCTATCTATCTATCTATCTATCATCTATCATGTCACATTCCAAAAGAAAGTGAAGATTGAAGAGAAACTCCTCAAATGCAGGTGTAAAACACAGTTAAAGATTTACTTGAGAGCTGGCATAATATTTAGTAAATATGGTCCTGCTCATGCTTAGACAAATGTTTTATCAGCCACCTGAATCCAAATCAGAGTATGGAAAAATCTTACGTTTCCCTCTGCTTGAGTAATTCCCAGGCCTGAAAATAAAATCCCTCTCTACTAGTTACTCAGTGCCAATCACACATTGAAAATATTAAATTAATTCTAAAATTATCATAATGCAATAGCAAAATACTACATGTTTTTAACATCTATGTAGTCAGTCAGTGAGTAAAGCAATTCAAACCCCTGAGATTTCCAGTATTCAAGGATAAAGGGAAGGCAGTTTACACAGGGCAATCAATGGCTATGGCTGGAAAATGCAGAAGCACAGAGTAGTCTAAAAGAATCTGAATGTTGGAATTGCAGTAAAAACACTTTTACAAATATTACTTTATCATATGATTTTTGTTTACTTTTCTTTGGAAGAAAAAAATATATCTTCTACTCTTAGGGCTTATGCCCCTACAGTTCCATGTGCTGGAAGTCCCCAGTGTTAGCCTGGAGAGGTGGTGGTACCTACACAAAGAGGGGTCCCAGTGGAAGTGGTGGGGTCACTGGAGTCACTGGATTAATGCAGTCCTTGAGGCACTCAGGTTAGTTCATGCAAGAGTGGGTTGCTGTAAAGTGAGGTCACTGCAAATGCCTGGCTTCTTCTAGACCACCTTTCCCCCTTCTGCTTCTCTGCCACATTGTGATCCAGCCAAGGAGCCTTCAGCAGAGGTACCAAAAATGATGCTGTCTGCTCCAGACTCCACAACAATGAGATAAGTAAGCTGCTTTTCTTTATAAAGTACTAAACTCAGACAATAATAGCAATGAAACAGATGGGTATGTTACAACTTTATCTGTTCTGTATTCATACGTATATAATTTCAGCACCAGTGAAAAATTATGTTTTTCTTCTGAATTGATTATACAAAATATAAAATGAAAGATGTTTGTCCATTCCCCTTTTGACATTTCTGTTGATAACCACTGACTCTGTCAACGTCATACGCCCTATGGCCAGGGTACAAGAGGGAGGTTTATTTGGCCACTGGCCATAACACAGTGTAGATACATAATAAATGTTGGAAGAAGAAATGGATAAAGAATCAATCAATAAACCAAGGAATGGACCTATATCTCAACTCAGCCACAAGTAATAATCTCTCAGATTATTCTAATTGTATCAGTGATAATTTAAAAAAAAAGTCTGAAGCTTAAATTGTGTTGTTTTAATTTGAATTACTCCATAGGTTTATTCACACTTTGTACACATGTTATTGATACAGGGCAATTAGAATGGGAGTGGAGATGTAAACCTTTTCCAAATCTATCTCGTAAGAGCATCACACACTATGTTATAGTCTTTATCTCCCCACTCTGCATTTGGATTGTCAACACCCAAATTGACACTGGACACCAAGAAACAAACAGAGTAGAACATCATACATCCCAGCTTCCTGAATGATGATGTGGTATAGCATGCCCTTCACTGTTGGTCTACGGAAGCAGGGAATAAATAGCTATTGTGTTAAGGCATTGTTAAGTCTGGGTTCATTTATTAAGGCAGCCATTTTTTTAATTCAACAAATTTACACTATCTTAACTAAGTTCTGTCCCACCAAAATGCATTACTTCTATTGTTCCTTTTCTACCCTCTAAATTTCTACATAAATGCTAATCTCGGTTGAAGTGTCACTTCATTAAAGAAAACAACTCTTATACTTTCCTTAGGTCATTTCTCCTCCATATTCTCCTTAGAATGATATGGCTGTTCTCTTGGAACTTAACCATGAAACCACTGCCATAGACATTCCCTTTCACAAGGTCACTCATGAGGCAAAGACTTCCATGGCTTCAGGAGCGTGATCATCCACCAGGGAGCCAGGGAAGTAGAGATGAGCACATATGAATTGCCCCTCAGGACACCTAAAGATTACTGAAGGAGAGATTGACAGTTCAATACAGGTGGGGACAAACTAGACCATTAGGGTCTGGCAGGGTAAAGCCCTGGCCTGAAGTGCTGGCATCCCATATGGGTGCAGGTTCTAGTCCTGGCTGCTCCTCTTCCGATCTACTGCTCTGCTATGACCTGGAAAAGCAGTAGAAGATGGCCCAAGTCCTTGGGCCCCTCTACCTGCATGGGAGACCCTGGCTCATGGCTTTGGATGGGCGCAGCTTTGGCTGTTGCGGTCATGTGGGGAGTGAACCAGCAGATGGAAGACCTCTCTCTCTGTCTCTGCCTCTCTCTGTAACTCTGTCTTTCAAATGAATAAAATAAATCTTTAAAAAAAACTAGATCATTAGAAAAATGTGTCTAATTTATGACAAGTCTTCTAAAGCTTTGGAAAGTTCATGGGACCAGTGTTTGCTGAATGAAGGACTAATTGGGGATAGAATCATTCAGTAAGAGATGGGAAAAGTTTTACAAAGCATCTCATGTCTTTGCCCAAGTAACTCAGTGAGTGCACATGATTTTTAACAATTTACTTCATGCCATTGGGTCCTCAAAATGCCCTTAGTGATTGGGAACGTGGTAAGAAACAGAGGCATTGATAGAAATGGGAACAGTCATTAATAGTCAGGACATCAAAGGAACCAATAACACAATTATTTATATTTCAGTTAGCTTCTTTTGTTTCAGTTCTTGAGAGTGATAGTTTTTTTTTTCAGGGTGATTTTTATTTATTTATTTATTTTTGAGAGAAGCAAAGACACAGAGAGGTGGGCATGAGTCCAGTTCCTGCTCCTGCAACTTGGAGCTGCCAAGAAGAGATTCAGGCATGGCCTGGGCTCTCTTTTTTTTTTAAACTTTTATTTAATGAATATAAATTTCCAAAGTACAGCTTATGGATTACAATGGCTTCCCCCCCATAACGCCCCTCCCACCCGCAACCCTCCCCTTTCCCACTCCCTCTCCCCTTCCATTCACATCAAGATTCATTTTCGATTCTCTTTATATACAGAAGATCAGTTTAGCATACATTAAGTAAAGATTTCAACAGTTTGCTCCCACATAGAAACATAAAGTGAAAAATACTGTTTGAGTACTAGTTATAGTTTTTCTTCATCTGCAGGACAAGTGCCTTCACTCTGAGGCCAGCTGGAACTGCCAGGTTGTAAACTTCATTGGGATGTTCTGACTTCTTTCTGGCCAGGCAGACTTTCAATTCACCTATTTGCTAAACCTTAAGCTATTTATGAGTGTCATGAGTAATCCTTTGACTGGCTGGTTTTTGCTTTGTGGGGAGTCATCACAAGTCCATAAATAAACATGGTCATTGTTCAGAAATCTGGGCAATCCCATCTCTTGACTTCTCTTAATGTTTCCCATACTTTCTTCTCATGATCTGTCCATCTTGCTCAATTCTTACAATGAGTATTTTACTCTTGAGGCATATATTTCTTAGATTTATTTTTTAAAAATTATATATTTGAAAGTCAGAGTTATAGAGAGGGAAAGACACATACACACAGAGAGAAAGAGAAAGAGAGAAAGAGAGAAAGAGAGAAAGAGAGAGAGAGAGAGAGAGAGAGAGAGAGAGAGAGAAAATCTTCTTGTTTCACTCCCTAGATGGCTGCAATGGCCAGGGCTAAGTCTGGCTGAAACCAGAAGCCATGAAGTTTAATCAGTCTCACACTTGGATGCAGGGTCCCAAACACTTTGGGATATTCTTTGCTGCTTTTCCCAAGCCATTAGTAGCAAACTGGAACAGAAGTGAAGCAAATGGGACATGAACTGGTGCCCATATGGTATGCTGACATCTCAGGCAGTGGTTTTACCCACTACTCCACAATGCCATCCCCCAGATTTAATTATTAAATTAGTGCAAATACAATATTAGAAAATCTCAATCACTGAAGCACAAGTTATTGCTGGCACATGTACTACTCATGCCTATTATCACTTTGTCATTCCATTATTTCTTTCCTCACACAGAGCACTGTGTGTTTCATTATAATCGAACACGCTTTTCTATTGATAATGATTATTTAAAACTTTCTCTCTTAATTAAGGCATTCTAATTTCAGCTTTAGCATATCTTCTCTTATTATTTTTCCTGTTGCCTTCCCAATAGAAGAGAATTGTACCTTATTTGTTCAGTACAATAAGACTTATCTTCTTTAAGACAAAACAATGCCTTCCCAGCAGAACTAGATATTCATCATTTACTTTATACCATGTGGATGAAAACCTTAATAAGACTGTATTACTTTAAGATCTCTTCTAAGTTATCTGCACACAGGACTTGCTTCAGGGGCATTTAACCTGCATAGTCATTTACAGCACTTAGAATTTTTCCATACTTGGCTTAGTGTTCTACTGTAGTCATCATAAAATTCTAATGATGTTTGAACAAGGAAACTGTATTTTTATTTTACACCGAAGCTTATTTCTATATAGATACTTATGTAAAGCAAAGATGCAGATTCAAATTTCATACTATGCTCAACATTTTTAGAGATAATAGGTATAGTCATGTTTATTGAAATTAATATTATAGTTGAAAACACCTGGAGCAAATAAATCTTAAGTGTGCAACCTGATAAACATTTTCACACACACACACACACACACACACACATATTCTGTATCCATCAATCACTTCAAGATATAGAAAATTTTAATCTCTTATGTCTCCCTCATACTCCTCCTAGTTAGTATCTGCATCTACCAGGGACAACCATTAATCTAGCAGAGAGAGAAAGAGAGAGAGAGTAAGAGAGAGAGAGAGAGAGAGGGAGAGAGAGAGATCCTCTACCCACTGGTTCATTCTCCTAATGCCTGCAACAGCTAGATCTGAACCAGTATGAAGCCAGAAGCCAGGAACTTTGTCCTTGTTTCCCGCTTGGGTGCAGGGGCCCAAGTACTTGGGACATTATGTACTGTCTTCCAAAGTGCATTAGGAGGCAGCTGGATTGGAAGCCAAGCAGCCAAAACTTGAACTGGCAGTCAATATGGGATGTTGACATAATAAGCAGAATAATAACCTACTACGCCTCAGTGCTAGCCCTTAATCTCAACTTTTCGAAAGTCAATAGCAGCTACTTAATCTTGGGTCTTTCTGAATTTATAGATCTGCTTGCTCATTACCTTTGACACCTCCAAAATAATTCCTTTTTAAAATGCCTACTCTGCATGAAATATCCTTAGGCATTCTGCTCACATCAGCATCCTACCCCTTAAATGGGACTCCATAAAGTTGGTAGAGTTTTAGGACTAATTTCAGAGATTTTCTTTGAAGAGGTTAAACAATTCGTGTAAGTGCCCAGGAATAAGAAGTGGCATCATAGGGTGTGGTGTTCAGCTTCCTCTAACCATGCTCTTTTGATGTATTTATATTGCTGCTTCCACTGTAGTCATTCATGCTGCCAGAATTTTAACAGATCCATGAGCATCTGCCTGTAAATCTGGTGATACAAGTAGGTGCCCTTCTTGCTGCTTCACTAAATATTAAACAAAGCCTAAAAGGGCTTTTAGACCCACTCCTCATATTTGCAGACTATTATAGGAATATCAGGCCTCTTGGAAGTGGCCATTCTTCTCTATTCTCACACTTCATTCATTCCTGCACACTATGGAACCTTATGTGTATGTACACAGATACTCTAAGACATAAGTCCATGATCAGCCTATACCCATCCAGTCAACCAACCAACCAACCAACCCTTGGCTACTCTTACTCTTTTCAGGTTAGAGTTGAACAGTTTTTCATAGTCTTTCTCTCAAAAGTTAAACTCAGGGAAGTGGCCCATGCAAGCCCTGAAAACAGGCTTGTGCCACTCGAGTGAAAGATTCTGGCGTCTGGGCCAGCATCCTGGCACAGGGGTTAAGCCATCACCTGCAATGAAGGAAACCAATATGGGCACCAGTTTTTGTCCCCACGGCTTCACTTCTCATCCAGCTCCTGGCTAATGGCCTGGGAAAAGCAGTGGAAGGCGGCCCAAGGGTTTGCCAAACCCTGGCTGTTGCAGCCATCTGGGGAGTGAACCTTCTGTCTCTCCTTCTCTTTCTCTCTCTGTAACTCTGACTTTCTAAATAAATAAATAAATAATGTTATTTAAAAGATCATGGTATCCTTGGTGTCTAGAATGCAGAATAGAAGATGCTGGGTGAGCTCTCGGTGAGCAGTTCTCTTTGCCCAAACATGGCATAGGAGGAGGAAGACTCAGAGTGAAGTTCTCAAGATGACAGTGCTCATGGATCTCCTAAAGGAGTTCATGGACTGGGTGACTGGCAGGAAAGGAGAATTGTAAAAAATGAAATAATCCCAGAAATCAAAGAAATGAACCATAATCATAGTTTTTTTTTTTCTTTTCCTTGGGGTTGCTAATTATTCACCATGAACAAGGCACCTTGAGCTCACACTACTTTGATTCCAACTGAGAACAGCCAGGTTGTGATGCCTCATTAAGAATGTTGTGATTTCTTTCTGCCTGGGCAGACACACAACTCCAGCTGCTGTAACTGCATGTTACCCCCAAGCTCCTGCCTCCAAAAGGCAGGGGATTGCCCTGTTATCACTCCTGCTGGCTCTCGCTCTGCAGGAAGTAGGCACTTCTTCTGCAGGGGGTACAAGCAAGTGATCATGGCCATCCAAGGACCTTATTATAGCTATGAGACAGCCTCAGTGTATTTCTTCCAAATTTCTTACAATTATATATATATATATACATATACATACACATATATTTAAAAATAATTCAAGTGATGTGAAGTAGTAGAAAATGACAGGATGGTCATACTAATGAAATATGACTCCATTTCCTTTTGGATAAGCAAAAATATCCAAAGTTGAACCCCCTATAAGGGGCTGGTGTTCTTCTTCCCCTTCACTATCTAGATGTCCCTGGTAGAGAGAAATACATTGCTTTTTAGGTGGAAACTGGCTCTAGGCTCACTCTTAGGTTGCTTTCCATTGTAAGGTGTGGTTGTTCTAATCCTCAGATGTGCTGCAGGGGCTATTTGATGAGGGGTAGGGGCAGGATCCCCCTTTTAGGTTTGACTACCTCTATGCAGTTTGAATACACTTTATTTTGCATTTATTCCACTCTTTTTGTACTTTAGAGTGTTCTCTTTTAATACATAGGCTTAGTTTGTTCTAATGGAAGGGGAAAAAAAAGAATCCAAAACCAAGAATTCTCCCCCAGTTTTGCAGCTTCTGAGCTGTGGGATCATGAGCATTCCTATGCTCCTTGGAGACTTAGTTTCATTCTCTGAAACATAAGGGCCTAATGGTTGTGCTTTCTTCAGCCACAGACTTGTGGATCAAAAAGCTATAGCTGTTTACAAGGTAAAAGGAGATTTGTGAATCGTAATGTGCTTGCAGATGGTGCAGTGGAAATAATTTGGGATTAACAGTCAGGTGGCCCGGCCTTAAATCCAAACTCTGCCAATGATTAGTTTTGGAGTCTGTATACATAAACTGATCACTTTGACTTTCCCTAGAGGTCTAATAATCCATAAAATTGAAATGTCAAGTCTTAAAAAAACAATTTAAATTTAATCTTTGAGTCAGGAAATGAAAACTAATCTCTTTAGCTTTCAGAATTTTAAATATGATAAGGGATACATAAACAGAAGGGGAAGATTGGATACAGGAGATGTTTCACTTAAAATGAGCCGCTTTCTCAGAAATAGAAACATCACATGGGATCCCTAAACATCTGATTCATTTGTCCAATAAATATTTACTCAGCATCTACTAGGGACACAGAGTATCTCAGCTATTGAAATTAGTCTGGGGACCTTTATCTTTGTCTTATGGGATTTACGATTCAGTAATGGAGATAAGCTTAAAAACTTGCAGGTAGGACATTTACCGTTTCTACCAAGGATTCTTGCATCTCGTATTGGAGTGCCAGTTCAAGTCCCAGTTCCTCTGCTTTTGATCCAGTTTTGCGATAACTGACACCCAGGGAAGGCAGCAGGTGATGACCTAAGTACTTGGGTGGGTCTCTGCCACCCACAAGAGAGATAAGGATGGAGTTTTGGGCAGCTGGCTTTGGCTTGACCCAGATCTAGCTGTTCGGGGATCTTGAGGAGTGAGCTAGTATATGGAAGATCATTCTGTATCTATTTGTCTACCTTTCACATAAAAATAAATAAAATAAATAAAAATAAATAAAATTACTTCCAAAAGGAACTATTTTCACACAAGCGTATAAGAAAAAAATAAAAGGAATATGTTTACTCTGCGGCAGATTTAACAGTAGGGTGCCAGGAGTTTCAGTAAGGAACTGATCTATCAAAGATGCAGCAGAGAACATTGCTGTGTGGGCTGAGCATTGAACCTAACCTCACTGTTTCACAGTTCTCGGAGTAAAATTCCGAGAATATCCTGTATGTATTAGTGCTTGTCCATTTGATTCTTTTCTGGCCACATTCTAAGATTAGGCATGAATGTGTCTGTGCTGACAGTATACTGAGTATTTTTACCTGCCTCTTTGAATCCTTTTGCTTGTTTAGAAAACACTAATATATAAATATCTGTCATGGACCCCAAGAAGACAGTGCACTGTTTGGAGAGTTGTGGTCAAGTTGGTGAAACAAAAACCAATAGCGATTTTACCAGTAAATGCCAGATGTGGGGATTCATGATTCTGTTTAGCTTTCACAAATGTGTAAGGCAGGCATTGAGAGTAAACCCATTTTCCAGGTGAGGGGTCTGTGTCTTAGAAAGGCCAAACAACCTCTTCCAGGTGACAGAGCTAGACAGAGGTCTAAGCTTCAGGACTACAAGAACACTTAACGAATCTAGAGTTTACCATGAATCTTTACAAATAATATTTCCCATGTTCAATCATCTTCATTACTACATGAGTAGGTACTTGCACTCTCCCCATCTGACAGAGAAGGGAATTAGGGGGCACAGACTCAGAGGTGTGCCAGGAGCACACAGTGCACACGTATATAAATAAGCAGCATTTGAAACCACGTGGTCTGGCTTCTGCCCCTTGCTCACAACCACCTTGTGGTTAGCTTCTCAAACCAACCTTGATCTGACATAAAGCCCTGGTAATTAACCACTGCACTGAACAGCCACACAAACATCTATAACATACAATCTGCGCCATCAAGAGAGCTGTTAAGTTCACTGTCTGTAATCCAGATTCTGCCTGTTTATGAACAGCCAGCCTTCCTCCCACAAGGCACCAACACACCAGTCTTTCCACCACTGACCTGCACTCTGCCATTCTTTTCCTGTGGCTTTAATTAAATGTTAACACGCATTTGCCCTTTTCCATTGTGTTAAAGATAACCTTTGCTTCCTGTTGCGTCTAGATAAGCCTCACTCCATGACAGGTACTAAACAGGTTCATCTTGATATAAAGTAAAGAATGGGGATTCTTTGATCTACTCTGCTGACATATTTTAAAAGGCCAGTTTGAATATTTGTTTTGTGCTTATTTCTTTACGGAATGTCAGGATAATAAATTATTTCTGGATACTGCAGTAGCTAAAATGTTCAAGTCCAAATTAGTCATAGTAAGAGGCTTTGACCCTTTCATGGAGTCACCCAGACTGATGTCTAAGTGAGTTTGCTTTTAAGAGTGGGAAATTCATCGTGGAGTGAGGTACTGCCTGGGAATGAGTTTCATAATTTGCCAATTTGTGGAAATGGGATAGTGAGATGTGAGCATTGACTCACACCATCTACTCATTGGGAAAGGAGTGGAATCCTTTAAAGCTAGAGGACTGGCCTGAGGGTCAGACCTGCAGCCAAGCTTTTTGTCACGCATGTGTCCTGTGTCTTAAGCAAATCAGTTATTTTTCTCTAACCTCAGTTGCTTTATTGCTTCAGTGATTACACGGCCTCAGCCCTGCCTAACTACAGGGTGGCAAGCATTTACCATATATATCTATATCTGATTCACTCATCAGAACAAACCAATATTTGCCACTGCATTTTATTAGAGGGAAAACCGATCTTTCCAGAGGTTAAGCGATTTGCTTCAGTCACAGCACAGCCTGTAAGTGAGGTGGAGCCAGGATTCAAATTATGGGCTGTTCAGTTTGGAAACATGTGACCTAGCCATGGAAGGACCCCTTCTAGTACCTTCAGCTCTGCATGTGCACTGTCCTTTCACAGCTGCTATATTTTGGTATCACTGTTTCTACTGATTATCTCCTACAAGCGTCAGGAGTTCAGTTTTGGTAGTTCATTGCAGTGTCGCCTCTAATGGCAGCTGCTTTTCTACCTTCTGGAAATCAGACCTCTTCCTATTAGGTTGGTCACTGGTTCTATAAAGTTCTTTCGTAGGAAGAGTTTTGTAGAAATTTGATGATTCTCTGCATTTCCACATTATAGTTCTAGGAGAAACATTATGATTTTACTTTTACAAGTTATGATTTTTAGAATAAGGATATTTGAAAAGAGAAAATAGAAATTCAACTTAGAAAAGGAAAAATGGCAGAATAAAGGCTACTCTTTGAAATGCTTTTTACAATAAATACACACAGGCTTTCAGAACAAAACACTTCAAAATGTGAACAATATTTTTATGTAAATTGCGAGATTATAGAATTTCTACTATTTCAAAGATTCACTTATTAACCTCTCTAATAAGTATGAAGTATGTGTATGAAAAATAGATTAATCCATGTACATGTGCATGCTTGGAGCAAGTAGACAACAAACCATAGAACAATTTTGGACTAGTGAATAGACAACAGAGTGATTTGCTTTGCAGCAAATTTCTAGACAAGGCTAATCCCAGGCAATGGAAAAATATATATGTATCTTTGAGTGGAGTGAACCAGCAGATGGAAGATCTCTCTCTAGTAATCTCTCTTTCTATCTCTCCAAGATATTAGCATACATTAATATCTATGGTGTTATCCATTATTTCCTACTTCCCTCCATATTAAACCTCAGTGTGACATTTTCCTAAAGCTGTATGCATGTCCTACTTAAATAACTATGTAGCAGGATGTCTTCAGAGGAGAGCCCATTTAATTAGCTAATTACTTCTTTTTTTAAAAAAAAAATGTATTTTCTATCATTTAAGATCAAGGATTTTTAAATAC
The DNA here is from genome assembly GCF_964237555.1 of Oryctolagus cuniculus. Lineage (NCBI taxonomy): Eukaryota > Metazoa > Chordata > Mammalia > Lagomorpha > Leporidae > Oryctolagus > Oryctolagus cuniculus. The sequence continues at coordinate 16,391,213 of NC_091433.1, forward strand.
AAGAATTTTAAACACCTAATATGGGGCTGGTGTTTTGGCGTAGCAGGTTAAGCCACTGTCTAGGACACTAGCATCCTATATCGGCACCAGTTTGTGTCCTGGCTTCTCCGCTTCCAGTCCAGCTCCCTACTAATGGCCTGGGAAAGCAGTGGAGAATATCCCAAGTGTCTGGGACCCTGCCATCCACACAGGAGACCTGGATGAACCTCCTGGATCCTGGCTTCTGCCTGACCCAGCCCAACAGATAGACTCTCTCTCTCTCTAGTAATCTCTCTCTGTTTCTCTGCACCCCTGCCACCTTATATCTCTAACTTTCAAAATAAATAAATAAATCTTTAAAACAAAACAAAAATGTGCCATACTCAATTCTGATTTTGGAAAAACATTCTTTATGTCTATACCTCCTCTCCTTGTTCCCCTATTATAGTCTTCCATCCTCTTCCTCATGACTCTCTAACCAGAGGCACAATGCCACAAGACTGCTTGTTCTAAGACTCATTAGGTGGATCAAATCAGTCTGAGAATATATGAGAATTTCCCCATTATCTATAGATCCTCACCAAAATGTTGCCCAAACAGCCACTTCATAATCTAGTCCTCTAACTTTTGCATCAAATAACGTTTCCTTAGATTCTTACCATATATCCACTTCCTAAGTCTTTCCTGCCCCATGATCATGCCTTACCTCTGGTCTTACACTTTATTCTTATTTGTTCTGGTCCACAGCAGGCATTTTCTTCCTTCTGCTTATCTTCTTTCCAGTGAATTCTCTTCGTAAAAATTTATGTAGTTAGCATACATATTGAATTTATTGTTTATAATCATCGTTTATTAACTCAAACCTCTATTACATATTTTATAAGATTTATTTTAGTATTCTCTAGTCTTACATCTATTTGTCTATCTGTCATCTATCTCACTATCTAAAGGCAACTCAAAAGATTTATAGAAATTTTTTTTTTTTTTTTGACAGGCAGAGTGGACAGTGAGAGAGAGAGAGACAGAGAGAAAGGTCTTCCTTTGCTGTTGGTTCACCCTCCAATGGCCACCACTGCCGGCGCGCTGCGGCCGGCGCACCACGTTGATCCGATGGCAGGAGCCAGGTACTTATCCTGGTCTGCCATGGGGTGCAGGGCCCAAGCACTTGGGCCATCCTCCACTGCACTCCCGGGCCACAGCAGAGAGCTGGCCTGGAAGAGGGGCAACCGGGACAGAATCCGGTGCCCCGACCTGGACTAGAACCCGGTGTGCCGGTGCCGCAAGGCAGAGGATTAGCCTAGTGAGCTGCGGCGCCAGCCTAGAAATGTGTTTTAAGAAAAAATATGCATGGGGCCTGTGCCGTGGCTCACTTCGTTAATCCTCCGCCTGTGTCGCCAGCATCCCATATGGGTGCCGGGTTCTAGTCCTGGCTGCTCCTCTTCCAGTCCAGCTCTCTGCTGTGGCCTGCGAGGGCAGTGGAGAATGGCCCAAGTGCTTAGGCCCCTGCACCCGCATGGGAGATCAGGAGGAAGCACCTGGCTCCTGGCTTCGGATTGGTGCAGTGCCGGCCATAGCAGCAATTTGGGGGTGGGGGTGGGTGAAGCAATGGAAGGAAGAACTTTCTCTCTGTCTCTTTCTCTCTCACTATTTATAATTCTACCTGTCAAATTAAAAAGAAAAGAAAAATATGCATGGATTTTTAAAATAACAAAATAAACATCTTTTTCCTAAAAATGTACTTACTTATCTGAAAGACAAAGAGACAAAGAGAGAGAGCACATGAGCAAGCAGTCCAGTCTTCTAGTTGACTCCTCTAATGTCCACATTGACTGGGGACTCAAAGCCAGGAGCCAGGAACACAATCCAAATCTCTTACACAGGCAGGAGGAACCCAGTTACTTGAGCCATGAACATTGCTTCCCAGTGTCTACATTATCAGGAAACCAGAGTGAAGACCCAAAGCCAAGGACTGAGCTCAAGTACTCTGAGATGGGATGTGCGGTGCTTAACTGCTAGTCTAAATACCCATACTACACAATAATCATATTTTTACAATTCATTTTTCCACACCATTTTTGAAGTCCCCTTATATATACTTTGCCTCCCTAATAGGGCTGTTCTCTGTAGAAAGGCAGAGAAGTAATTTTCATACTCAACTGTATCCCTATCAGCATCTCGTACAAAGCTGGTGACAAAGCAGTTACTTGAAAAATGTTGTCATATTTCATGAAAACAAATTGAATTTAATCCCCCAACATATAAATGAGATTTCATCCTTTGTAAATAAATTTGAAGTATAATATTCATTTAATAAAAAACCTCTAATAATGAATCATTCTTCTATGTATCTGTTTTTATCTATATCCAGTGCATTGTTCAGGCTAAAATTCTTACGTAATTGAAATAAGCTCTCCCTCTGACAACTTTAAATGGTTATTTAAAACTCTCAGGTGCATTCCATTAGAAGAATGACAAGATGGTGATTTAATATGGGATGATGTCTAAACAATGGATGACAAAGTAGCTATTAATAAAACAAACGTATATTGTGGTGCCCTCAAAGGCTCATGAATTATTGGAAAGTTATCCTAAGTCAACTAGCTGCCTGGTAAGATTGTTGGCTTATTAAGAATTATGGCCTCTTTCCTTTTACTTCTCTAAATATTTCAAAGCAGTTTTGTACTTAGCTGCTATTATTATTAAATCAACAAATCCATTATGGACATGGGGTTAGGATTTTGGGATCTAGTACTCTAATATATATTTGCTTTTATTGAGATTTTTTTTCTACCATCAAATTATTCCAGAGAAATCACAGGCAGATTAAAAGTAAGCTCTGAGGGCCAGCATTGTGGCACAGCAGGTTAAACTGCCTCCTTAGAAGCAGGTATCCCATCCTGATCCTGGCTAATGTGCCTGGGAAAGCAGCAGAAGAGGACCCAAGTGCTAGAGCCCTTGTGTTCACACGGGAGACTTGAATGAAGCCCCTGGCTTCTGTATTTGACCTGGCCCAGCCTGGGCCATTGCAGCCATTTGGGGAGTGAACCAGTGGATGAAAGATTCTCTCTCTCTTCATCCCCCTCTTCTCTCCCTCTGCCTCTGTCTCTCCCTCTCCCTCTGCCTCTCCCTTTTCCTCTCCTTCTCTGTCATTTTTCTCTCTCTTTGTGTAACTCTGCTCTTATAAATAAATAAATAAATCTTGTTTCTTTTTTTTTTTTAATAAATTTTGGGACCAACATTGTTGTATAGTAGGTTATGTTGCTGCATGCAACACTGGCATTCCATATGGGTGCCGGTTCATATCCCAGCTGTGCCACTCCCAATCCAGCTCCCTGCTAATGGTCTAGAAAAAGCAGCAGAAGATGGTCCAAGTGTTTGGGGCTTTGCGATGCATGTGAGAGACCTAAAAGAAGCTCTTGGCTCCTGATTTAGACCTGGCCCAGCCCTGGTTGTTGGGGCCATCTCAGGAGTAAACCAGCAGATGGAAGATCTTTTTTTCTGTCTCTCTGTCTCCTCCTCTCTCTCTGTAACTCTTTCAAATAAATAAACTTTAAAATTAAGCTCTGAGTGCCATTGAAAGCTAGAAGTCCATTTGCGTAGATGCAAGCATATAGATACTCAAAATGAAATAATTACCAGTTACATTCTGATTACCACAGTCCCCTGAGGTCAAATTACTCTTAAAAAGACATTTGGAGGCTGGCGCCATGGCTCACTAAGCTAATCCTCCACCTGCAGCGCTGGCACCTCGGGTTCCAGTTCTGGTCAGGGCGCCGGATTCTGTTCTGGTTGCCCCTCTTCCAGTCCAGCTCTCTGCTGTGGCCCAGGAAGGCAGTGGAGGATGGCCCAAGTACTTGCGCCCTGCACCTGTATGGGAGACCAGGAGGAAGCACCTGGCTCCTGGCTTCGGATTGGCACAGCGTGCTGGCTGTAGCAGCCATTTGGGGGGTGAACCAATGGAAGGAAGACCTTGCTCTCTTTTTCTCTCACTGTCTAACTCTGCCGATCAAAGAAAAAAAAAAAGACATTTGCAGAAAATTCCTGGAGGTAGAGTTCAAGTAATAAGCAAGTTACCTAAGCAAAAGAATAGAATAAGCAAAAGAAACCTATTTTGACAATTATTGCCCAATATTGTCTTTTATGTGTGGAACTTTGCATTAACAATTAAAAGGTTTTTTTTAGTACTTCTTTCAACTATCCACCAAAAGTACAATGTTCAATCTTTCCACCTTAAGTCCATAGAAATGGATCCTATTTTCTCAAATCCTTTCTTAAGATTTCTTTAATGGAGAACTAAAGTGAATTTCAAATATTATTTAAAGACCTAAAGAGGTCTCATGTAAGTTATAGGCAGGGATTCTCCAATGAAAAATTCACAGTAATTTAACATTTATCAAGGATAATTATCAAAACTGAAACTGGATGGTGCCTACTTACAGATGTCTAACAGCTATTAAAATGCATTAGATTTTGTGCTTGAAAATGAGGGTATTTAAGAAAGATTAAGTAAAACTGAAGTTTAGCTCTATACTTAGAATCAGAAAAATCAGTTTTGAATTCCAGCTACACAATTACTAGTATGGAATCATGGGATGGCCATATGATGTATGCGCTTTCTAACTTCTAAAATGGGGATTATGAGTGTCGTTTCTATTTATTTTACCAACTGTCTGGCTGAATATGAATGTGAAAATATTACATCTCTAAAGTGCTCTATAAATGTAAGTTATTTTTCTCATACTTATTGCTATACCGAGGGTGTACTTTTACCCTTTATCTAAATGGAATAATTGCTTCCTACAACATCTCAGAAAGCAATACTGCTTAGAGAGAAAACAGTTATTTATACTGGGTACTAACTATATGTTAGGCATTGGTCAGGCCTGACTTGACTTGTTTCTCAAAATAACCCTCTGAGATAAGGATAAATCCACCTTATAACTGAGGAAACGGAAGCCTAAAGAGGTTAAATATGTGCCCGATTCAGAGCATAAAGAGTAGGGTGGGGTTGTCCTCAGTTTTCTCAAAATGCTATCCTCTTCTCCACCACGCTGCATTGGAGATCTTGTGTTCCACTATACAATTTATAACAGCAAACGTTCCTTTAGGTAGGAACAACCCCCACGGTACAGGCTCGGATGCTACTGTCCACTGGTGATGATGATGCGAGAAGCCACAAGGAACCTGGAGCACGCCTCTGCCACAAGTTCAAGAAGTCTTCCCCTTCCTCCCTGTACGCAGTCCTTTCTGTGATTCTCTGACTTCTTCCCTCCAAACTCTTCTCCAAGAGTAGTCCAGACTCTCTTACCACCTCAAGAAATGAAAACCTACAAAAGTCCACATTTCTTTCTGTGTCCATGTTGTTTTCTCACTATCAGCCTTTTATTCATACCAAAGCTAAGTTCTGGGCAAGGACACGCACAAAGTCTTTCTTGTGGCCCAGGGCTAATTTCTAGCAAATGCCCTGTTTGGACTTTGCAGAGAGATTCAGAGTGTATAGCTTGCAACCACTCATTTTAAGTCTCAAGAACACAGACACCCAAATTTCAGTGAGAAGAATGTGTCCTGAAATCTATGGAGTGTGGTGTAGCTCCCTTATCTGTGGAACTGTAATAGTACTTAATCCTAGAGGATTATCTAACCACTCGTGATCATAAATTAGCTGAAGTGACAATAGACCATATTATCTTCACTCTGACATATTTTTGAAGGTCTTCAGGGAGACTATTTGATCACTTCAGGGATGAGCTGGAAACAATGGAACATCTTGGAGTAGTTTTAAAGGATCTGATATACAAAGCATGGCTTATACATTATCTTAATACTCTAGGTGTTGTTCTTTATTTTAAATCAATGAACACACTTCAATTAGCAAGTCATACAGCTTTGTTGTAATGAAAATGTGAGTCTCTTTATTTTTAAGCTCAATAGTCCATGTTATAATCTGCATTTTTTTTTGAGATTTAATGAAAAGACATTCATTGATTCAACTGAATGAATGGTCTTTTCTTAGTAACACTTTTTCTCCCTTAGCTTTTGAAACTGCACACATCAGTTTTTCAGAAGTCTTTCTGGACTCCTTCCACACAATGGCCAAAGGATTCTTCCCTGTGTGCACCCGAAACTATACCTGCCTGACATTCTGTAATATTTCATTGTGATTTTCTATATCCTCTGTTGCTTAAAGATGAAGGCCTGTGGCCTGGCACACTCTGCAGGACATACAATCGGTCAGGGCAGAAAGATGAAAAAAGGAGGCTTCTCCTTGAGGAATCAGAGTTTAGCAGGAAAAATAAAAATGTAAACTAAGAGTTACCATTCAGGAGTTAAAGTCTGTGGTCAGGGTATTTTGATAGTGCAATGAGTGTAAAGACCAGTGAGAAACAACTTTGCACTGGCAAACACTTTACATGATCAGTTTTTTTAGGCTAGTGATATGCTTGCTATGGCATAACTCTGTAGACATTCCTGATACACAATTTTAATTATATATATATTAAACATAGTACTAGCAAACATATAAGTACTAAGTGTTTTTATACTGTGTTCTCACTGTATACTGTCACTTGTTATCAAAGGACTTAAAACAAAAGTATTTAATTTTCTAGTCACCAACTATTTATGAGGGTGCTGATTGCTTTGATTAATACAAGGCTAAGTAAATCTGTTACCTGTGGAGAGAACAGAAAAGAGGGAACTTACTTTGAACTGGACTCTTCCTGCATGATACCCCCTGTTCTAGGGTCTTTTCCTGTGCCAGATTCTTGAATTCTCATGGATACACTGGGTGCAAGGTAATACTGTTTCCATTTTTGAGACTAGAAAACTGATGATCAAATACCTTAAATAACTTGCTCAATATTGCACAGCTGAGGAGTGAGAGTCAGAATTCAATATGAGGTCCATTTATCCCAGGTCTTGCTGCTTTCTACACTCACACGTGGTCTAACCTAGAGGAGGGAGGTACTATGTACACACGTATCCTTATTCTATGAAGATTGTTCCACACCAGATACAACCAGAGAATAACAACACTCAAGGGGTCAGTAAGGGTTGCTGGAAAAGGCTGAAAGAGAGCTGCAAAGATTTCCCAAAGACATTCTGACATGAAGACACAGATAACAGAGGAATATGTAAGATCAGTATTTCTGGCAACCTCCCACAGAAGCAATGATAATGGTACCACATTGACGAGCCGTTGTGAACTGTAATGAGAATAATAATCAATATTATTAATAAACACCAAGCTTCAGACAGTACATGAAAGTACAGCACCTTACCCACTCCTCACTACAACCTATGAAGTAGGTGCTATTGTATCTTATTCAAAATTTGAGGAAACCAAAGTGCTAAATTTAAGTAACTTGCTTACTTAAGTTTTATAAGTAAATTGAAGATCTGGTGCTCAAAGTCCAAATTTCTAGCTCTGTGTGGTTTGAGCTGCTGTTAATATCTGCAGTGTTTAGCCCTGTCTCAGACTCAATAATTACTATAAAGGCTGCTACCATTTATCAGTCACATTATTGTCAAAGGCACAAAATGAGACTCCTGAAAATGACTCAGTGTAAGTGAACACAGTGCTCTCATGAGAAGAGTCAGCTTTAGGAAGCGGTTGGAGGCAAGCATGCTAAGATAGATTGGGGCACAAAATACAGATTCTTCAAGGTCACCACCATACCCCCAGAACTCAGAATAAAGCTGGACATGTAGAAGGCATCCAGTGTGAATTTTGTTGTATGAATGAATGAGTACATATAAATTAATTTCTTTTTTATATATATCTAATGGGCCATTGATATGTCCAAGGAAATCTATAACTATCTGCTTAGAAAAGTCACACATACTGCAATTTCTCATATAGTTACAGGAGATTCACAGACACATTGAATACCATAAATCAGTTTCTATGAAATTAGGATAAAAATACATGGGGTCACCCAAATCCTCCCATTAGGAAGAATGAAGTACAGTGTTTATTATATTTTTATAAAATTTTTCAAATTTCTCAGTAAAAATAGTGTAACAGATATACAAGAAAGTAAGTAAAGCATACAAATCAAGAATTTAAATTCCAGAGATGGTTACTGCAAAAGTTAACAATGTATTTAGGATTTCTAGAAGTATTTTAGTGGTAGAATTAATTAATTGAAAATATGTGGTTGGTTAAAGACTACAAAGGCAGATACTGCCCTCATGAACAAAACATATGACCTAGCAAGTCAGCATCCTACGTGTAAACAAGCACTGTGGCTCTATTTCTGAATGGTCCATTGATAGATCCTGTTGTTGTTGTATCTACTGTACAGGTGAACCCTTCCTGAAAGGTGCATGTAAGAAAGCTTAAGAAGACAGAGACTAGGGAGCTTACTGAGCTCATAGGAGGTATATCTATACATATATACATGTTTGTTCACTAATTATCAGGAGGAATCATTGTCCTAGATTTCCTTTCACTGTAACATAACCCAAAAGCAAAGACAGAGGACACATAGTCCTGACATCTCATTAATAGTTAAAGGCTTAGCAAAGTCTTGCAATTATGAATTCCCAAATTCACTTACGTCAGTTTGCAGCCAGTTAAGAGAAGGAGTGGAAACAAATTATAAGGGGAAGGGAACTGGAAAGAGAGAGGACATGCTACAACATGGAAAATACAGCCAGAAGGTTTCAAGAGGGGAGATTCTTGGTGGTGTTGACAGTCAAATGATCTGAATTTTTAAGTATAAAACATATAGAAAAACTATTAATTTCAAAATTAGAGACAATACTGGTAACTTGCGTGAAAATTTTAGTCGAATGCTAGTGGAGTAGAAATTTTTGGTATAAGAGATAACCAATAAGAAAAGTGAATATTTATTTTGTGCACAATAACATTCCAAGATTTGCTGCTAAAACAGAATGTGGAGGACATATTTTCTGAATGTAAACAAAGTTGGAGTTGGAGGCTCCATCAGCAGCATAGGTAAATATCTTGGAAAATGAAGAGGGGGCCGGCACTGTGGCTCAGTGGGTTAACACCCTGGCCTGAAAGGCCCGCATCCCATAAGGGAAACAGTTTAATACCTGGCTGCTCCAATTCTGATCCAGCTCTCTGCTACAGCCTGGAAAATCAGTAGAGGATGGCCCAAGTCCTTGGGCCCCAGCCAATGTGGGAGACCCAGAAGAAGCTTCTGGCTTCGGATAGGGCAGCTCCAGCTGTTGCGGCCAATTGGGGAGTGAACCAGCGGATAGAAGACCTCTCTCTCTTTGCCTCTCCTCTCTGTGTAATTCTGACTTTCAAATAAATTAATAATTTAAAAAATGCATGAAGAGGCTGAAAAAATAGATTTTAATTACTTAGTGGGTTGCTTCTTCATTCATTCTTGACTCATTTTCTTTGCCATATACTTTATTCTCTCTCTCTCTCTCTCTCTCTCTCTCTCTCTCTCTCTCTTTCACTCTTTTTGGAAAACAGTATCAATTCTTCCTCTTCATAAGTATTCATCTGCCACTTTCTCTATGCAGTTGACAGATGACACAAACCATCACCAGCCTGGGGATAGGCTAAAGTTGGATCAAAGCATTGATACAAAGCTCCTGTGATAGCGGTAGATTCGTGATCAATGAGTCAATTCAGCACAAAGAGAATAAGATTTGTTAGATACTTAGGGAGGAGATGCTCTCCTTTTCATAGTTTATAGGAGGATTTAGAGTCCTGAATTAAGCTCTTTTCCTACTAATTGGAGTTCAGCCTACAATTTCTAGGAGTTCTTAGTCTGGAAAGCATATCATTGAAAAATGGAGACACTAAGAATTAGATGACATAATTTTAATTGCACCTGAAACTTTATTTCAGATAGTTTTTAAAACTTTAGAAATGCAAGTAATCCTTTCATATATGTAAGCTAATATAGTCCCACCATTATTTAAACCAGTTTGATTTGAATTTTCTTAAAATTATCATTAAGAGAGAAAAATCTTTAGTAGCTAATCAAAGAGACTAAGGTAGATAGATGTTTATAAAGGCAAAGAATGAACTAGAAGTAGAGGACCTTTTGAGGTTTTCCAATTAGCTATGGATCAGACTTTTAACTAATTCACTGTTCATTTCTCTGTGCTCTTAAATCCTACTCCTTAGAACTCGCATAGTCATCAACATCATCTTGCTCTGGATTAGAGCTCATTGCTGAAATGTTTCTTTTGCCCAGTCTGTAAATGAAAAGTCCTTGAGTTTTTATGATGGTAGAGGCTATTTCTTCCCCATACTTGCAACCTCATGGGCCATAGCATGGCGCCTGTCACATAGCAGATAATCATGGCATGGCACTGTTTGAGCAGGGGGGGATGTAGGGACAGCATCGTCTTGGCAGATTCACTGTGGCAGCAGTGGATTGAAGGATCCAATAAAGAGGGTTGGAAAGGGAGCTAATTAGGCATGCATTTCAGGATTCCTGGGGAGAATGGATAAGGGCTCACACAAATAAATTAACAAAATATTAAGATCTAAATCCAGGCAGCCACATGAATAAAACGGACATGACCACACAGAGAAATGTTCATACAGTATTTCTTTTTTTCTGTCCTCTTTTATTCATATGAAGCTCTTAAAACCGTTGCCAATGGTAACATTCAGTGTAAAGCTGACCGGCATTTGGACACATCTATCAGATCAAACATTGATGAAAGGGCCCTGTTGCTTTCTTTTTTTCTACTGAGTCAATTGTTCTAAATATAGACTAGACGGGTTTCCTAGACTAAACTGAAGGGGCTAGAATTGGATTGCAGTATTAACAATATTCTTTTCATGTGCCAAATGAAAGCAAACTTGAAAATAAAAATAAAACTAGTATAATCTAAAAGAGGTAACTATTTAAGTCATCCCAAACTACTACATTTTAGTGTGTTAGCCTCACACTTTCTGCCATGGGGAGCATGCAGTTGAGGGTCAAGAGGAATGATCAGTCTATGGAAGCAGTGGTCTTAAAGAACCGTTATTGCATGGAATGAGGGATATTACCTTCCAGTGTCCATTTTCACAGGCGATTGAGAGAATTTTCTACAGATTCTACTTCTTGAGGCAACACAGGCCTTACCCTTTCATAAAATAAGCTGGCTTTCATCTTTCTAACTTAGTGGTAATATTCCCTCATTTTAGAAACTGATGAAGAACAGAACAAAAAAACAGGAATAAGAATAATTTCACTCACTATTTAATCTCCCAGTTTAACTACAGTCAATACCCCTTTTCAGTGATTTTCTTTAAACTATTATTTATATAAACATAACTATGCAAATTTTTTTCCTTCTTTGGGTCCTTGCTAAGACCACCTCTAATTTGTAATTTTGTCCCTTCCCTGTTCCTGCTATCTTTTACCAACTTTTCCTTTGTAGAACTTAATGCAATTTATCAGTGATTTATATTTTTAATGTCAGTACTTCACATGAGAGAAGGATCATGGTTGTATTCTTCAGTACTAATATCCAACACGAGGCAAAAACATGGTGATAGAATACATGGAAGACAGATTAAATATTTTTTTCAGGCACTATTGCGCAGTGGTTTACAGCAGCAGTTTCTGCAGACAGACTTCTGGGCTTGAATCTGCAGGGAAGAAAGAACACTAGCTTCCCGAAGACGCTGACATCCTTGTCCCTAAACCCACAGAATTAAAAAAAGAATTTGGCAGAAATTACTAAATTAAGTATCTTAAGACAAAGAAATCATCTTGAAGTAGCTGGTGGGTCAAATGAATCATAAGAAGGACACAAATGGATCAGTATCAGAAAGATGATGTAATAATGGAGCAGGGAGAAAAAGTGAGAGTGAGAGAGAGAAAGAGAGAGAGAGACAGAGAGAAAGTGAATGAGAGAGAGAGAGAGAGAGAGAGAGATGCTTATTCTGCTGACTATGAACATGGAAGAAAAAGCCAGGAGCAAAGGAAAGCAGCAGGTTCTAGAGTCTAAAATAAACTGGGGAAAGATTATACACTAGAGCCTTCATAAGATCCCAGACCTGAGTGGACCTTAGTATAAAGCTTAAGATACAACCTGGGATGCCCACATCCAACACTTGAGTGCCTGAATTCAAGTTCTGGCTCTGCTCCCGATTCCAACTCCCCGGTAACGTGCACCCTGCAGGGAGCGGATGATGGCTGAAGTATTTTGGTCTGTACCACCCTGTGGAAAACACAGATCGAGTTCCAGGCTCTTAGCTTAGATGTAGCTCAACCCTGTTGTTGTGGGCATTTGGGTAGTGAAACAGCAGTAGGAGATCTGTATGCCTGCCTCCACCTCTCTTTCTCTATCAAATAAATCACTGTTTAAAACAAAAAACCAGTCCTTCCAATGCATTTTAGATATATGACTACCAGAACTGAAAGAGAATACATTTGTGTTGTTTTCAGTCACTATCTGGCATCATTTTTCCCCCAGTAGCTGTAGGAAACTAATATGAATTTCATATCAATGGTATCAGGCAAGTTAACCATCCTTTTTGTGCCTCAGTTTCCTAATGTGCAAAAGGGAGTACAAGGCTGGCGCCGCAGCTCACTAGGCTAATCCTCTGCCTGCAGCGCGGGCATCCCGGGTTCTAGTCCCATTTGGGGCACCAGATTCTGTCCCGGTTGCTCCTCTTCCAATCCAGCTCTCTGCTGTGGCCCGGAAAGGCAGTGGAGGATGGCCCAACTGTTTGGGCCATGCACCCTCATGGGAAACCAGGAGGCTTTGGATTGGTGCAGCACACCAGCTGTAGCGGCCATTTGGGGGGTGAACCAATGGAAGGAAGACCTTTCTCTCTCTCTCTCTCTAACTCTGCCTGTCCAAAAAAAAAAAAAAAAAAAAAAAAAAGAGTACAAAGCATGATCTATCACACAGTATTGGTTAGAATTCATAAATACATGCAGGCATGTAGAACTATGCTTGGTGTGTCCTATTGGCATCATTAAAATTGTAAAATGTTTAATTTGCCAAGCACTGAAATGACCATCAATGACTCCTTTCTAATTCCTAAATTTCCAAATATAATCAATACATCAATGGTATATTTCTTGCTCAGTTTACCAAAACAGGTTATGGGGTGTGCGTGTGTCTTTCTTTGTATAACAGTTTTAACTTTGATTATTTGGTTTGATTAATTTTATCTGCTGGAAAGAGAGACAGCCCTAAGTGATCTTTGCTCTCTGATTTACCTTTGACCAACTCCTTGTGCACATTTGAGGACATAGTTTACCCTATCAAAACTCCCAAGGTTACCTCCTTATTAGCCAGGGGATCTTGTCTAGATAACCTGACATTTCCTCCATGACAGATTTTTTAAAGATTTATTTATTTATTTGAAAGTCAGATTTACAGAGAAGGAAAACCAGATGCAGAGAGAGAGAGATCTTCCATCTGCTGTTCCACTCCCTAAATAGCTGCAACAGCTAGGGTTGGGCCAAGCCAAAGCTAGGGGCCAGAAGTTTCTTCCAGGTCTCCCATGTAGATGCAAGGGCCCAAGTACTTGGGCCATCTTCCGATGCTTTCCCAGGCACATTAGCAGGGAGATGGATGGGAAGTGGAGCAGCCGGGACACAAACCAGCACCTATATGGGATGCCAGCACTGCATACAATGGGTTTACCTGCTACACCACTGTGTTGGACCCTCCATTAGGGATTAATATAAAGACAACTGCTTGTATTGGCCTACATATGCATTAATTCATCCACTCTCTCTAACTCCCTCCCTCTCTCTCCTCCTCCCTTCCTTTCTTATCAGTTTGAACTGCCATAACAAAACATAACAAACTGAGTGATAATCAACAGAAATGTAGGGCTGATACACAGTACAGTAGTTAAGAAACTGCCTCCATCCCATTTCAGAGTGCTTGGGTTTGAATCCCAGCCCCACTTCTCATCCGGCTTCCTGATAATGCACACCCCAGGAGGCAACAAGTGATGGCTCAAGTAGTTGCACCAGACACAGATGGAGCTCTAGCTCCTGGCTTCAGTATGGCCCAGTCATGGCTATTGTGGGCATTTGGGGAGTGAACCAGCAAATGGAAGATCTCACTCTTCTCTACTCTCACCCCCTCCCCCACCTTGGCACTTCTTCCTTCCCTCCAACCTTTCCACTCTTCCTCCTTTCTATCCCCTGCACTTTTCAAATTAATGAAAACAAATTAATCAACTTAAAAAAAAACATGCATCTATTCCTCACAGTTATAGTTATGTCTCTACTGAGGAGTACAATGTCAATCTGCAGGTTCAGTCCATGTCTGGTGAGACATTCTTGTAGATAACCACCTCTTGTGGTGTGAAAGGGAAGGACTTCATGTACCTTCCTCTCTTTATAAGGGCACTAATCCCATCATGAATGTCCTTCTCTCGTGACCTAGCCTAAAATTCCCATATTTATTCCCAAAGACCCCACTTCCAAATGCCATCATATTTGGAGCTAACGTTTCAATAAATGCATTTGGAATGGATACAAACATTCAATGCATGGTAGTCCCTGGCTGCATTTGCCACCTTCAAAGGCTACTGGATACCTCGACCCTGTAACCACTTTTGGTGTCTAGGTTCTCAGAGTCTGCATTTTAACTTGTATTGTAGTAATGGCCCTTAATGCAGTATATTGAAACGATGACAAAGAAGAGCTTTTCAATATAATTAGTGTTAACTTAGGTGGTTAGAGATTATATGGTAATTTGAATTCTAGCTCTACAGCTTTACTTTATCTACAGGGAGAAAGATGATATAGCTCAGTTTATCTGATGGAAGCCCAAAATTTTCAAGTCAGTATAATTATTAATAGTACCCCTTTTTAGTCTCAAACATATCTTACTCTGCACAATAAATTATACAATCACTCTATCCTCGATGTTGGATGAGTCCTTAGTATATCTGAGTGCTTTTCCTCTTCTGTGAAAATCAATGGCAACACTTTCATCATAGGATGCTGGACAGAGTAGGTAACATGAGTCATAGATGCTCACATTGGGTTAGGTTCTGATCTTTTAGTAAATCACTGAGATTTCTAAATCCAAGAAATGAAATGTAGCTATACTGAAGACCATTTGTTTGATTTGGAAGAATGGATCTAAAAGCAGGGTTTAGCTGGAGACACAGACACAGGCTTAGTCAACTTGTAATGTCTTAATGCCAAGAAGGACCACGGCAGTCATAGAATCTCAGGAAAAGAAAAGACCTTATTTGTGATCAAATCTACTCTCTCTGCTCATGCAGAAAACTTCAACAATAACTTAATAATAAACATTAATAGTTAATATTTATAAGAAGGTTATCATGCCCAGGACAGTATTCTGAGCATCTTATATGAAAATACCTTAAAAGATCTTAACAGCTCTCTAAGGTAGGCACAAGGATCACCTCATTGTGAAAGTGAATCTATAGTTACATGAGATTTAGAAGTTCATAAAATCAGAGTTAAGTCTCTTGCCCACGAACAAATTCTTGATGGCC
Source organism: Oryctolagus cuniculus (assembly GCF_964237555.1). Taxonomy (NCBI): domain Eukaryota; kingdom Metazoa; phylum Chordata; class Mammalia; order Lagomorpha; family Leporidae; genus Oryctolagus; species Oryctolagus cuniculus. Next base: position 16,406,631 of record NC_091433.1, read on the forward strand.
ACACAGGGTTTTGGCGATATTATTAAAACCTAAAATTTATGGGGCCAGTGTTGTGGTATAGATTTCAGCCACCACCTACGATGCTGGCATCGCATATGTGAACCAATTTAAGTCCTACTGAATTGCTTCCTATCTAGTTCCCTGCTAACGCACCTTGGAAGATGGCAAAAGATGTCCCAAAATACCTGGGCCCCTGCCACCCACGTGGGGAACACAGAGGAAGCTCCTAGCTCCTGGCTTCATCCCTGACAAGCCCTTATTTTTGCAGCCAACTGGGGAGTGAATAAGAGAATAGAAAGTTTCCCTTTCTTTCTATCTCTCCCTCTCTCTGTAATTCTGCCTTTTAAATAAATTAAATCATAAAAAACCTAAAATATATACTAGGAGTCTAGCATGCCCTTAAATCTTACAAATAATTTTAAAAAGTTTCTTCATTATAAATATTCGTTATTTATTTTAGTTATTTATTTATTTATGGCTCTTACTGGGCCAATGTTTGCTTTGCTTTGGTGGCAGTGAATTTTAACTTGTGGTTGCACTACTCCATGCCTTCAGTTCCTTTTCTATAAAATGGAATCTTTGCTGGATCATGAGTGACATCCTTTCAAGTTTGACCAGACTCTGATTCTCTGAGCAATGTCCTACATTCTTTACAAATTGTCAGTTTGGCAACTTAGCTGTTGCTTAGAAAAAGCTCCGGGCATTCAGAAGAAGGCAATTTTATGTTTCACAGATGGAAACTAATTGAAATTCTTTAGGTAGATCAAGTGTGACCACAAATCATCACGCAGGCCAGTAGCAGCAGACCCTTAGCCCAGAATGTTTTCTGTCTGTCAACGGCACTGAGCATGTGGCAGTGAAATTGATAATCACCTGTCTTTCTTACAGAAACTCATCAGGATTTTTTTGGGTCAAGAATAGCAGCTTGTTTATTTTGGAATGGATCACACTCAGGAAACCAAAAGTGATTTTCCAATCTTATACAATGTTAATATTCAAGCAGCCAGTGTGACTTACTGTTACTTTACAGACATCTGGTTGCACAATCCATTGTGCTCCCTGGCACTCTTTCTGAGAATCAAGCTGCAGTTTCCTCTCTGAGTCTACTTTGCACACTGACATGTAGCTATAATACACTTGTTGTGTATGGTTTAGTCATCATGTAGCCAAGCATTTTCTCAAATAAAGCAGTAAAGCAAATGCACTGGGTTGAATGACAGACCCTTAAATGCATGCCTCTCTGGAACCTCAGAATGTGACCATATTTGAAACAGAGTAATTAGAGATTAAATAGTTAAGATGAGCTCATGTTCGATGATAATGGGCCCCAATCAAATGACAGGTGTCCTTATAAAGAAATGGACACTTGCAGACAAACACAGAAAGAAGAGAGCCACGAGAAGACAGAGCCAGACTGAGTAAGGAAGCTGCAAGCCAAGAAAGGCAAAGGATTCCTGGGAATCCCAAGAAGCTGGGAAACAGTGGAAGGGTTCTTGCCAAAAGACGTCATAGGGCACCTAACCCTGCTGACACTCGCATTTCAGATTATTAGTCTCTACAACTTTGAGAGAATAAAAGGCAACCAAGTTTGTGATAACTTGCTACAGCAGTCCTAGGAAACTAACACAACAGCTTAAATAAATCAGGCATACACACTCACTTTCTTAATTTGGCATAATCATTTTAGAAATGCCATATCTCTTATTGTCCTAAATAATTTAATTTCCACTGAGTACTCTGCTAAATCTTACAAACTGGAGACATGACAAGATTCTCTTAAAGGACAATGGATTTATTCCTGCTCTACCAGTGTACTAAAATTAGGTAAACAAATCTCATTAAAGTGGAAATAAACTTGCATTTCATAACACTTTCAAGTCCTGAAACTTTTAGCTGCTTCATATCAGTGTAGCTTTCTAACATAAGTAGTTCCAGATTTAGTAAATAATTATTCTTACCCAGGTGCTAGTTCCCTAACATACAGCTCAATTAACCAAGAAATGATACTTACATAGGGAAAATATTTATGTTTTAAATATGTAAAAAAAGTTTGTGGATAATGGAATTAAGAGATAAATACATTTTGATGCAAAATATTTTTGCAACTCATGCTCATGATCATAGTATGCATTTTGTATGAGATTTATGAAGTATCTCATAGTGTAAGCATATTACTAAATTATATTCTTTGATAAAACTGAAAGTCCTAGTTTTCTGTCTCACACTCTGCCTCAACATTGAGTTGGCTCTTGGGTAAAACACAGATTACGTCTCTTCTTTCTAGTATTGAACTTTGTTTAGGGGGATCACTCTGTGACATTACCGGAAGATCTGAACTGATTACGCATCTCTTTAGATGTCCATTCTTGAGAAGACTACTGTAGCATTCATTTCAATTGGCAAGAATGGGGACCCCCTTAGCAGGAGACAAGAAGAGGACGGCATGACACTGGAAGACACAACAGCATCAGTAGGTGTGGAGCTCAGGTAAATGTAGTGCTAATATTCAAACCTTGCGGCACAGATGTCTGACTTTCCCAAATCACAGCCAATGTCAAGACATAGATAAACACATGCACTCAATCAGAGGAGGAAAGGAAGCTGGCTGATAGACAAGGGCACACATAAATGATATGAGCAGGTTAATGATGCTTTCTCCAATGAGATGGAATTGTCTGTTCTTTACCCCAGTGCTTGCATTTGACAGGGGGCCTTGAATCACTAGTGCTGATAAATCACTGGGTACAGTTAATGCTTCTGTGCTCAGACCTTGTCATCTGCTGGAGATAATGTTTTTGTTCTTCTCCATGGTAGGCACAGGTACATATTCTCTAATTAAGGCTTTGACTTAAATAGTGTAAAGTTCCAGTGTCACTTTGAATAAGATGCTATACAGAATTGTAATGCAATCAACTTATTTAATTTTAAAATGGACATACATAATGTCTTAGTAATGACATTATAATATACTTACAAAATGATTCTTTACCAATGGCTATATTGTCAATGACCTTAACAGTGGCTGCATAAAGAAGGAAGAACCTGATAAAAGGAATAGGATAATAATTATGATGCCAACTGGTTACTAAAACTATGTCTGATATAGGTAAAATACATACAAATATAAGATTTGTTTTATGTATTATTCAATAGCATTTTATATATTATAAATAAATATAACATTCATCAAAGTGTTGTTGAGAACATATTATGTGCTGGACACTGTCATAGATCTTGGGTTTAATTTATTGTTGATGGAATGAACAACAATTTAATTTTAAAAATGAATTTTTATTTTAATTTATTTATTTGAAATGCAGAGCATCAGAAAGAGGGGGAAGGACATAGAGAGAGCTATCTTCCCTCAACTGGTTCACTCCACAAATGGCTGTAACAACCAGGCAGGGCCAGGAGGAAGCCAAGATGCAGGGACTCCATGCTGGTTGCCCCACATGGGAGACGCAATTACTTGAGACATGCTCTACTGCCTTCCCAGAAACATGAGCATGAAGCTGTATTGGAAACAAAGCAGAAAGGACCCAAACTGGCACTCTAACATGGGACATTGGCATCACAAGTATCAGCCTATCCTGCTGAGGCACAACAACAAACCCAAATAATTTCAATTTTTCATTGATATAGACACTGAAAATCATTTCAACGTGTATCATATGCAAAGCATCATGTTATAATATATAATATATATCATGTGTATAATACATGAGCTTCAGTGATAGAGCAACAGAGAGAGAATGATACTGAGCATTGCAGCAATGTGGGGCTGAGTAAAAAGGGAAAAGAAAGAAGAGAGATTTCCTCAAGGAGTAAATCCTTAACCTGGAATTTGAAGGGTGACCAGTAACTTGATTAAAGAATATCACAGACAAAAGGCATTCTAGTGAGGGGAAAAATTCTAGTGAAAGAAAGAGAGCCAGCAGGAAACAAGAAATCTAAATAGTCTGATATAACTGATAGTAAGGAATAAATCAAAATGACATGCCAGATAAAATAGAGGTCTAGGCAAGTATCTAATGAAATAGAGACTGAAAAATATTCATGAAATTTGGGGGTTAGCAAGTCCCTGGAAACATGAGAAAAAATTTTTTACCTGGGAAGGCAAGTTTAAGCTCATGTTAACTCGAGCTTAGATGGAACCCAATAAAAATGTCCTAATTATTGAATAGATAGATAGATAGATAGATAGTGCTTTAGTGTAAAGACAAGGGAGAGAATGTTAGGTTCCAGAAAAAGAAGGCATGTATGTGTGTTTACTAAATCCAACTTAGGGAAGAGGTAGAGGCTCAAGATTCAGAAGAGAAAGAGGTTACTACTGAAAAAGCAGAGCCCAGAAAAGGTGGTTAAAAAAACAAAAAGCAATCAAAAGTGTTCAGAGAAGGATGAGCCTTGAAGCAGAAGGAACACATTCCTTCTTGGATTTCTTCATCAAGAAACATCTACAAAGTTCTTCCTATGTTCTGGGCACTGTAACATTACTTACAGAGATCCACAAATCCTATCTCTTGTCAGTGTACATTGATCTTAGGACACAGACACTTCAAGCCTTTTAAAAATTATGACCCAGAGTTAAGAAATATATCTTATGTCATGACCCAGAAGTCTCTCAGACACATAGTCACTGTAAGAATGTTTCACAGAACTTACACCGAGTACATACTATAATTACTAAGTGTCATGCAGTGTGATACCTTGTATGCTGTTTCATTTTATTCAGAATAGTGGTTAGCGCCTTTAATATTTATTTCACTGCTACTATTCTCAATCTTTCCTGTTCCATGGACAACTTTAATAGTCTGGTGAAGCCACTGGATGAAAGACTTCTCAGAAGAAGTGAAGTATGTAAAAAAACACGTTAAAGTATTTAATTTTACAGTATATTGGTTATGAAGTCACAGGTGCTACCAATCATACTTTGGTAAGTTGTCCAAACTCATAATTATATAAAATGATAAAATTTATGTTTGGGTTAAAGAAAATAATCTGGTATGGTCTCTGCACCTAGGTTCATGGACCCACCTAAATGCTCTAATACATCTACCCAAGGATAACGCCCTGGTGCTACTGGGAGTTTCAGAATTGGTCCTGCTTCTTTCTCTGCCTCATTTCTTCTGCTCTGATCCTTCACATGCCTTGCTCTATTCATATCAGCCATTTTGTCTTTTCAAACACATAGGAAATGCTTCTGTTTTGGGGCTTTAAGCACTTGTCAGACCTGCCACTGTCTACAATGTTCTCCTAAGTTGTTCTTGCTTCTTTGTCATGTTCAGGCCCCTCAACATACTTCTACCTTAATGTCCTCCTCAGAGACGCCATCCTAACAGGCGTAGAATACGTCCCATCCCACCATTCTCTGTTCCTCGACTCTGTTTTTATTTCTCTTTACAACACTTGTTTACCTATCACTGTTTACCTATCAGTGTATCCCAGATCCATCTGCTTATGTGTGGTTGACTTTCCAGCTAGAACATAAGTTCTATGGGGCAGGGATTTCTTGGGTTTAACATCATAGTGATTGGCAAATAGCAAATGTCCAGTGAATATTTGCTGAAACGGATCATTTCAACAGGCCATGATAAGGACATATCAAATGTTCTCAGGGCTAGAGAGAAGGGATGGCTTCTCAGAGGATCTATAGTCAGTACAGGCTTGGTACCATTGGAAAGTAGAGCAAAGCAGAAGATTAAACATTCCTTTTGGAAAGACATTTAGGTTTCAGTATAGATAAGGCCTACAGTCATTCTGAATGAAAATAAATGGCATTTTCAGGTGTAACTTAATGTTTTCATTTGGCATCTTCTCTTTACCCTGTAAACTCTCCATTGAAGATTTTCTAAGAAGCAACCCAAACTTGGCAAATATGAGTAACACAGATGGTAATGTGAGTGTCAGAGAACACTTGGAGAGAGAAGCTCCATTAACAAAGAACTAGGGAGGTGGGATTTGCATTGGATTTGTACCTGGCATAACCATATTACTTTTATAATGCAAATTTGATTTATTTTTCATTTAAAACATATAAAGCCATTCAAATCAATCAAGACAGAAATGTAACATTTAAGTCTTAACCTCCGATCATTGATTCTGCTACTTTTTCTCCTTTTTCAAATGGTTTTTGAGTTATTACATTAACCAGACTTGAGATAGGCATGGTTGATACTGACTTAAAGGGTATTTCAAGATGAAATGTCAACAAATCTTATCTGAAAAGACCAGACCCAGTCAGTTACTTCTGGTACTAAACTTCAAAAAATTGACACAGTTTTAATTAGCTTTCAATGAAAAAATATTTATTAAATAGTCTCTCTGTTTTCCCTTTAAGACAAGAATTTAATGAATTCATATTCTTCTCCAAATGAAGTCCTTTCATCCTTTAAGAGTATATTATAAAATCATGAAGATGAACACATGCTGAGAAAACATCAGAGGCCAAATAACAAAATAATCAGCAAATAATTCTGCATATAAATATACAGATTTTTCAAAGGGTCAGAGAATAATAACAACCCTCTCATTCTTTTACCCTACAAATTTTATTTTAAGCCCAAAATAAACTGCTTGCTGTGCTAGAAGCTAGAGACAGAAAAGAAAAAGAGGAGGTACCTGTCTCAACTGATTATCTCTCTTTTTTTTTTATTTTTATTTTTTGACAGGCAGAGTGGACAGTGAGAGAGAGAGACAGAGAGAAAGGTCTTCCTTGTTGCCATTGGTTCACCCTCCAATGGCCGCCGCGGCCAGCGCACTGCAGCCGGCACATAGCGCTGATCCGATGGCAGGAGCCAGGTGCTTCTCTTGGTCTCCCATGGGGTGCAGGGCCCAAGCACTTGGGCCATCCTCCACTGCACTCCCTGGCCACAGCAGAGAGCTGGCCTGGAAGAGGGGCAACTGGGACAGAATCTGGCGCCCTGACCGGGACTAGAACCCGGTGTGCCAGTGCCACAAGGCGGAGGATTAGCCTAGTGAGCCGCGGCACCAGCTCTGATTATCTCTTAACATGGGAGATAGATAATGAATAAGCACATAAATAAATAACTTCAGATACTCGCAAGTGCTCTGAAGACAATAACATAGATAGTAATAAAATAATGGGATTTTGGTTCACATAGTTTCTCAAAGTCCCTTAAAGACAACTAATTTAATTCCTGATCCTATCAAGCCCTTGCACTCAAATGTAGCTACCTGTAGAAGCAACGAGACATCCTGCATTCTTCCACACATTCACGCCATCTGCAGAAGACATCAGCTCTCACATAGCAAACATTACTTTTTCAAATCAGCAAGTTTTTACTTCCAATAAAATTTGTCACCAGCAGAATCTCCCAGACAACATTCATCCCCGTTAGTCTGCTGATCTCCCTAGTCCCTAGCTCAAAATCCTGTGACTTTCCAGAAACTGAACGTAAATTAAAGCCGAATAGTAAGACTTCCTGGCTTGCACGTAGCATTGGTCTAGAAGGTGAGGGCAGGTTGAACTGCAGAGCGGGGACAGCTGAGCAGGAACAACTGAGGAATCACAGGCAAGAGACAATGAATGAAAGATCACTTCCTGATGAAACAGCTGCCTCCAAGTGCCTTCCCCACCATTCTCTACAGTGCAAGAAAGGAAGCCATCCCTTGGAACAATTCTGAAATCCCTTTTCCTTAAAAATATATGATTATATTAATGTGGAGGGGGTTTTCTTTAAAAATCTATACTTAGGAAGAAAAATTAGATGTAAATAAATGGTCATCTGTAAGCATTATGCCCATATATATATATATATATATATAATAATGAAATTTGTTCACCTTATATAAATAAAATTAAAATTAAAATGATAAAAAGAATGTTCACCTCATTGTTACCTACAATACTGAAAATTCAAAATAAAAACCTAGCTAGGCTAAAATAAGCAGGAATGGGGGAGATAAATTAATATATATTTTTAAATTATTAGCTTATATGTATGGGATCCTACAGAACTGTTAAAAATGATGTAGCAAATAGTTGGGGCCTTAAGCCTGAGGCTGGCCCCTGACCAGCAGGGAACAGTACAAGCACTCCCCGACAAGGCAAACGGGAAAGGTAAGGTCGATGGGTCAAGAACACAGCAAGCACCCATGAGTTCTCTCGAAGCAGGAACTACTTTATTGAGAAAATGTACAGGCTTATAAGGCTTACAAAAGACATGTGCAGCAGGGGAGCCAGTCAGCGAAAAGGTCATGCAAGCGTGGGTGGACCACACACAGGGGCATCTTAAACAAAGTATAGGGATCATGCACTGTCCACGTGTCCGGAACTAAAGTGGACCTATCCCTGCAGGTGGTCCGATCTTACGTGGCTTAACCGGAGCAGCTGCAAACACATCCCTCGAACGTCCGCCGGGTGCCATGTTGTAATGGAGGTTTCAGGCAATGCCTAATAGCAAATAGTTGCTGCCATGAAGGCGTGTTGATGGGTCAAAGTTAGATATCTCAAAGAAGGGGTGAAAAGCAGTTTCTATATAGTATGATATGGATCGGATATGGTACGAATGTGTCTCCCAGGAGCTCATGTGCAGGAGGCTTGGTCCCCAGAAGGTAGATGTTGGGAGGTGCTATGGGTTTTGAAGAGGTGGGGCCTGGTAGGAGGTATTTAGGTCTTGGGGGCAGCTGCCCTCAGAAAGGGTCAAGGCAGCTTTGTGAGACTGAGTTATTGGGAAGCCCTGGGCTGATGCAGGAACTGCTCTCTTGCTTCCTGTTTGGCAATGTGATCTCTCCTTTCCACAAATGCCCCATCATGGCCCTCTGCCAAGAGGTGACACAGCCAAGGGCAGCCTTTGCCAGAGCTCATGCCATGCTGTTTGGACTTTGAGCCTTCAGATCCGTGAATTATATAAACATCTTTTCTTCATAAGTAGCCTGCCTCAGGTATTTCTATAGTAATGAAAAACACTGTGTAGTGCAAGCCAAATTATGTGTATGTTCACAGAAAAATTACTGAGCAGATCCATAACCAAAAGTTAATTGCTTAAAATTGGGCAATTTAAAGAAATAATAACTTTCCCTTAAGGTTTTTCTAAAAATTAAAAAGATTTTTCTAAGGTCAACATGAGTTATCTTTATAATTAGTAAATGATATTATTTTTAGAAATTTCAGCTTTTGAATAGTGAACTTTTTTTTAATGAAACTCTCCAATATTGAATGCTGGTATCCCAAGTGGATGCTCCAAACACCCACCCCATTATAGCTTCTTTTCTAGAACAGATTCATAAATAGATCAAAGTTATTTTTACTGTTTAAAGACAGGAATAATAAAACAAATTTATATTTTGGTGGAACTATCTTTAACTACTCATAATTATTAAAGGAACATTGGATATAAAGGCTGCACACAGCCCTGCTAAAAATATAGATTAGTTTCCATATAACTTGGCTTATTCAGATTGCATCTCAGAGTGGTTGGAACTTGGTCGCAGTGTAGAGGGAGTCATAGACGCCCTCTAGTCTACTTTAATCTACTGCATCAGTCTACTTGTAAGAGCCTCACATGGAGTAACTCCAGGACTAGAAACTACAGCAGTAATTACTGATTGCCTTGACTGCTTCTGCAGTTAGGAAAAGAGTTGCAGACTGGTGCCTCCTCACACGGGGCACCAAAATGTTAGGAGAAGAGGCAAAGAATAGAGAGAAGGCAGCCTACAAATTTACAGCCAGACCAAATTTATTCAGAGAAAATACATTCGTAGAGGTAGGTGACCAACTGCCTGCCCGTGTGCACACTGATGGAATAAGTGCCCAACTGCCCGCATGCACATTGATAGAACACATGGCAGAAGGACCAGACCCCCAGGGGCTAGGCCTTTTTATATCTTAGGAGGGATGGGAATGGGGGGGTGGGGTAAGGGGCAATGGGCAGAGGTGAATTCCTGGAACTGGTCTTTCAAGTGTTCCAGCAATTGGTCTTTCAGGTGGCCAAGGTGGGTGAAGTATCAAGGCAATAGGGTGTGAGACCCAACTGAGATTCAAGGGCAAGGAATAAATGCCAATGTTTTTCTATCTTTTGGGCAATGAGTAAGAATGCCTGAGGCTTAGGTCTCTATTCCATCACAACACACAAGCAAAAACAAATTCACACTTCCTCTGGGTCCTGTAGTAACTGGTTTTATAAAGTTGCTTATATCTTTGTTGTCTAAGCGTAGTATTGCTAACTATTATTAAACCAAAATAAAAACAAAACCCCAAGCTAAAAGCATGCCAGAGGCTTTTTTGGTTGGAGAAATTCAGGGGTCAGTTTTCTGGAGAAAATCACATGTGCCAACCCCCACACATGGAGATTTCAGAGCAGGATTCAGACTTCATGGAGATAGGAGAGCTTGGCAAGTTGAAACAGGTGAACTAGCGAAGCAACCACCTGCTGAAATGGCTTTACATAGTGGGAAGAAATTTTACTCTGCCCTATTAAGTTAGCTTCATATTTTAATAAAAAGTTCATTTTCAATGCTCTCTCATTTTCTTAACCATGAATGACTAACAAAAGCTGGCAACAACACAATTCTCCTTCATACCACTTTTCTATCAAGATCAGGCTATAGATGACTAAAGGCCAAAGTCACCCTTAAAATAGCTCCCTTATAAATCATTCAATAATCAGAACACTTTATTTTTGTATTTTGAATAGACAAATGTTTACTAGCCATACTGCTGTATCACAATGACAAATAGTCTGCATTTACACTAGTCGTAAGAAACACTTTTGGAAGAATACATTTGTAATTGGCTATGGGTCTATGCTATTTATAATGTTGAATATAAACATACTAATCCCACAGAGAGGAAAATGTCTTTCCAGTTGAATTCTCTATCAAGCTGAGACATGGAATGTTAATTCTGTACCAATGTTGATGAATGCTGATTCTAAAAATATTCCTTTTAATGCATCATGAAATACTTAAGTTTGAGCTTAGTTGAAATTATTGAAAATGTTTCAACTTTTAGAACAAATGCTTTATTAAAATGCACATTTAAATGAGATGCATCTCTGAGACCTTATACTTTAAGCTGCTAAGTCCTCAATAACAATAATTAAAGCTTACATCTCATCACTAATGAAGTGACAAATTGAATATTATTTATTCAATATTCAAATTCAAGCTCATTTTAGAAAAAAAATCACTGAATGAGATTTAATCAAAAATTAAAGTCAATTGATAATTTTCCCAGCTCTATTACATGAAGGCTAAATTAGAGATTAAAAAAAATAGAGAAACCAATCCCTTCCTAAGCTATAAGAGTAACTAATACTTGGAGCACAGGTGTTAGTGTGATGAAGATGAGGCCTCATTTCTCAGTTTCATGACTGGATCTATCACTACATTCTTTAGCTCAGTTTTATTTTTTCTTAAAGTCTGACAGAGATGCCTCCCTTACTATATTCCTGTGAGGTTAAAATGAAGAAATGAATGCTATTCCCTTGCTTTTCTCTGGGAAATGGGACATTAACCTGTTTCTAAACAACCACTCCTCAAGCCTTTGCTTCATGCCTTGATATATCAGATTCCTAGAAGAATCCTATTCGATCATTTATTTCTACTTATTTTTCAGCAAGCAGATAGGCATAGGCATCCTACACACAAATGGGATCTCTGTGAATGCAGTAGCCCTTGTTTTGTTAGCTCTGGTTTATTATTTTTACTCAACTTTGCATCTTTCATATTTTTACTATCACTGTCACGTTGTGATGTTTAATAAACACATCAGTAAACAATCAGGAACAATCATTTAGGAAGTGATACCTTTCAGATCAGTTCCAACTTGTCTCAGAGGGACCACATTTTCAGAGTGTGGGCAGCATCAGTGGAATATCAGTTACAATTTTCTTGTGCACAACATATCATAATTCTATTTCAGAGGCACAGTCTTGCTGTTTTTGCCCCCAAACAACAATATTAGAATTTACGTCCCAACCACAAGAAGACTTAAACAAAACAGTGAAAGTTTACTGAAAATCTATCACTAATGACAAAAGCTATGGTGAATATGTCTACAGCATATTTAATATCACATGGCTAGGATGCCATTAGCAAGTAAAATAGTTTCTTTACTGATATTTTGCACTATTACACAAAAGTTGGCCAGGGAAACACATGAATAGTCTTTAGAGATTTTGCAACCAACCTGAGAAGTTTGTTTAATGAAAGGTAAATGTTGGGGCCGACGCTGTGGCATGGTGGGTAAATCCACCGCCTGCAGTGCTGGTATCCCATGTGGGTGCAGGTTTCAGTCCCAGCTGCTTCACTTCCAATCCAGCTCTCTGCTATGGCCTGGGAAAGCAGTAGAAGATGGCCCAAGTCCTTGGGCCCTTGCATCCATATGAGAGACCTGAAGGAAGCTCCTGGCTCCTGGCTCCTGGCTTTGGATTGGCACAGCTCCAGGAGTTGCAGCCAATTGGGGAGTGAACCAGAGGATGGAAGCCCCCCGCCCCCCTTCTCTCTCTCCACCTCTCCTTCTCTCTGTGTGTAACTCTGTCTTCCAAATAAATAAATACATCATTAACAAAAACAAAAGTAAATGTCCCTGTCCATGACAGCAATTTCATAGATAAATGTAAGCATCATATAAATAAAGTAGAATTTATTCCAGTTTATGGAGCTGTACCTCTGTAGGACACCATAGCTTATTAGCTTATTATGTTGCATATAGAGCTGGCCCAGAAACCTGATTCTCCCAGCCTATAGATGGGTCATGGTTTTTTGATTTATTTATTTACAGAGTTATTTATTTGAAAGGCAGAGCTACAGAAGAGGGGTAGAGAGAGAGAGAAACTCACATATGCTGGTTAACTCCCCCAAATATTTGCAACAGCTGGGGATGGGCCAGGCTGAAGCCAGGAGCCAGTAGCTTCATCCAGGTCTCACACATGGGTGCAGCAGCCCAACCACTTGGGCCATGTTCCCCTGCATTCCCAGTCACATTAGGAGGGAGCTGGATTGGAAGTGGAGTAGCTGGGACTCCAATCAGCACCCATATGAGATGATGACATCACAGGTGGCTGCTTAACTCACTATGCTGACCCACATGGTCACATTTAAAGACATTGTCTATAATCCAGGGATGTGAAGGCCCACAGATCTTAGCTCTGGGAGTCCTTTCCGTGCACACACCTGGAAGAGATGTGTAGCCTTGGATTGCTGGAAGCTCTCTGCTTTCAAGCAGCCTAGCTCTGCTTTTCTCCTAAAAGTCCCAGAAGACAGGTTGCTTGGCAGCCACGGTAGCTGCTGCAAGTGCCTCAGTCCAGAGTGGAAGAAACCAACACATCCCTCTGACGGCTCCCGGCCTAAGCTGATTTTGCAAATCAATGCTCAGTTTCAGAGCACTTCTCATCTTAAGCATTACTGTAAAATCCTGAAGAGTGCTGAAACAGTCTGACGATGGGATGCATAATCACGGGAGGTCAATTATCTGTTTAGACAACACAGTTGCCCTGAGTTGTTTTCCACTGCTGCTATTTTTGCTTCTATCCTTTCTTTCAAGCAGGTAGCTTGATGCACCTACTCCTTGTCAGGCACGGTGCTCACTTTAGGGAGGCTGGAAGGAATAAGCATATAGCAATGCCTTTATTTTTATGAAATCAGGATGCAAGGACGATAGAGGCATTTCTGCAGATCTATGGTTTTATAGATATTCTTTAAGATAAAATATTGAAAGAGATAATAAGGAAACATTAGGTCTTTAGGGATAAGGTAATGTAAAGTTGAAATGAATCTTGTAGCAAGAACTAGTAATTAAAATTCTGTTCATAAGTGAAACATAGACCCTCAGCCATTACCTTTTAAATGCGATTACTAAAATGTAATAACTAATTTCACATTTCCTTTTGTTGTTTCCCTGTGTTGTTTATTAATGACTCTTACACGTATCCCAAGAGATAAGGATTATATTACCAATATTCTTGTTGTAGAGACTTCAGTAGCTTATCCCAAATCAGCATAGCTGAGCTCAAACAGGAATAAAATCTACAAGGGATTCATCAGATCAAAGAATTTTAAAGTTGGAAAAGACTTTGCAGATTCCTTAATCCAACCTTTCCATTATACAGGTAAAACCAGAAGGGTAAACGATTTGCTTGAAGGTCATACAGCCAATCACTAACAGGACCATTTTCTAAACCACCCCAAATTCTGCTACCTTTCTCATTCCTACAGTTAGTCATTGCATAAAAGTTATTGCCTAATAGGTTAGGGCTAGGTACTATGCAAGGTATTCTGATTTTGTGAATCAAAAATGTGATTCTTTCATGAAGAATTTTCCTCTATCTAGAGGAAGATTCGATAATAGTTTAAATGTTGGAATGGGAGTCAGAGTTGTGGTGCAGTAGGTTAAGCTGCTGCTTGCAATGCCCAGTGCCAGCATTCCATATTCGATCACTGGTGGAGTCTAGGCTGCTTGGCTGATCCAGCTCCCTGCTCAAACTCCTGGGAAAGCAGCGGTCGATGGCTCAAGTATTTGGGCCTCTGCCACCCATGTGAAAGACCTGGATGGAGTTTCTGGCTCTTGGCTTTGGAATGCCCCAGGGCCAGACATTTGGGCCATCTGGGGAGCAAACCAGCAGATGGAAGGAATATCTCCTTCAGTGTCACTTCTTCTGTCTTCAATTCTGCCTTTCAAGTAAATAATAACTCTTTAAAAATAATGTTGGAAGGGCTGGCGCTGTGGCGGAGTGGGTAAAGCCGCTGTCTACAGTGCCAGCATCCTATACTCCACTTTTGATCCAGCTCTCTGCTAGGGCCTGGGAAAGCAGTAGAAGATGACCTGAGTTCTTGGGCCCCTGTACCTGCGTAGGAGACCTGGAGCTGTGCCAATGCTAAGCCAGGAGCCAGACATAGACATAGAGATAAAGAGAGAGAGAGAGAGAGAGAGAGAGAGAGAGAGAGAGAGATGAAGGGGGAAGAGGATGGGGAGGGGGAGGGAAAGGAGGAAAGAGAGAGGGAGAGGAGTAAATGGAGAGGGATAGGAGGAGAGGAGAGGGAGGGAGAGGGAGGGAACGATTTTTCCATGTGATGGTTCCCTCCTCAAATGCCCACAAAAGCGAGCACTGGGCCAGGGTGATGCAAGGAGCCTGCAACTCCATCCGACTCTTCCATATCGGCAGCAGGAGTTTGAGCACTTCAGTCATCATCTGCTGCCCCCCAGGATTCATTAGTAGGAAGGCAGATCAGAAGCAGAGTGACTGATACTCCAGCTGGCAAGAAGTGGTGGCTTAAACGCCTATACTACAATGTCCACATCAGATACATATAGATTTTGATGTATACCAAACACTCAAATGCTTCCAGGAGCTGGACAATTCATACAATGGAGTGAGTCTTGCCTAGTACACATGCTTTACTGTTGTATATGCCTGTGATGCCAACTTAACTGGTCAACTAATGAAACATTTCACAAGTATCGCACATTTTCTCTATAAAACAGAAAACATTTAATGGACACTTTTTTGTGTGAGACTAGAAAATCATTTTAAGTGTTGATTAGATTTTCTGATATGTTGTACATTAGGCAAACTCAACTGAAGGAAAGAAGCTGAAGTTGTGAATCCTTGAGGGCAATTGATAACATTATCCAGAGTATTCCTCCATTATGGTCAGATACACAGAAGAGAGAGAGAGAGAGAGAGAGAGAGAGAGAGAATATATAAACATATATATATATATATATATATATATATTTAACAAAGGGGCTTAGAAAGCAGAAATATGATAGGAGAAATAGCCTTTTTTTCTTTAGATTTTTTGCCAGGAAGAGTTAGACAGTGAGAGAGAGAGAGATAGAGAGAGTTATAGACAGAGAGAGACAGAGAGAAAGGTCTTCCTTCCTTTGATTCACCCACAAATGGCCGCTATGGCCAGCACACTGTGCCAATCCGAAGCCAGGAGCCAGGTGCTTCCTCTGGGTCTCCCATGGGGGTGCAGGGCCCAAGCACTTGGGCCATCCTCCACTGCCCTCCCAGGCCACAGCAGAGAGCTGGACTGGAAGAAGAGCAACCGGGACTAGTACCCAGCGCCCCAACCGGGTCTAGACCTTGGGGTGCCTGCGCCGCAGTTGGAGGATTAGCCTAGTGAGCCACGGCGCCGGCCGAGAAATAGTCTTTAAGTTTAAATAAAGATACAGTAGTTCAAATTAGCAGCCCCTTTCATTATGCATTAGTGACGGGTTTGAGAAGGGTAAAGCCAACGGTGTAGATGTCAGTATCAAGCCACTTTCCTTTTAAATTCAGAGCCACACTAAGTTTCAAACGTTTGCTCCATATACTGCTAATGTTGTGAACATTTGCAAGTAATAAGCATTTTAAGTCTCATTTTCCTTGGCCATATGGGACTGGTAGAATGATTAAATGAAATAATGCATATCAAGTCCCAAGAAGCATGTCTAGTACAGAGAAGCTATCCATAAATATTCCTTCTTCCTATACCTTTAAAGATCCTTAACTGATTCTCCATTCATAGGTAGAAAATTTTCACAGCATGGAGACTAGAGAAAGTCTCTTAGGGATAACTAGTTACAATGGCCCTGGGCATAAGTCCAGTTAATGAGGAGGACAGTGGCGGCCAGCACTGATTGAACTTCTTATATCTTAGATACTGTGTCGAGTACTTGTATGTCCAATAAAAATTAACCCCCTGAGCAACATGACAATGTTCTATTTCATACTTCTTAAATGCTATCATTTTAGCCATTTTGCATAAAATGAAGTTGAACTATAGAGAGATTAAGTGATTTACCCAAGGTTAACTTGTCTAATAAGTTGTGAAACTTGAACATGGACTTGTTTTTATGCTAAAGGCTAAACTGAGGCAGTCCTAGAGAATAGTAACTGGCCTCTTGGTCTTAGTCAAGTTAACAACAGTTACCCTGGAATTCTTCAATTTGTGTCTTCATTCTTTGTGTGTGTGTGTGTGTGTGTGTGTCTTCATTCTTGACACTGAAAAATGACATAATCTAGGATTTCTCCTTAAGTAATAGTTACTTGTCTCTTTACCTAAATATCCTCCCAAACACCGTATTTTTCCCTTGGGTTAAATGAATTAATATGGGTGTATTATCTGAAGGTATTTATTTAGAATATGCATAAATATTCCTATTTAAATTGGCTCACTCTTCAAATCTGCATGATGCTCCAAAAATGTAGCAATGTTTTGGTCAGAAAAACTGAATGTGTCAGGAACATAGATTTTGTTAAGCATTATGTACTGTTTTCCTCTGAAAGCATTTTTCTCTTGAAATATTCAGTAATCTCAGAACCAGCTGTCTAATTATTCTATATAAGCATAATGGCTTTCTGATAACCTCAAGCACAGTCTTGTGACAAAGCTTACTTTTGTGTATTTTTTTTAATAAGGAAAGGTTCAGAATGGTGATGTTTTGATATCCCCTCAGGCCTTTGAGAAGAGATCTTATCTAAGCAATACATTTTCTAAAAGTGCAAGGGAGCAGTCAACTGTTTGAAAAAGCTGAAGTATCCCATTTTGTCTTACAATTTTTTCTTAAATTTTTTTCAAGACCACAGGTGACCATAAATACATACAACCACTCTCTTACTTAAATTCCAGGACTATTCAATAAGTAAAAAATAAATAAGTAAATAAGCAGAAAAATCACCAATAAGAAAAACAAAACCCAAACATTAACTTGCACATTCTATATAGCATGAAACTTCTCCCCTACAGTTACAGCACAATTCATTTCTTAGTCAGCTCTGAAAACCCATTTGCATAAATGATGATGAATATTTCACTGTAGTGGATACATAATCCTTCCAATAGGTGCCAGTCACTAAAAAAAATCGCCTGTCTTGTGAAGCAGAAACTACTATTTTGCCTCTGGTTTTCCAGGTGGAATACACAGGATACAAAATTTAATGCTGAGTTCTTTACTGCATCAAATGTGATAATTATATAAAAAAGATTTGATCTTAATGATTTTGGAAATAAGCTTTTTTCAATAGATTATGGAATAGAAACACAGCTTTACGTTCTTGGCTGGCAAACCTATGGGGCAGAGGCTATATTTATGATGCAAAATTTATTCTTTGACTTTAAAAACAATTTGATGGTCAGCAACCACACTAGAAAATTCCAATCTGGTAGGTACCGAAGGCTAGGGCTCAAGAGGCTGTGTTGTTTAAAATCTATGGAAAAAGTAACAACAGACATCTTGTATATGTTAAAATATATGAATGTCCTTGTTTATGTAATATGTATTGATTATAAACATGTATTATATGCATATACACTTATACTATGAAGATAAATTTTAAAATATATAGATATAAAACATAGCTATATGTTCTTCCAAAATATTTCTACAAATACACCCTCTATTTTGATATACAAAAGTACATATATAAAGTGCATACATTACATCTCCTTAAAAATTTCTAAAGATTTTTATTTACTTATTTGAGAAACAGAGAGAGAGAGAGACAGAGAGACAGACTGGTTGATTGACAGAGTGCTCCCATCCACTGGTTCACTTCCAAATGCCTGCAACAGCCAGGGCTAGACCAGTGTTGAAGCCAGGAACTCAATCCATGTTCCCTACATGGATGGCAGGAACCCAGACACTTGAGCCATAACCTCTGTTTGCTAGGATATACACCAACAAGAAGCTGGAATCAGGAGCTGGAACCAGATACTGAACCCAGGAAATGATATGGTATGTGCTCATCTTAAAAAACCTCCTACTTGCTTGGTCAAACATTCACCTTTTTTTTTTTTTTTTTTTTTTTGGATACAACTTAAATATCCAGCCTTCAGGGATTTGCTTAAATGACTTATGAATACATTGGAATACCATGTAACTAACAGAAATGAAAGATTTATTTAGAGGATGTATATTAAATAAAAGATATTCAACATACATTATTAGAATGTGATATATTATAAAAATAGAAAATTTTAGGAAAAATATATGAGAGGAAGGTTTTACTTTTTCTCTTCTTACATGTGGTGAGAAATAAATCATTGCACACCACTACCTAAAGATCACATCTTATGAAAATATGATGGAATACTGACAATGTTAACACAACTGTGCAATTTCTAACAAAAATAATAATAGAATCAATGTGGAAAAAATTTCCCCATGCTGTAAATAAATAAGCATATCATTATGACCCCAATGGATAAATCAGCTCACTGGGAACAGGCATTCAGCCTACTGGTTAAGACTTCCATTTCCGACCTAAGAATGCCCACATTGGGAAGCCTGGGTTTGATTCTCAACTCTAGCCGCTGGCTCCTGCTTCCTGCTAATATGGACCCTGGGAAGCAGTAGGTGATGGCTTAAGTGATTGGATGCTTGCCACTCATGTGGAAGCCTGAACTGAGTTCTGGCAGTTTTAGGCATTTGGCGAGTAAACCAGCAGATGGGAGCTCTCTGCTTCTGTTTATGTCTCTGTTTCTCTAATTTTTTTTTAAAGGTTAATGAAAACTCAATTTAGGCAGTTGACAGTGCTAAATTGAGGACATCCATCTTGCAGTGTTGGTATAACCTTTCTATTTCATTCTTTTTTTTTTTTTTCTTTAGAAACTATTATATGCTAACCTTGTGATGAAAGGGCAGAGAGGTGACAGAGAGGTGATAGGGCCAACTGTGAGGACTCCCTGGAATCCAGGAACTTGGATTCTACCCCCAAAAGACTGAAAGATAAGCACTGAGCACACACTTAACCTCTATTCATTTCAGCTTTCTTACCATCCATACGAGAATAACCCTTGCCATCCACCAACAAAATGGTTGAAAGGGACTCTGAGAAAGTTACGGGAAGTACTTTGAACTTCTCAGAAGCAAGCTTTTAAGAAGTACAAAGCCTCATTTCAAAAGACATGCTCATACCTTTCTCAGACATCAATGAGTTGTTCCTGGATAGGATAATGTATAGGTTTGACACTGAGTGTTCCTTTTCATTAAAATAATTGCCATGGCAATTTCTTTTCTTTTTCACCTGGACATTATTCATATGCAGCCCTGACATATGCTGACATCCCTCTCAGATCACTGCGAGGGGTCTCTGAAGCTCATTTTTGGCTCATTCAGCCAACAGGTACGAAATGTGTTACCCCCTACCTCTCTCTTTAAGCATTTGCTAGAAAGCAATCTTCTAGCGAGAGAAAAGTAGAATATGTTTCAGTAGGTTATTTATGACCTCATGTGCTAGGGGCACCTTTCATGAGGAGAAGCTAATTCACTCACTGATTGTGAGCTCCAACCTCTTCTGGAACCAGAGCTCTTTTTCTAGCTTTCCAGCTTGCATTAGTGAGTACAACACTGTAAGGAGTCCTGTACGGGGATGCTCCATTAGTCCTAGAAAAGGAATTTGCCTGCTAAAATTACACAGTGATTCAATTCTTTTCTGCAAACCAACACCTTCAACAGAGATTCCATATTAAAATCACCTGAGTGTGTAACCTACATGGGCTAAATTGGGATCATGTTTGCTGTTGCAGCTATGTTCATAACATGCGTGTTCATAACAGTGATACTGACAATATTTAAAGGATGATACCTATCCACAGATGAATGAATAAACCAACTGTAACAGGTACATACAATGGAATATTATGGAGACATAAAAACGAATGCTTGAAGTATTGAATATGCTACAACATGAATAAACCTCAAAAGCATTCCCGGTGAGAGAAACCAGACACACAAAGTCACAGATTGCATGATTTCATTCATAGGGAATAGCCAGAATAGGCAAACATATAGAGAATGTAGACTGGTGGTTGCTAGGGCCAGGGGAGAAGAAGAAAATGGGGAGCATCTGCTTAACAGGTATAGTGTTTTCTTTTGAGATGATGGAACCGCTTCAACACTGCATAGAAGCAGTGGCTACAAAATAGCATGCATGGGCCGGCGCTGCAGCTCACTAGGCTAACCCTCCCCCTTGCGGCGCCGGCACACCGGGTTCTAGTCCCGGTCGGGATGCCGGATTCTGTCCTGGTTGCCCCTCTTCCAAGCCAGCTCTCTGCTGTGGCCCGGGAGTGCAGTGGAGGATGGCCCAAGTGCTTGGGCCATGCACCCGCATGGGAGACCAGAAGAAGCACCTGGCTCCTGGCTTCTGATCAGCGCGGTGTGCCGGTCACAGCGTGCCGGCCGCGGCAGCCATTGGAGGGTAACCAACGGCAAAGGAAGACCTTTCTCTCTCTCTCTCTCACTGTCCACTCTGCCTGTCAAAAATAAAAAAAAAAATAGCATGCATGTATAGTTGTGCATTTGAGGGGGTCTTCAAATTTCACGGAAATGTTTATTATGAAAACACTGTATATTGATTTCAGAAGTTTTTATCAGTGGATGGAAGATCTCTGACTCTTCTCTCTCTGTAACTCTGCATTTCAAATAAATAAATAAATAAATAAATAAGTCTATCTTTTAAAAAAGGATTATCACTATGTATATCAGAGATATTAAAAGGATGTTATACTATAACCAACTCAATGTACATAAACTAGATAACTTCGCCAAAATAAAAGTTGAAAGCCACAGATTAGGTGGAGAAAGAGATGACCCAGAAGAGCCCTATAGTGATTTAAGGAACGTATTTTTAGATTAAATTCTTGCAACAAAACAAAACACTCAAGCCTAAATTACTTTACTCTCAAATCCTACCAAACTTTAAGGAAAAAAAAAAACACTAGGTTATATATATATGTGTGTTTGTATATATGCAAACACACATATATATCAAAAAGAGTAAAGTTGCCAACTAATTTTGTGGCTAGTACTACTCTAATACCAAATCAGACAAAAGTTTTCACAAAACTAAGCATCATTCCTAACAAATATAGATAGAAAACTCCTTAAAAAAAAGGCAACAACCTCAAATCAAGTTTATCAGTATGTAAAAAGAATAAATCACAACCAACTGGACATTATCTCAGAAATGAAAGTCTGATTTAATGCCCTGAATACAAGCTCTATAAACAATCATGTGAAAACACTAGAAAAAACCCACAGGGTTAGTTAATACAGAAAATGTATTGGACAAAACTCATTAATCTCCAGATTAGACCCTATATTAGGTCACAAAACAAGGATCAACAAATTTTTAAAAACTGAAATCATATTTTCTCAAACCACAATGTCATAAAATTAGTAGTCAACCAGAGAAACTGTGGAAATTAGAAAAATGTATGGAAATTGAAGCCAGCGCCGTGGCTCAATAGGCTAATCCTCCACCTTGCAGCGCCGGCACACCGGGTTCTAGTCCCGGTTGGGGCGCCGGATTCTGTCCCGGTTGCCCCTCTTCCAGGCCAGCTCTCTGCTATGGCCAGTGAGTGCAGTGGAGGATGGCCCAGGTGCTTGGGCCCTGCACCCCATGGGAGACCAGGAAAAGCACCTGGATCCTGGATCCTGCCATCGGATCAGCGCGGTGCGCCGGCTGCAGCGGTGGCCATTGGAGGGTGAACCAACGGCAAAGGAAGACCTTTCTCTCTCTGTCTCTCTCTCACTGTCCACTCTGCCTGTAAAAAAAAAAAAAAAAAAAAAAGAAAAAGAAAAAGAAAAATGTATGGAAATTGAACCACACACTGATGCCAAATCAGTGGATCCCTTTTATCACTCTTATCAACAATGACAGAGAGTAGAATCCAGAGCAATCAAGTGAGAAATAAGGGCATTCAATTTGGAAAGGCAGAGCCAAATTTTCCTTCTTCGCAGTTGACATGATCCTCTATACAGAAAAACTAAAACCTCCATTAAAAAGAAAAAAAAAATAAATGAAAACCTGTTAGTATTGGCATGATTTCAGTGAAAATGCAGGATACAAGATTAGCTTGCAAAAATCAGCAGCATTGTAATACCCTAGTACTAACAAATCAGACAGAAAAGAAATCAAGAAAGTAGTCCCATTAAAATAACAGCAGCAAAACCTGAAAAATATCTCAGAATAAATTAAATCAAGGAGGTAGTAGACCACTAAAAAGTGGAAAGTCAACCCACGGCCATAGATTTGAAGAACTAATATTTTTAAATGTCCATACTTTCTCAAAATTTGTCTATATATTCAATGCAATCCCTGTCACAATACCAATGACATTCTTCACAGAAATAAAATGGGAGAAAATATTTTCAAGCTGTTCAGCTGGTGAGATAAAAGAACTCAACCCAATAAGGCCCCTGCCCCCTGCTCAAATCCAATTTAAAAAGTGGGCAAATGATTTGAGCAGACATGTCTCAAAAGAAAATGCACAAAAGGTCAACGAGTATTTGAAATCATCAGGGAAAGGGAAATTAAAACCACAGCAAAATCTTATCACACCCCAGTTAGAATGCTATTAACAATTACAAAAAAACAACACAGATACTGGTTAGGATGTGGAGAAAGGGGAACGTTCATCACTATTGATGGGGAATCAAGTCAGTGCAGCCCTGCAGAAAACAATATGGAGTATCCTCAGAAATCTAGAACTAGAACAGCCATGTGATTCAACAATCCCACTGAGGCTTTGTATATCCAAAGGAAAGGCAGCCAGGATGTCTAAGAGATGCCTGCACTCCTGTGTTTATTGCAGTGTTACTCACAACAGCCAGAGTGTGGAGTTGACCTAAGTGCTCCATTGGTGGATGAATGGATAAAGAGCACAGTTACCTATACACGGTGGAATACTACTCAGCCATAAAAAGGATGCAGTCTTGTCGTTGGCAGCAACACAAATGAGCCAGGACATTGTGCTAAGTGAAGCAAGTCAGCACACAGAGAAAACTATTGCATGTTCTGACTTAGGTGTGAAAGCTTAGAAAATTGATCTCAGAAGTAGAGTAGAATAGTGACTACCAAAGGCTGGGAAGGGGAGGAGGGGACAGAAAGAGGAGCATGGTCAATGGGTACAAAGGTGCAGTTGGGTGGGAGGAGCAACTTGTGATGATCTGCAGCATAGGGAGGTCACTGATGGAACAGTGAATTGTGTGTCTCAAAATAGCTAATGGGATTCTGCATGTTCCCAACACAGGTGATCAATGTTTGAGTTGATGGATATGATACTTAACCTGGTCATTACATGTTGTATACATGTGCTGAAATACATCACTGGACCCTGCAAGGGTGTATGATTATATGTGTCAATTATGAGCAAATGCACATATGTTGTTGTCTTTAAGCGCTGCTTCAGTTGCATCCTACATGTTTTTGTTATGTTGTGATTTCATT
The DNA here is from genome assembly GCF_964237555.1 of Oryctolagus cuniculus. Classification (NCBI taxonomy): domain Eukaryota; kingdom Metazoa; phylum Chordata; class Mammalia; order Lagomorpha; family Leporidae; genus Oryctolagus; species Oryctolagus cuniculus. The sequence goes on from NC_091433.1 coordinate 16,430,813, forward strand.
TTAAAATATTTTTTAACTTCCCTTGAGACTTTCCCTCCTTGACCCATGGATTATTTAAAAGTCTCGAGGGTTCAGTGTGGTGGTGTAGTGGCTTAAACCACCACTTTGGATGCCCACATCCCGTATCAGGATGCTGGTTCAGATTCCAGCGGTCTGCTTCCAATCCAGATTCCTGCGAATGTGTCCTGGGAGGAATCAGATGACTTGGTAAGTGCTCGGGTCCCTGCAACACATGTGGGAGACCTGGATGGAGTTCCTGGCTGATCCTAGGAGTAAACTAGCATGTGGAAAATCTCTCTCCCTTTCAAATAGATGAAAAATAAATATTTCTAAAAATCAAAAAAATAAGTTTTTACAATAAAATAAAACTATATCTTAGGGGCTGACACTGTGGCTCAGTGGGTTAAAGCTGCAGCTTGCAGTCAGTGCTGGCATCTCCTATTGGAACTGGGTTATGTCCCGGTAGCTCCACTTCTGATCCAGCTCCCTGCTAATGTGCCTGAGAAAAGCAGAGAAGGATGGCCCAAGTGCTTGGGGACCTGCACCCATGTGGAAGACCCAGAGGAAGCTACTGACCCAGCCCTGGCTACTGTGGTGGCTTGGGGAGTGAACCGGCAGATGGAAGATCTCTCTCTCTCTCTTCTCTAAGTCTGCCTTTCAAATAAATAAATAAATCTTAAAAAAAACCCTACATTTCAATTCCATTTGTTCATGAACTTTTTGAGGTGTCCTCATGAATACAGGCCTGCTTTTCAGGTATGTACTAAGTCTTCTGTACTGAGAATCTTGCTTAGAGGATCAAACATGGTGGTTGAACCAGTATCACTGCAACTGTACAGTGCTGGCCGCATTCTATGCAACTCTGTCAACCACGAGTCCACTGCTCAGAGCCCTTCCCAGTGTGATGCATGAATCTCTCATGAGCGTATCAATCAGAGTGTCTGCTGGTTACAAGGGTATATTCCCAGGCCCCTCTGCAGCTTTCCAGGCTCATAATCACATGGGGGACATAGGGCAGGTTATGCCTTTAAAATCACTTCTTCAAATGCTTCTTAGGCATTGAGCATTTTTGTTTTCATTGACAAGTAAAATTTCATTAAATTTAAAAAATCTCCAAACTCACTTTGGAGCCTTCCTACCTTTCTTGAGCTCATCTCCTAAGTTCTTAGAACATACCACCTCCTTCTACCTTTACAAATGATGACAATCCTCATTCACAAGAGAGAAAATTAAGAGCCAAAAAGAAGGAAATGAGTCTCCTGAGATTATATGTTTAGAAAAAAGTCAAACAGGTAGCCACACTGAGGGTTTCCCGCAAGATCCTTTAACAGTTTATTTCTTGTCATTTGCCCCATGTCTTCCAAAGATCATTTCCCAGTTTCTCATATCTCATTATGTTGGTTTTCTGGTATGCTCCCTGGAATCCTCAAGCTCACCATGTAATCACCTTCACCCATTAACAACTGAGCTGGATTCAATAACAAATGAACCATTATTTCAGTGTTTTTTCTTAAATTTTACTGGCACGTTACACTCCAGGGTAAACAGATGCCTCACCTTTGTCCCATCACATGTAGTGAAAATGACTCAGTCCTTAATGAGTCCCTCCAGGACCTCCCTGCCTACTGTGTTGTTCCCTTGCACCTGCCTCTGTCCATCTTTTTCCAACTGTACAGGGAGGCAAAACCCTTCCCTGACCCAGCCTTCTCTCTGCATGAAGACCCTCACTCCCAAGTGAATGCCCCATCTGGGACTATCTTGCACTGCACTAGCACAGACCTTACCTTTGTTCAAATGTGTTTACATTCCACCCCACCTCATGAAGTAATAACATCTGAATTTGCAAGAGTTTCGCTTCTTCTGAAGCTCTCCTATACCCACCTTCTACTTTCTCATTACTACTTTATTCCTTAACTCCCCTGTCCTTTGAGTGCTGCTCCCTTTAAAGTTATCAAAATCCATCTTCAGGCCAAATCCATTTGTCAGTGTTCAGCTCCTCCTCAACATCTGCCTCATCTGACATTTAATCTTCTTAAACTCTCGCCTCTCCTGGCCTCTGGGATAATCGACCTTTGTTTTGTCCCCTCCTCCTCTGTTTTTAGTTCCTTAAACTTTTTGAGCCTTAGAATCTTTACCTCTAGAATAAAAAAAAAATACTCATTAAGAATACAGATACGGAAGCTCAACCAAGCAAAACACCTACTTTATGTACTTAATTCTTCAAGAGGCATGTGCTGTGTATCCAATGTATGCACAGCACTGGGTGAAACACTAAGGTGCAAAGATGATATTAAAGTACTTCAAGCTTGGATGGGCATTTGGAACCGCTGTGCGAAGCTACCTGCAATGCCTACATCCCGTATCAGAGCTCCTGGGTTTGGGTCTTGGCTTAACACCCAGTTGCAGCTTCCTGCAAATGTACATCCTGGGAGGCAGCAGACAATGATTCAAATACTTGAATCTCTGCCACCCAACAGGGAGACCCAAATTGAGTTCCCATCTGTGGGTTTTAGCCTACTGCAGACTGGGCTGTTCCAGGCATCTGGGGAAAGAATCAGTAAGTAGGTACCGTCTTTTTCCATTTGTCTCTCTTCCTCTGATTCTCTGCCTTTCAAATAAATAAAATCAATTCATCAATAAAAATTTTAAAGATGAGAAAATTTCTATGCAAAAAAAGCAACTGCAAACTGATTTGCAGACATGTTGATAATCATGGCACCTTTGCCATTCATTTATTAATGCAATCAATTTCAGTGAGCACCCATTTTATGTGATATGTCAGGCACTTATATGGCCACTGGAGACATAACAATGAATGCATCTGACTAGGTCACTACCCTCATGCAGCTTATCTTTCAGTAATAGTCACACATTTAACCAGAAAATATTTGAGAGCATTAATTCTATCAAAGAAGAAAAAGTAATAAAATATACTTGTGACAGTGATTTGCACTAGAAATGCATAGAGGATAACCGACTACCTCTGTGGTAGGATCATGTGATCTTAGAACTAAATAATGACAAGGAGAAACAGACACTCAGAAAGAGCATTATAGAAAGAGGACACCACATGTGCAAAGTACAGCATGTCAAAAGGGCAGAACCAAGGCCACGAGAGCTTTCAGAATGGTGCAGAGGTAGAATTCAGGTAGGTCATATGCTGTGCTAATTAACAAGTATGGGTTTAATACAGAATACAAAGGAAGGCTACTGGCAGGTTTCAGGTAGGAGAATATGGCAATAGGATCAGTTCTACAAAGATTACCTGAAAGCTGTGTGGATAGACTGTACATGGGGGACAGTAGAGGCAAGAATTCTAGTTATGAGTCCACCTCAGAAGTCAGGCAAGAGATGGCGCCGAGATTGGGGTGATACCAGTGGAGATGTTGCTCCATGCTTCTATTTTGCTTATAGAATAGCAATCTAACGAATATTTATTTACTTGTTGTTTTCTATTTTACAAACCAGAACTTAAATTATTTGAGCACCAGGACTTTGTTTCGATCATTGCTCTACCCTGATCCCCAGAATCTAGAACAATGCCTGAAGTATGGAGGTGCCAGGTGAATCACCAGTTGTTGACTTCTGTGTTGTTGCTTTGAGCTTTTGGGTTAGGAGTGAGTTATCAGTGGAGGCAGGAAACACTCCAAGGACAGGTTTGTGGGTGGACTATAATATGGACATGTGAGATTTGAGATTTCTCTTAGATAACAGACACTTTTACTTTTTCCTGTGACTGGAGCTCGGGCAGATTTCTTTCCTATTCGCTCAAGTTTGGTCTTCCCATTTGATCTCCACACTGAGCAATAGCAAAGACTCCCAACTTCTCCAAGTGTGCTTGCAGACCAGCAATGTCAGCCTCATCTAGAACTTGTTAAAAACAAAATTCACGGGTCCTGCCCTAGATTGATTGCACCTAAAACTTTGAGGGAGGGGTCCAGTACTCTGTGTTTTAACCAAGCCAACTCATAACTGATGTGCCTTAAGGGCTGGTACCCACTGGTCTATAACACTGGTAGAGTCATGAGAAAAAGCTAAACAGTAAATGGGTGCTCTGGGACAACTATTCAAATTAAAAACCATTCCGATATTTTATTCTTGCCTCTCATTAAGTTTTTCTTTATCTTCTTTCATAGTTTCTTTAATTAGATTGTTCACAGACTCAAATGTGTTTCGATTGCTTTAAATGATGTAACAATGATAACAACAGAATTTGGCAAAAATAATTTTAGCCTTTGTCTTAATTCATTTTCTGTTAGCACAACAGAATAGCTGAGACTGACTGATTTATACAATAAAGGATTTTATTTAGCTCATGGTCCTGGAGTCTAGGGATTCACAATGTGGTGGCCACAGATGATAAAGCTCTTGTGTGGTCTCATAACATGGCAGAAAGATCAAAGAACAAGTGGATGCATGCGGCAGAGATAAAACAGTCTCAGTACACAATTCACTCTCATAGTGACGAACCCAGTTCCTGGAGAGCAAGAACTCAGGTCTTCCCTTGAGAATTAACCAAGATCCATCTGAAAAGCAGTAATTTCTTTTTAAATATTTATTATGTGGTGCTGGCATTGTGGGTTAAGCCTCTGCCTGTGACTCTGGCATCCCATATGGGTGCTGGGGAGACCTGGCTATTCTACTTCTGGTCCAGCTCTCTACTAATGTACCTGGGAGAGCAGCAGAAGATGGTCCAAGTGCTTGATCTCCTGCACCCATGTGAGAGACCTGGAAGAAGCCCCTGGCTCTTAGCTTTGTCCCTAGCTGTTGCAGCCATTTGGGGAGTGAACCAGAGAATGGATAATAATTTTCTTTCTTTCTGTTTTTTTTTTTTTTTTTTTTTTTTCTTGAAAGGCAGAGTTAGACAGTGAGAGAGAGACAGAGAGAAAGGTCTTCCTTCCGTTGGTTCACTCCCCAAATGGCCGCTACAGCTGGCGTGCTGCGCCGATCCGAAGCCAGGAGCCAGGTGCTTCCTCCTGGTCTCCCATGTGGGTGCAGGGCCCAAGCACTTGGGCCATCCTCCACTGTACTCCCAGGCCACAGCAGGAAGCTGGACTGGAAGAGGAGCAACCGGGACAGAATCTGGCACCCTAACCGGGTCTAAAACCCGGGGTGCCGGTGCCGCAGGCGGACGATTAGCCAAGTGAGCCATGGCGCTGGCCAATAATTTTCTTTCTTTCTCTCTCATAAAAAAATTACTATATATTTGAGAGGCAGATACACAGAGAGAGGAAGAGACACAGAGACAGAGAGATTATCCATCTGTTGTCTCACTTCCCTAATACCCACAGAAGCCAAGTCTTGGCCAGGTAAAAGCTGAGTCAGGAACTCAATCCAGATCTCTCACATGGGTAGAAGAAACCCGATTATTTGAGGTATCACTGCTATCTCCCAGGGTATACATTAATAAGAAACTGGAATCAGGAGCCAGGGCCAGGTACAAATTTCAAGAATTCCCATATTTGATGAGGACATCTTAACTGCCAGGCTAAATTTCTGCCTCACATTAATCCTTCTTTATGACCCAGTCATCTCAAGTTCCCATCTCTCAACACCAAACAATGGCACTCAAACTTCAACATGAGCATAAAAGGGGAGAAACCATGTTCAAACCACAGTAACCTTTCAAAACACTTTCTGCTTAGCTGTCCTTTAACATTGCTTTGAACAGCTCTGATGTAAAGGATACGAGTAGTACTCACATATCACATAGAAACATATTTAGGCAAAGTGCCATTTGGTGATTTTTGATGATTGCTTGGTAAGTTTGGACAGATCTGAGATCAGAATTTGTGCTGATAAGTCCAGGAGGAATAAACATCATCCTCAAGTTTTCCTCATGTCATTCTGATATTATCTGGATATAATGGATGCTAAATAAATATTCATTAACTGAATGATTAACTAATTAAACAGAATCTGCAAGATCCAAGAAAATGCAGAGTCATCTTCGTGTATGTATGTGGAAACCAGGATAGCACACGACCCTGTTCTTGGCATACTTTTCAGTAAGGTATGAATTTGGGGTTGGGGGCATAATAACTCAGAGTTATTCACAATCAGTTTTTAATCCCTTCAAGGCAATAATTAATATAGTGTCTGTAATGCTTGGTGTCTTTTACTCTTCTCACACTCAATTAATTGTGCATTTGAAAGTCTTTTTGTCTTTCTGAATCCTGACCTCTGTTTTGAGTTACCTGAACAATGCAAATAACAGTCACACTGAGATTGCTTCTTGCCAATGCTATCTGTCTCTATTTTAAAACTTAAAACACTTCCCTACCAGGACTGGAATGTTTTTAGCCTATCATTCCATGAAAATAATGAAGCATATCTACATTTGCATGAAACCATAGAATTTTCAATGTGCTTTCAAAATACATTGTCTTATTTATGTCAGCTTAGAAAGCTGTAGACACATTTTTAAAGCACATAGAAATTTAAAACCTAGGAAGAACATTAAAATATCAATGATATTGATAATGATTATATATAATAATGATAAAAAAAAAAACTCTTTTTCAGTGCCCAGTATGTTCCAGACACTAGCCTATTTAACATGGTGGTAACATTGAACCATTCTACCAAGGAGGTTCTACTGCTATCCTTATTTTACAGATGGTCAAACTAAAGCTGAGAGAGTTAAAGTCACCATCCAGATCATGCTCACAGCTCATAGATAAGCTGGGTTTTGAACTCAGGCCTGTCCAACTCCCAAACTTGTGGCATTCACCGCTTTTCCCTTCCTGCATTAGTTAAACAATTACTACCACATTCCTGAATTACTGTCATCAGAATTAGTGACTCAGGCAATAAGAAGACTGACTTAGTTCATACAGTTAAAATCAATGGATCCCTGCCTGGTTTAAACACTATTCAAGGACATGCATCATTTCTTCCCTTATGGTTGCTACTTCTAATCTTTCGCCTCTTTACCACCACCACCCCCATCTCACTTCATGTCTGTTATTTCAGAAAACTCATGTTTAGTAACTATCACCCAGAAGGTCTATTTAGGCATAATGTGTCCAGCAATGAAAAAAAGCAGTCCCTTCTTTATTGTGCCTTACAGTTGGGTGGGAAAATACATATGTACATGAAAAGAGTATTTGTCTCCTTATATTTTAGCTTCTGCTTTTTCCAACCTGTCATGACTGTTACCCTAAATGGTAGTCAGCTGAAAAGTTTCCTTTTCAGCCAAAACCCAAAAATCAATCACAACAAAAGAACTGCTTCTGTTTTTATCAAAGGTTAACAAAAATTGATAAATGTGCATTTAATGAAATGCTTGAAGGTGGACAGACCTGTGTGTGTTTGGCTGGGGTTGGGGGGAAATTGCAGAAGGAGGCATGAGTGTAATATTTAGACACATAAGAGACATATGGAACATAATTTTTTGACTGTTATTCATCAAGCCTTCATATATCAGGGTGCTTTAAAAAGTTCATGGAAAGTGGAATTAAATTATAAGCTTAGTTTGTTATAAATATTTTTGAAATCCATGCATACAAGTCGTCCTAGCAAAGTTCATGAACATGTGTATTATTAAACTATATATAGCTTTGAAATTTTATGGTATCAAATAAAACTTATATTTTAATTCCATTTTCCATTCTTTTTAAAGAAACAGCCAAGTCTGGGCCAAGCCAACACCAGGAGTCTGAAAGTCCATCCAGGTCTCCCATGTGAGTGGCATGTACTCAAGAACTCAGGTCACCTTCTGCTGCCTTCTCAGGCACATTAGTGGGAAACTGGATCATAAGTGGGACAGCCAAAAACCCAACAGGTGCTCATATAGGATGTTGGCATTGGCTTAGTCCATTGTACCACAACACTGGCCCCTTTCATGAAATTTTTGAAATATCCTTGAATGGCATCAATTTAATGCTGAGGAACCATTTAAAAGTGATTTATTTATGGTTATTATAATTTAAATGGAGAAGGAAGGAAGGTCGGGAATTAATTTCTACAAGTTTTAGCTTTATCTTCAATCAAGGTGAGCCTGTGTGATCATCTTTTGATATAGGAGGGGTTTTCTTACTTTAAATCATCTACGCTGGAGTGGGTCTTGCAGCACATTGGGCTAAGCTGCTGCTTGGGTTGTCCCTGATCTTTATCAGAAGGCTGGTTTGAGTCCCAAACTACAACACTTATGATCCGGTTTCCTGCTGATGTACCTGGAATGGCAGTGGATGGTGATCTAAGTGCGTGGGTTCCTGCCCTGCATATATGGGACTCAGAATTCTGGGCTCCTGGCTTCAGCCTTCTCCATCACTGGCTGGCTGTTGAGGGCATCTGGGGAGCACACCAGAGGATCTCCTCTCCCTCTCCCTCTCCCTCTCCCTCTCCCTCTCCCTCTCCCTCTCCCTCTCCCTCTCCCTCTCCCTCTCCCTCTCCCTCTCCCTCTCTTCATATTTGTCTCATTTGACTGTCATTCTGCCTTTCAAATATATAAATGAATCATTTTTAAAAAAGCACCTACACCTTACTTTGCTTTTGTAGAATGACTATTGACACCATTCTGGGGTTTTAATGTGTCATTCTGTTAAGTACAAAAGCCCATATCCTAAAACCATGAAATCAAGATCATATTTTTGTTTTTTGGACAATCTAGTGAGACAAGGCCAGAGGACCACATGTAGCTGTTGATTGCGGATTACTATATATTAAAATATAGTTGTTACTGAAATCTTTACTTAGTATATATTAAATTGATCATCTATATATAAAGATAATTAAAAGCGAATCTTTATGAAGAATGGAATGAGAGAGGGAGTAGGAGATGGGATGGTTTGTGGGTGGGAGGGTGGTTATGGGGAGAAAATCACTATAATCCAAAAGCTGTACTTTTGAAATTTATATTTATTAAATAAAAGCTTTAAAAATAAAATATAGTTGCAACATGTTTAATGTTAATGTTTTTGTTTATATTTTTATTTTTAAAGATTTATTTAATTATTTAAAGGCAGAATGACAGAGAAACAGAGGGAGGCCAAGCGAGAAAGAGATCTTCCTTCCACTGTTTCACTCCACAAATGGCCATAACAGCCAGGCTGGGCCAGTCCAAAGCAAGGATCCTGGAACTCCATCCTGGTTTTCCACATGGGTGGCAGGAGTCCACATACTTGGGTTCTCATCTGCTGGTTTTCCAGGAACAGGAGCAGGGAGATGGACTGAAGTAGAGCAGCTGAAACTGGAACGGATGCTCTGATAAAGAATGCTGGAGTCACACGCAGCAGCTCAACACAGCGCTGCTGGGTGGCTGCCAGCCTGGATGGTTCATATTTTAAATGACATGCACAAGGCACAGTGTATGAGAAAAGGCAAAACAATGGAAGAGGGACTTTAAGTGAACCTCAGAATCTTCTAACTGCCAATCCCTTCTGAGCTCATGGTAAACAGGACTTATCCATAAAAGGACATAATCTTGCTGAACGGGGAAATAGTTTTGGAATCCTTCTCAACACAGTACTTCAAGTACTCACTGACAGTATATGAGTGGGCTCATGAAACTGAATCGATTTCTCACTCACATTATGACTCACATTCTTTCACGTAGAGAGGACAACACTGGTGTTTAGAATGCTGCTGTCATTAAACTGTCGTGCAGGTGAGCAGCCTAGTTGCTACTACAACTAAGGTTACTCACTGTTTCTGTTCCTTGCCTAACTGCTTTGAGGAGGGAGGTGGCTTTTGACTGAGTTTTCAGCTGTTCTTTCCTATCAACAGGTTTCCATTGGCAGAGCTCCTTCTGATCCCTGTGATGACTCTAGAGTTTAACTTAACTGCCAACTTTGCAGTTCACTCTCCAATATTGTCTGTTCCTATTTTTGCAGGGACTATTTTTTTATCCATTTCCATATAGAAGCTGATTATAAAATAAAACTCTGAAGAAAAGAGCTATGTAAAATGTTTCAATGAAAACACTGAAGGGATTTGTGACTTTGAATATATGCATATCTTTAAATAGAGAAACAATTGAGATTGCATGAAAAAAAGAAATTGAGGGGTTTGTACTGTTGTATAGAACGTTAAGTAGCTGCTAGGGATGCCCACATCACATATCTGATTACTGATTAGCTACTCTGCTTATGTTTCTTATTCCTAGGAATATGCCTGGGAAGAGTGGATGACGACTTAAGTACTTGAATTCCTGCTACCCACGTGGGAGACCCAGAGAGATTTCCTGGCTCCTAGATTCAGTCTGTTGTGACTGTTGTAACCATTTGGAAAGTGAATCAATAGAGAGAAACATCTTCCTTCCTTCTTCCCTCCCTCCCTCCCTGACTTCTTCTTTTTTTCTTTGTTTTTATCTTCTTTCTGTCTGTATCTGTCTGTTACTCTGCCTTTTGAATCAAATCAATCAATAATTTGTATAAAAGAAGAAACTGAAACATGATGCATTGAAAAAAGATTCTTCTGAAAGGATTTTTCCCCAGACGATTAATATGGATATTCCTGCACATCAAATAGAATATTACGATGGTTCCATTAGTATAACTTAAGAGCCAGATTACAGTAGAAATCATACACAATCCCTCTTATTGCAACCACTGTCTTTTCCACTGAACTGATCACAAAAGCTCCTCAACTTATGAGGGGGTTATATATTGTTAAATCCATCTTAAGTTGAAAGTATCATAAGCCAAAAATTCTAATACTTTAGAATCAGGAGGCAAAATAGGTCTTTTGGAGACACAATAGAATACAAAACAGAAAACAACATTCAATGCTGGTACAGTATTGGTTGTTTCCTCTCCTGGGCTCCCTGGGATTGGGAACTTCTACTCACTGCTGCTTCCCAGGATCACTAGAAAGCATCACACTGCATATCACTAGTCCAGGAAAAAATAAAAATTCAACATTTGAAGTATCATTTCTATGGAGGTATATCATACTTGTCTTATTGTAACATCAAAAAAATTATATGTTGGAGCTTTGTAAGTCATGGACAACTTATATACGCCTTTGCCATAAACATCTACAAGAATCCTAGATTCAGCACAACATTGGTGGGTAGTCTTTAGAATTCTCCCAGTCTGGCTTATCTTAATTCTTTCTAATCTCAGTAATCTTTTCTTCTCAGTTATTATATTCAGAAACCCAACATTATGTTAAATAACTTTCATTCTCTTCCCCCCATACATTCAGCTCATCATTACATGCTATTGGCTCTACCTACACAATATATGCTACTTCCTCTACCCCTCCCCATCTTCACTATTTTGCAAACTAGTTAATTCAGTTTTCACTTCTTGAACTACAAACAGTAAATTACAGAATGGGAGCCCTGCTTCTGTTCCATTCCCCCTGCTTCAAGTGTATTCTTCATAAGATTAGACCGATTTTCCCACAATCTGAACCAGATAATGTCTCTCCAGGGCTTATAACTCTCCAGTGGAAATTTATCATATTCAGAATAAACATAAATTCCTTTATATGCCTAGCAGATTTCTGGATGATACATATTTCCCCAGTCTTAACAACGTTCTTCCATTTGCTCATTATTTACCCAGCATATAGAAACTTCCAATTGCTTAAATAGACTATACTGTTGTCTATAGTTCTTTTTTCTGGAAAACTCTGTGTTCATCACAAAGATGCACGTTCTGATTTCCCAGGTCCTGGTTTTATGTCATCTCATCATACACCACACCCACCCCCATGGTGAAAGCTCTCAGGACTTTGCTTATATCACCTTCGGCTGCTCTTTATTCTTTGTGAACATCATAAACTCCGAGCATGCTTTCACTCTCTTGCCAACACCCAAGTATCTGTTGAAGGATGACTTCCAGGTTCCAAAATGCTTTGGACTATACATGGGAGTACACATGAATTTCTGTCCTACTCCACTCTAGAGTTCAACCCTATACAAAGACCACCAGAAGAGAACATAAATGCTCCAACTCTCTCACATCACAATGGATCCAATTCTGAGCCTGAGCTTCACTTCCACCATAACTTCCTTGTAGGATTAAGCCAAAATTACCCTCTGGGATCTTGGCTTAATATTGCATTCCTGATTGTCTGCCTTTCCTAGATGGCTCTAGTCTTCAGTTCTGCACCACCTTTTCTTTTGGGCACCTTACAATAAACTACATTGACAGAAAATCCCATCTCAAGATCTGCCTCTGAGAAAACAAGCAAAGAGACAAGCCTAACTTCTACCCAATTATTTTCTATCAGTGCATTCCATTCATTTTATTACAAGCATTTGCTAAAAATTGCAATCACATATTGATGTACTTGGTCAGTTGTTTATTTTCTATAATTTCCCATTAGATGGTGAAAAAATTGAGGTCATTCTCCTTTTATAACTAGCACACCCCTAGTCCCTAGTGCAGAGTTTGGTCTATAGGACTAACCTAATTAAGATCTACTGGACGAATGATTGAATAAATAGCAAACTCTTTCCTGGTGCCCCCGTTCACTCATGTTGAATTACTTGTCCCTTCTCTGGTTTCTATGGCATTCATCAAGTAGGTTCTGATTAGGATTCAGGTTTTCATGGAGCTTTGAATACAAATATAGGATGTCTTGTTCATGAGCACATGAATATTTTGTCTACATTATAATTCTAGTTGTAGTAATATACCATTATCCTTTGAGAGTTGTCTATATGCAACATGGGACTAAGGTAGAGATAAAACATTTTATTCAATCTTCGTGAACAGTTTTGGGAGGAAAATTCATTGCCAAGGTTTTTCAGAGGAGGAAACTGAGATTCAGTTTCTCAAGAATGTTCCCAAGTTCATGTAACTGGTAAGTGGCAAAAGGCTCTGTCTGATCCCAATTCTGACCGTATGAACTCTCATTGTGTCACCTCTGCCCTGCAAAGGAACGTCAGAAATTTTATGGAAAGTGCATATTATCTTTGCATTTGATTTTTCATGCATTCTTTGATGCTCCTTTAAATGTAAAGCTTAAATCATCCTCAGTGAATAAATGGAAAGAATGAGCTACTGGACTTTCAAAGTAAAAGAGAAAGTTCTAGAAAGTCATAACTTATTTGAGTAATTCCTAAGTTCTAGCTGGTCATGACATTCAACATGGCACCACCTCTTGCTGCTCTTGGTAGAGTTCACGCAGCACAGTCTTGTTTGCCTCCTGAGTTACAGCCCATTTTGTACCAAGCACCAAGGATGTCAAAGATAAGGGACCTGTTTTGATTTTCTAATGCCCCAAGAGCAGTAGTGAAGTCCCTGTGATTATGGAGGAGGAGTATAGGGGAGAAGGGACTTTGAGAAGAGTTGTTGTTGCCCATTATTTCACAAAATAAATTCTGGGCTTGTGTGGCCAAAGAAGTCATGAAAAACCAAGTGAATTATGTAGGGATAATACTTAATTATTAGTTTACTTAACTACTTATACTTATCTAAATATCTATACTAAGTACTCACTTTATATAAGCCAGAAAAACTAGGGACGCTTAGTGGCATAGTGGGTTAAGCCAAGGCCTGGGATGCTGACATTCCACACTGGGGAGGTGGGCAAGACATGTTTGCTCTGCTTCTGATCCAGAACCCTGGTGTCACACATCAGAAGTGCTACTGCACCTGTGAAAGCAGATGATGGTCAATGTACTTGGGCCCCTGCTACCCAAATGGGGATACTATGCTGGAATTCCTAGCTTCTGGCTTCAGCCTGATCCAGCCCCAGCCACTGTGGCCACTGGAAAGTGAACCAGCAGACAGAAAATTTCTTTCTCTCTGTCCCTACCTCTCTCTTTTCTCTGTCACTATACCTTTCAAATAATAATAAAAAAAAAAATGTTTTCTTAAAATAAACAGCAAACCAAAATAAGAACCAGAAAGGGTTCTTGTGACATTAGGCTGAAAGTATAGACAGTTACCCCAAGGGTTCAGAACCTAACAGAGAAGCTGAGAGGTCAGGCACAGAAGGTTTCCTGTGGAATTTGAATACTGGTTCTGTTTCTTAATTACAACCTGACTTATTTCAATGCTCTGTGCCAGGTGAGCATAAAAACGCAACTCCCATCTCACAGGGCTGTCTTGATGATAACATGAGCCACTATTTGTAAAGTGTGTGGAATAGTCCCTGACACATAACTGTGCTATAAAAGTGTTCAATAAATAAAGCAGAGAGATTAGAGCTAGAATACGACAGACACAACACATTACAGGAATACAGAAAAGGAAAACTTCACTCAGACTGACAGGAGGGCACAAGGACCAGAAAAGGATTACAGGGATATAACATTCATGGGGAATCTTAAAACATGATTTGAAACTCACCAATGAATGATGTGAAGGGAAGTAAAGGAGACAGAGCAGGCAGAGGAGCAGCCCAAGAAAAACAGGGAAATAAGAAACTCTTTATAGTCCCAAGTGTGTGCACTGAGGAGTGCGAGGAGACAGGGGTGAGCTACCAGGTTACTGGTTAGTGAAAGACAGGCCATCAAGGGCCTTCGGTGTTACAAGAGAATCTTGACTTTATATTTTCAATGAACTAATTTTAAGAACAATTTTCTAAAAATAAGAGTTTTGTAAGCAGATTTGCAAGCTATGTCACTTTGACCACAATGCAGAAGATGAGTATTTGGAGTGGGCTATGCTGCAGGGTCCAGCCAGAAGCAAAATCTGTAAACTATTAAAGGAAGGGAAATTTCTCTGAAATATTAGGAACAGACAAGCCAGTTTTGCTGACAATGGTTAATTTAAAGGAAATTATTTTTAATGAAAATATTGAGCTCAAAGATAAAGTGGTGTAATAGCTCCTTTTTTCTTAATGGCACTATTTTATTGGAAAATACTTTGTCTAGGTGGAATACAGGGTGGCACTTGGATCGTCGTTTTGGGCGTTGGTTCTAGTTTATCCCAGAAAAGTAACCTCTGAGTGATTTCTTAGCTGTAATCACTGTCAGCAGTGTCCACAAGAGCCCCCGTTGCCTAGTCTTCAGCAGTTTGTGGAAGCAGTAGTATGACTTTAAAGTGGACGTGAGCTTCCAAGGGTGTGCATCTTTATTCCCCAGGTAGGTGGATCAATCACAGTAGGATTTTGGATAGATACAGCCATGTTTCTGTGTCTGTCCCCTTGTCCCACTAGGCAAGCTGGAGTGATTCTGGGGATGGCTGCATCAATAGCTATGTTTTTTTTGTTTGTTTGTTTGTTTGTTTGTTTTTTGACAGGCAGAGTTAGACAGTGAGAGAGAGACAAAGGTTTTCCTTCCATTGGTTCACCCCCCCCCCCCCGCCAATGGCCACTATGGCCGGTGCGCTGTGCCTATCCGAAGCCAGGAGCCAGGTGCTTCCTCCTGGTCTCCCATGCGGATGGAGGGCCCAAGCACTTGGGCCATCCTCCACTGCCTTCCTGGGCCACAGCAGAGAGCTGGACTGGAAGAGAAGCAACTGAGACAGAATCCGGTGCCCCAACGGGGACTAGAACCCGGGGTACCAGCGTCGCAGGTGGAGGATTAGCCTAGTGACCCGCAGCACCGGCCATAGCTATGGTTCTAAGAAAGATGGCATGCATAGGCTCTTCCTAGGTCCTATTGTGTGAGATTAATGCTCAAGCTTAGAGTACCAAAAGTCCAAGTCTCAGCACTTGGAGATGTTAAGGGGCTCTTTTCCCAGTCCCATAGGGTCAGTTCAAATTATTCTGAGGATTGTGCAGCTTTAGGGTGGTTCCAGAGCAGTAAAATGCAGGGAGGATTTTACCTAGGTACTTCAGGTATGTTCTTCTGACTCTGAAGAATACACTACAAAGGGGAAGCACCAGTTATTCCACAGATTGTGATCACTAGCCTGAAGCAGAGTAGATCCCATAAGTGACTGAGAATTACCCTAGGGGTACAGCACCAGCAGCAACAAACCCAGAGTTGCAGGATTCAAAGGGGGGGGATATCTAAACTGGGATATACCCTCAGTTTTTTCAGGGCATATAAGGGTGATGCTAGGGCTTGTGTTCTGGACCCCACGTCCTGTGTAAGAGTTCTAGAAGGGCCTCCTTACGTCTGGTTCTCTGGGATGTATAAGGACTGCTGCTGGTGACTAGCATGAGGGGATCTTCTCTACCTTGCACAGAGTAAGCAACGTTCCAGGTTTAAGCCCAGAACTCCTGAGGCTGCTGGTGGTGGTGGTGGTTCTGTAGTGAAAGAGCTTCATGATTCTTCCTAAAATAGGTGGAGTTTGGCAGATTCTCAGCAGCTTGGGTCTGACCTTTGGTGGTGGAAGGAGGCAATGTGGGTTCCTTCTTTGCAGCAAAGTGATGGAATCAAAATAGGAAATGGCTTTCACGATCAGAAGTCAGTACTATCAATTAAAAAGCCAATATTCACCCATTTGATGTGTGGAAAGGCAGTTAAATTTCTGCTGTTTGGTTCTGACTTTTGAATATATGGAATAATACATGAATTTTTGTTAGTTGGGACTGAATAAACAAGTATATCATGAAAGAACAGAGGAATTATGCAAAGTGTCTATACATAAGATAATTAGGGAATTAATTTAACAAGGCCAATGATATAATTTCTTGAGCACTTCTTGGTTTCTACTGTGTAGTCGCTACATTGGTTATCCCATTTAATCCCTTCAGAAATCCAGTGAGATAGGTATCATTACCACAATTTCACAGATTAGAAATAGAGGCATAAGGAGGCTTAAGCACAAATTTAAAGTCAAATGGACAGGCTGGCGCTGCGGCTCAATAGGCTAATCCTCTGCCTAGCGGCACCGGCACACCAGGTTCTAGTCCCAGTCGGGGCGCCGGATTCTGTCCCGGTTGCCCCTCTTCCAGGCCAGCTCTCTGCTATGGCCTGGGAAGGCAGTGGAGGATGGCCCAAGTACTTGGGCCCTGCACCCCATGGGAGACCAGGAGGAAGCACCTGGCTCCTGCCTTCGATCAGCGCAGTGCACCAGCTGTGGCGGCAATTGGAGGGTGAACCAATGGCAAAAGGAAGACCTTTCTCTCTGTCTCGCTCTCACTGACCACTCTGCCTGTAAAAAAAAAAAAAAAAAAAAGTAAGTCAAATGGGCATCAAATTGTAGAGCAGAGAACCCAAATCTTTCTATTTGTGACAGATTCCATATTAATTCAATTATATTATTAGCTCTTATCATGCATCTATTTGAACTCAGTCTTTTCAAAGAATGTTGTGGATAGTAAACTTTTTTTTTTCTTATTCTGGTTTATTTTTGCACAAATTGCTCTTCAGTTTTTCTTTTTTCTTTTTTTCTTTTTTTGTTTACAGGCAGAGTGGACAGTGAGAGAGAGAGACAGAGAGAAAGGTCTTCCTTTTGCTGTTGTTTCACCCTCCAATGGCTCTTCAGTTTTTATATAATGATACTTTCATTGAGGACTAGTATTTGACTTACTAACAAACTCTTACTTAAAATCAGAATGCCAATCAAACTGGGGCAGGCATTGAGCATAATGGCTAAGACTTTTCTTGAGACAACTTCATCTCCTAACAGAATGTCTAGGTTCAAGTCCTGGCTCCTGCTAATAAACACCCTGGCAGGTAGCAGATGATGGTTCAAGTATTCAGGTCCCTACCACCCACACAGAAGACCTAGATAGAGTTCCTGGTTCCTGGCTTAGAGGCCTAGCTCAGGCCAAGCTTTTGCAAATATTTGGGAAGTAAACCAACAGACAGAAGAGATTGTTTCCAGGCCTTGTCTCATGTTGAGGAACAGTGCTTTTCACAGGGGGAAGAGAGAGGAGAACTATCCTCTGGTGCAATCTCCCAATGCCCACACAGCTGGAGCTGGACCAGGCAGAAGCCAGGAGCTAGAAACTCCACTCAGGCCTGTTTGTGAGCTGCAGAAAACCAAGTACTTGGGTCATCATCCACTGCCTTCTCAGAATGATTATTAGGAAGATGAATTGGAAACAGAGGAACTAGTACTCGAACCAGCACTCCAATAATGCAATGCAACTGTCCCAAGCAGAGGCTTACCTTGCTGTACCACAACACTCAGCCCTGATAAGATGCTGAGCAAGATACATAGCCTCCTATGCTTCAGTAACTTTTCTGAAAAACAGAGGCAATCACTATTGTGTGAAGACCAGTTGTGAGATGACCAGCTCTATTATTAGCATTGTAAATGGGACAAGGATAAAAACAATGGCTCTTGGATCAAACTTAGTTATATTTTTCTCCAAATATGAGTGGCTAAACAATTTTGCATTATTGAATGTGTCTACCTAGGAGAATATTCATAGTGGCACTCTCCTACTGCTTCATGTATATTTTTAATTGAGTTTGTTTTTCATGAAGAGTGCATTAAGCTGCCTTTTAATTCTCTCGTGAGGATAATGTCATGGTGTTATGTTTGACTAGTTTCAACCTTGAATGAAAAAGGCAGATTTCATAAAATCTCTTCTGGAGATATTCTTATGCCATATACCCTGTGCACAACACGACAATCACACAGCTAAATGTTACTACTTTTAATGAACTGGGTGTTTTGTGTATCAATCTTCCCACATTTACATTTTCTGGAATTTCAACTTCAGAGTTTTCTTAAAGTGAATAAATATTCAAGTCCCAGAGTATGTTTTGAAATAACTATTTGCATAATAATGTTTTTAGATGAAAATACAGTCTCTGGCTGCACATAAACAGGCTTTACTAATCTTTTAATGGAACTAACCAAAACACAGAGGCCCTTAACATCACACACTGTGCTCTCAATGTTTATGCACATTTGTACAGAGATGCCATTTTCCACTCTATCGTGTTACTTTAACACTTATAGTTCTATATTTTCTTTCATTAATTTACTATTGATGTTCTATAAAAATAATTGGGAAGGCAGGGAGCAGTGACAGAGTTATAAATTAATGAGCCTGGTCTATCCTGAGGGAGGCAGGAGAAGGCAGGCAATCAGACATACAAGGAGACAAGGCTGCTCTATGATTAGAGTCAATCAAGAGGTGAAGGAACAATTATTTTATATATGGTCCTTGAACATGGATTATTTAAGGAAAAATTATGTAGGTAATGTTTTACACATGGTGTGGGAAGGCATATAACATAGTAGCCCTTGCCCTCAAAATGTTCACAGTCTGGTTGAGGAGTTTAAAAGTGAAACAGGCAAGGAAAGATCAGTGTTCCAGGAGTTATGATAGAGATTGTTTGGGTAGCCATGAAGGAAACTCATGAGTCACTAATTCCAATCTGGTTGATGAGAATCAGAGAGTACTTTCTAGGTAAAAGTCTTGGCTATAGCAGAGATATGAAAAAATGAGCAGGGTTGTACCAATGTCCACTTGCAAACACCTGGAGTACAGGTAGATCTTAGAGACCAGAAGCACTTTGGTATAACTGGAAACTAGAGCAGATACAATGGTGGGTCAGGTGTTTAAATCCAGAACAATTAGCAATGGATATCATGTTAAAGAGCCTGGCTGTGGTTTTATTACAGACATGAAAAAAGAAATCACAATTTGGCTATCATGAGGAAGAAGGACTGGGAACCTAAAAAAGAAAGTAGGGAACTATTTTGTGAAATTTCTATAATGACTCAACTGAAATATGTTTTTCTAACAATAACAGGTACAGAGATGATATAATGAGTCAAACAATAACTAGAATGTCTAACAGATACATAGTGCTTGATGATTGACTGGACACCACAAATAAGGGTGATGGAGAAGATGCATGTCTGGAAAAATCTAAGTTTTCCATTGCCTCTTTCATTCCCATCCTCTTAGAGTGTTCTGGGTGAATATCACCATGACTCACATAAGCTAATCAGGAATTTTCAAGAAGGGAAGAAGAAATACATGACTCAAAAGTTGAGAGAGAGTGAGAGAGCGAAAGGGAGAGCAAGAGGGAGAGCAAGAGGGAGAAGGAGAGAGAAGGGGAGAGAGAGAAAGAGAACGAGAGAGCGAGCAAGCGAGCGAGCACGGCTTCATGGAAGGAAATGGGACTGTGAGTTTCAGAGCTCAAATTGGATACAATCTACGTTTCCCTGAAAAAGAGGAAAGGGTAACATTATTCAGTTTAGAATGGAGAGAAAGATATTAAACCAGCCTGAAATTTCAGTGCTTCCAAGAACATGGTTTGAGTTCCAGTGCTTTGATGTCCGTCAGATTCTAATATGGCAATTTAATATATGAGGATGCTTTGTTCAAAAGCAGATTGCAAATATTACGGTGAACTCATAAGATTCTATCTTATAGTGCCATCATAGTACTATCCCTCTGTGATGTACACTGTTGACCCCATGAGTTTGTATCTACTAGTGACTTCATAGTTCTCTTTGTCCAAGTACACTCTATGATGTTCACAAAACAATGAGATCACTGAAGGACACATTTCTCAGAATATTTTCTCATTGTTAAACAACCCACAATTGCATATGAAATCCAAGGCATATGGGAAATATTTCTTTGAAATCATTAAAAAAATCAAAAGTTATTTATTTGTTTTTTTCTATAGCAGTGTAGGACGGTTATGAGCAGAGACTTTCTAAAAGGGAATGAAGAGAATCAGAATGGGAAGAATTACTTCTTATTTCTGAACACTGAGCTTGGAGTCTGGACTAAGCAAAGACTGTTGGTACTCAGTGAAAAGAACTGTCTCATGCTTTAAGACAGAATTTCCAGTGTGGCGGTATTACTCACATAACTTATGTTCATCTGCTTTATTAACACGTGTTATTTATGATTCTCAGGATGACAGTGCCTATAAATAGTTCTTAGGAATAGTATTACAAACATTGTAGAAAAGTTAGATGCAGCCAAAAATGAGAGGCTTCCCAGGGGAATGGTGCCATGTGGTGAGGGGAAGGTCTAAAGGCAAGAGTGACCTTAGTCTCCTAATCATTGTCAGATGCTTTGAGCAGTGTCTCCAGAATCTTGTGATCAATGGAAGAAATAAAATTCTTCCATAAACAAACTAGCAGGTTGCTAAAAGGCTCACAATGAAAGGAAGTAGAAAGTATTGGTAAAAACAAGAAGGAAAAAGAATTATCAAGTGTTCGGAAGTAGTTTACACAGAATGGAAAAATAAATCATTCGCAATCTAAAAAAGCTTTCAGGACAGGATGAAGCAGAGAGGTAGGGCTATTAGAAATACCAACAAAGCGGGTTTATGCCCTTTCTCCATTAGCACCTCAAGCATTTTGCTTACTTTATTATATTTTTAAAGAAACATCATAACATATGAACCACAGAACACAAAGGATACTTTCTTCCTAGTCAACTAGCGTTATTATTTGCTGTGAATTCATTACTAGGAATTCCTCTAATACAGTGACCAGGCATATGGACTCAAAGCTAAACTGCTCTGAATTCGATTCCCAGCTAGACAGTTTTTGGACATTTTGCTTGATTTCTCTGCCTTTGTTTAATCATCTAGAATTCAGGATAATAGTAGCACTCACTCCATTGAGTTGTTAGGAAGAGTAAATAAAAGATTATATTAAAGGTCTAAAAAGGCCAGTGTCATGGCTCACTAGGCTAATCCTCCACCTGCAGTGCCAGCACCCAGGGTTCTAGTCCCGGTTGGGGCACCGGATTCTGTCCTGGATGCTTCTCTTCCAGTCGAACTCTCTGCTATGGCCTGGGAAGGCAGTGGAGGATGGCCCAAGTGCTTGGGCCCTGCACCCGCATGGGAGACCAGGAGGAAGCACCTGGCTCCTGGCTTCAGATTGGCGCAGCGCACTGGCTATAGCGGCCATTTGGGTAGTGAACCAATGGAAGGAAGACCTTTCTCTCTGTCTCTCTCTTACTGTCTAACTCTGCCTGTCAAAAAAAAAAAAAAAAATCTAAAGAGTCCCTAACATATAAATCATAAATGTTATTTAAAGTTGGTTATTATTATTATTCAGATGAAGAAACCACACTAACTTATGATAATAGCTATATTTTTAACAGCGGATCTACTTGGCAATCTATTAGATAGGACTATTATCCCCATTTCACAGGTGAGGAAATTGAGCAGCAAAACTTGGCTTGTGTTATCCACCATCCTCTGCCGTATCTTGAACAGGAACTGTGAATTCTGCTATCCAGGCACTGCACATAGTCTGCTCCATTATACATAGCAATTAACAAAATGAACAGGCTTTACAAAAAATGGCTAAACCAATGAAAGAAGCATTAAAACAGGCTACACTTATTTAATTCAGTTCAACAAGTCACACCTTCATAAACTGTGACACCATCCTCATTGTATTTCATTTTAATGCCATTATTTTACTTGGTGAATGGTACATATAAATATTTTATACAGACTCATTTCTTTGTGCCTTTAGGATGATGAAAGGTATATATGTTAATGGAATTCTAAGGTCTTCTGGTTTTTCTTTTAGAGTCAATTGTCAATTACGTACACACAGTTATTGTAAGACTAAGCAAAGCCTCTTTGCATTATTCCCTTAACAGCATCATCTTTGTTTAGATGAAGCATTTCAGTAGTTATAGACTTATTCATAACATGACAGATTACAGTGTCTCATTGCATTGTGTCATTGCCAAGGGCAGCGCAGGCAGATTCCTAAGGTGCTGCTTTGTTGACAACATAGTTGCCACTGTTTTTTGTTGCTCTTAATTATTACTGAGAGTACATCAAAGTTGAAAACAGTAACTGAATAAACACTTTCCTTATGAATTTGATCTCTTCTAAAAAGACCATAATCTCCCTGACTCCACTGATATTAGCATCTGCTCCACTATACCACCCGTATCTCTGTTTTATTAGTTCATTGATAGATCTACTTCATCTAGATGAGTGTCTTTCTAATTATGCGTTGCTCTAATGCAGAGAATGTTGGGAGGAGGGAACAAAGTATAAAGGAAAGACTGCTGCTGAATCATCTCCCTTAGAAAGTTTGCTTTCTTTTTTTCTATTTTTTAAAGAGTTATTTAATTTACTCGAAAGTCAGAGTTATAGAGTGAGATACACAAAGATCTTCCAAAGGCTGGTTCAGTCTCCCAAATGGCTGCAATAGCCAGGGCTGGGCAAGGCTGAAGCCAGGAACCAAGAGCTTCCTCCAGGTCTCCCACATGAATGTAGAGGCACAAGGACCTGGGTCATCTTCTGCTGTTTGCCCAGGTGAGTAAGTGGGGAGCTGGATTGGAGGCAGAGCAGCTATGACTTGAATTGGCACCCATATGGGATGCTGACACTGCAAGCGGCAACCAAACCCATTATACCATAATGCCAGCCCCAAGTATACTTTCTTTACTGTTACTTTATGTCACTAGAAGATATTTCCATTCCACTAGGCATTCAAACCAGGAATCCTAAGGTTTTCTTTTGATAGTGACAGTGATAAATGATGACTTGTGGAGAATGGTTAGAGAATCTTGACTCTCCCAATAATTCCCATCACTGTACTCTTGCATATATAAAATTGACATTTCCCTGATTTTATATAGAATGATATTCCAAGCAATGAAAGGCAATATAACTATAATTACTCTCCAAATTGTAGCGTGCCTGTGCTTTACCCACACTGAAGTATGAAGCTGCTGCAGAACTTCCAATTTTTCTCACACTGTCCCCAAACTCCATAGAGGATTGATCATTTGTTTCTGCATTCTGCAGTTTTATTTTGTATACACTTATATCAATGCATGTTTCTTACCATATGTATGTATATATGCATATGCAGATCGTGTGTTTTTATGTGTGTGCACTATACTGGAGCTCTCCAAGGTCAAGTTCTTACTCATATTTAGATCCCAAATACATAGTACATTTATTGGTATGTGGCAGGGCAGAAAGTGCTCAGTAATTGTTGCAGAATGGAACAGAAAATGGATTAATGTGGGGAAAAAAAACACTAAGGTTTTCATTGAAGTTATCACAAGACCTGAGAAAAATTACTTAATTTCTCACTGCTTGAGTTTACTCTTTCATAAAAATGAAAACAAAAACTCATAATAATACCTATTCTGTGATGTAGATGCTTTTGTGAACATCAAACTGAGACATATGTGACCTTTTACATGTTGTGAAACTCCATGCCAGTATCAAGATTAACATATCGTGGATTCAGTGAAGGGAGAATCAGGGTGAAAAGCTTTCCCTTGAAATTTCTCAAAATGTGTAATTTTTGAAAAAATGTCTCAGGTAACAATCAGAAATTTAAGAAAGAGCTTTACAAAGAATCTATTTTTTCTCCTTTGGGGTATGACATTTAGCAAATTTATTTAGAACCTTTCAAAACCAACAGAGCTAAGAGGAAATTGAGAACACTTGTGCTAATCAGTCTCACTTCAATATAGAAGGTCATATATCTGTAAGGTTACTACAATGGAAAATTCAATTACTAGAGGCTCCTAATGGGCCTCACTTAAAAAAGCATGAAACTGTAATGCCTTCAATTCCAATAAAAATAATTATATTTCTCCAAATACTTGTGAATGAGTTGGTAAACACATCTTTTCTCTCCAAGCACAATTTCCTAACATCTCGAGAACTGAAGAGTCTAAAGTATAAATCGCCGGCAAGGGTTTTGAATTTGTGGATACCACCAAGTTTATGTAGCTGTTTCTGTACTTGTATGTCTCATTTTTGTATGAATGCCAGTGAAAGGAAAAGGATCTTAATTCCAAATCACTATGAATATTGTATACTTGACTTTTTCCCTCTCCTTAACAGAATTCTTTTAAGAACTTTTAAGTAACTGAACGTGACAATGTATGTTAAATGAAATTGAAAAGAAATTGATAGAGTAAAACCATTGTACTCAAAGCTAGGGTAATAACTCAGAAAGCTAGTTCTGGACCTTGTTTATATTCAGTTCCTATTGGTTTACACTTGATTCCAGGGTTAGCTTTATTTAATAGGTGCACTTACTAAATCTGATATATTGATTCATGGATCTGCATTTGTGGCTATGGATTTCTAACCCAAACTCTCAATTATATTGATTAAAATATTGAGATCCTGAGAAGGAAAATAGTTTTCCCAAGACCCATGGACTCAATAACTGGATCCCAGCATATCTATATTCAGAACCCATGCCTCTTGACTTTCAGTCAAGTGCTCTTTTATGCTATGAAAAGTCTTAGAAGGTCACACATCTGCAAAACAGTGTCTAACGTACATTTCATTGAGCCCATACTAAAAGCTATCAGCCCTAATGTAACACAGAAATAAACGTCTCTGAATCAGTGGATATGAACTTGAGCAACTCAGCCTACTGGAGCTGAATGGACACATGGATACTGAAAACATGCAAGTGTTTATTTGTATAATTAGGAAATGTGTTAACTCCCACTTATGAAACAGATGGAATTTCATAAAATCCTCCCAACATTCCAATGAGAAAACCTGATTGTAATTCTCATTTTACAGGTAAGGGGAGCCCTGACCAGATAATTCCAGCACGCATTGATACGTAGAATATGGCTCAGAGGGGTTTTAAATTTAGTCGTCCTGTCTCTCCTGTTGTAGTAAAATAAGACACTTAAGAGTGTGCATCGTTCATGAACTCTGTAAATCTAAGTGTTCAGGCCTCTCCTTCATGGACAAGGGGCAACAGAACTTTATAATGATAGGCCTTTCTTGATCAAATGGTACCACCAACATTCTACCTAACTGGGCAACGAAATACCTGTCGAAAATATGAGTAGCTTGCAGCCACCTCCCATCACTATCCTCACTGCTTGCAGATGTACCTTATTTGGAATAGGAATTAGTATGATTGGTTTGTTCTCTTACAAACTGATATCTGAAGCCATATGCTCAGGCACCATATGCCACTGTCTATAGGAGTTAAATCAAAATTTTTCCTCAATTTCAATTCTAACATCCCTTAAGCAAAAAGGCATGTTGAGGTGTTCTTTAAAAACATAAATAAAACTATGTTGGCTTCTAGTGATCAATATTCTCTTCTTTCACCAGTCACCTTTCTCCCTCCAGCACTCCCTGTTCCCTTTCTTCTTTTGTTTCTTCCTAAATTTTGAAATGTTTGATACAAAAAAATTATTTAAAGTAGAAAATATGGCATAAACTATATATGTACCATATTTTGATGGGTACATCCAAATATTTATTACATATCTATTCTTTTTTTTAAAGATTCATTTGTTTATCTGAGATTGAGTTATAGACAGAGAGAAGGAGAGTCAGAGAGAGGTCCTTCTTCCACTGATTCACTCCCAAGTGGCTGCAACTTGGAGCTGGGTCGATTTGAAGCCAGGAGCAAGGAACTTCTTCCAGGTCTTCCACCATTGCTAGGGCCCAAGCACTTGGGCCATCTTCTGCTTTCCCAAGCCAGCACAGAGAGCTGGTTTGGAAGAAGAACAGCCAGGACTTGAACCAGTGCCCATATGGGATGCTGGCACCACAGGCGGCAGATTTACCCACTACACCACAGTGCCAGCCCCTACATATCTATTCTTTGTCAAGGAAAATACTAGTCACTAAATTCCAAATTATGTATCAACCAGTATAAGGAGATTATAGTGTAGTTTCAGTAGTACTTGCTCACTCTGATGAAGGAAATCATCAAGGACAAAGCAAATTGAAAGATATTCCTTGATCATGATCAATAACATTAGAATATCTATACTACCTAAAGTAATCTAGAAATGCAAAGCAATCCCTATCAAAATACCACTGGCATTCCTTACATAGTTAGAAAAAACAATCCTAGAGTTCATATGGAATCACAAAAGATCCCAGATAACCAAAGTGATCCTGAGCAAGAAAAATCAAGCTGCATGCATCACAATACTTGATTTAAAAGCATACTACAAAGCTATAGTAACTAGAACTGTTTGGTACTGGCATAAAAACTGGTACACAAGATGCATGGAACAGAATAGAAAGCCCAGAAATTAATCTACATACATACAGTCAACTGACATTTGACAAAAATACTCAGACCATACAATGAAGTAGGATAATCTCTTCAGCAAATGGTGCTGGCAAAACTGGATGCATATATGCACAAGAATGAAATTAGATCCACAGTTCTCAACATAGTCAAAAATCAAATAAAGATGGGTCAAAGACCTAACTTTCAGACCTGACACTAATAAGTTGCTGGATGAAAATGTAGGGGATACACACCAAGACATTGATGTAGTGTGGAATAATTTCTTGGACAAGACCCCCAAAGCACAGGCAACAAAAGCAATCCTAAACAAATGGGACTATATCAATTTCAGAATCTTTTGCACACCAAAGGAAATGATCAACACAGTGAAGAGACATCCAAGAGACTGGGAAATTATTTGCAAATCACCTATCTGACAAAGTATTAATATCCTGAATATATCAGCAACATTAAAAATCTCAACAAAAAACAACCAGTTGAGAACAGGCAAAGGACTTTAATAGACAGTTCTCAAAATAAGAATTACAAATGGCCAATAAATATATGACAAAATGCTCAACATCACTAGTCCTCAGGGAAGTGCAAATCAAAACCACAATGAAATATCACTTCACCCCTCTCAGAATGGCTAAAACCCAAAACCCAAAACACAGTAAAAATCTCTCTCCTATGATTAAGCAAATAGATTTCTCTGATTGTACAGACTAATCCAATTTCTAAATAACATATTATAGGAAATCAGCTCTTGCCCCAAAGAAAATATCCAGGAATGGGAACCTTTCCCGATCTTCTAATGGAATAACTGTATGTTTAATTCATGAATGCACAGTGAAAGTCATTCATAAATAAGGGCTACAAAGTCACACAGTTAATCTAATGTTCATGCTACCCTCTCACTGTGAAGTGGTCAAAGACAGTCTTGAAAGATAGGAATCAAAACAAGCAATGCAAGGGATTCAGAGATAACAAAGACTTGGTGCAGGGAGCGAAAGAAAATAAATTTTAAGAATACAATGATAGCCCAGGATAAAATTTTAAAAGGAGTCATAAAAATGAAACAAGAACAAGTAACCATTGTAAAAGGGGAAATGAGCAATAGAGAACTCTGGGCCATTAAAACAGCGTTAACAGATATAACATGACATTCATTAAAGAAGAAAAAAATAAGGGTGAGATCATCTCACAGAAAGAAATATGAAAAACAAGTGCTGGAAAACAAGAAATAAAAAATCATAAAGTTCAAGACATCTAGTATCTGAGTGGTAGAACTTGCAGAAACAAAAGCAGAATCATTTCAAGGAAATGAGGCCAAAGATTCCCGGAAAACATAGGCTTTCAGACTGAAGGAGCTCAGCAAAAAGACCGACAGTGTGAAAGAAGCACACACTGAGGTACACCGTTAGGAGCTGAAACACTAAAGAGGTTTCAGAGAGGAGAAAAGAAACGGTTAGATTAACAGAACAGCGCTGAGCTTTCACACAACACAGAAACACTGGAAAAGTAAAACTTAAAATTCTCAAGGAAAATCTTTTTCATAGATCACACATTATGGCAATTTTTTCTTAAAGAAAGATACTGAGAACTTTTTTAAAAAAATTCTTCTTTTGGGGCGGGTGCTGTGGCACAGCGGGTTAACGCCCTGGCCTGAAGCGCTGGCATCCCATATGAGCGCAGGTTCGAGTCTCGGCTCCTCCTCTTCCGATCCAGCTCTCTGCTATGTCCTGGGATAGCAGTAGAAGATGGCTCAAGTACTTGGGCTCCTGCACCCACATGGGAGACCTGGAGGAAGCTCCTGGCTCCTGCCTTCAGATCCGCGCAGCTCCAGCCATTGTGGCCAACTGGGGAATGAACCATCAGGTGGAAGACCTCTCTGTCTCTACCTCTCTCTGCAACTCTGTCTTTCAATTAAATAAAAAATAAATCTTTAAGGCCAGCACTGCAGCTCACTAGGCTAATCCCCTCCCTGCGGTGCCAGTCCTCCAGGTTCTAGTCCCAGTTGGGGTGCCGGTTCTTTCCCGGATGTTCCTCTTCCAGTCCAGCTCTCTGCTATGGCCTGGGAAGGCAGTGGAGGATGGCCCAAGTGCTTGGGCCCTCCATCCGCATGGGAGACCAGGAGGAAGCACCTGGCTCCTGGCTTCAGATCGGTGCAGTGCACTGGCCGTAGCAGCCATTTGGGGGGTGAACCAATGGAAGGAAGACCTTTCTCTCTGTCTTTCTCTCTCTTACTGTCTAACTCTGCCCATCAAAAACAAACAAACAAATAAATAAATAAATCTTTAAAAAACTTCCTCTTTCTTAGCAAGAAGACACATTGCATTAACTGGAAGAAATAGAAAGCAAGGAACATTCCAAGTGAGTCCCAGGAAGAGGTTTACCCAGCAAGAATAGAGAAACATGTTTAAAAAACTTCCTCTTTCTTAGCAAGAAGACACATTGCATTAACTGGAAGAAATAGAAGCAAGGAACATTCCAAGTGAGTCCCAGGAAGAGGTTTACCCAGCAAGAATAGAGAAACATGGGTATCAACTGGAACAAGAGGAGCAGGTTTAGGAGGGAATCCACAAAGGGACAAAGTGGATTCAAAGGATCTCAGGACACATCTCAATATACTGAAAGAGAATTATAGTTGGTGATTGGGACTGGGATTGGGAAATTGTATCTACATTGTAACATAACAAATGCAAAAGAAAGAAGTGATTACTAACTTCAGGGAAAACAAAAAGTAAATGCCATCATTGCAGACTCCCTAGAAGAGTTTTGATCAACAGTGCATGCTTGTCACAATGTAGGCACTAGAATAGTGAGTGGAAACATCTGGAGGATTTGGTGAATGGTGGGAAGGTAGTTAGAAAAGGGAGTTTGAGAATGTAGTCCTCACTTTCCAAACTAAAAACACTTAAGCCAGCTCTGTGGCTTAGCAAGTTAAGCCGCTTCCTGCAGTGCCTGCATCCCACATGGGCACCAATCCCTATCCTGACTGTTCCTCTACTGATCCAGCCTCTGGTTAATGGCTTTGGAAAACAGCAAAGGATGGCCCGGGTCCTTGAGCTCCTGCACCCATGTTGGAGACACAAATGATGCTCCTGGCGTTGGCCTGGCCTAGCCCTGGCTGCTGTGGCCTTTGGGAAGTGAACCAGTGGATGCAAGATCTCTCTCTTTCTCTCTATCCCCCCCTCCCTCATTCTCTCTCTGTAAATTTGCCTTTCAAATTAATGAAAAAGAAGATGAAGATGACAGGTAATATTTGAAATTGAAAAGTCAGGAAGTATGAGTAAGAATATATTTATTATAAAATTTTGTATCAAAAGATAACAGAAAGTTTGAAGGATGGTGTATCAAGAAGCAAAGTTCATACAAGCCAGAGTGTTGCAAGTAGATGCCTTTTTAGTTTTTCATCATGTTTGTACATTTTTGTGTAATGGAGGAGGTCACAAGGTATAATTTGATTATACATTTGTTAAATTCTTGTATTTAATGTGAATGATTATTAAGTAAAAATATTTGACTTTAGATTTGTCTTTTAATAATCAGTTTGTGGTATCTGCTTATCGTTCTAACAAATAGAGCTTTAAAAATACACTTGGAGGACTAAGCTTATGATTATAAAATTGAAAGTATATTATTGTAAAAATTAAAGAATAAGAAAGGAAGGACCAGGAAGGCTGAGAGAGTGAGTGGACGGAGATTAGTGTGGGAAGTATCCCTATATTCCTAAATCTGTATATATGAAACACAGGAAGTTTGTTTACCGTATCTAAATAAAACATACCTATTAGCTCTTGTTTTTTAGATTTTTTTTTAGTGCCATGGATATATGCAGCATATTTTCTATATGTTCATCAAGTTGTTCCTCTATGGTATTTTAAGTTAGGTATTTATCGTTGTTCTGTGACTTTTACTTATTGACATATTCACTCTTCTATTCTTTAAATATTTATTCAGTCAGCTACTATCTAGGCACTGGGGACATAGCAGTGGACATTATAAGTAAAACTCTACTGATATCAAACTTACATTGTGGATGCATTAGGATAATGACCTTGAACAATTGATGTAATCTAGTTGAGCTTTAGATTCTTCATCTATGAAATGGGCATATTACCTAACCCTTAATTAAAAATTAATTATGAGTACTTTCCAAACTTATTCTTTCAGGTGTAAGAACAAACATCTCACAAAGCAGCACTTTAATATTCAAGGAATGCATTTCACAATCATTTGTAAAACTTGCAAGCCAAACTATTAGGCAGAAGGCCATTGCTATCAAAGAAAGACTGCCACATCCTCATTAATGCTAAAAGGTAGACTGCTGAATTCTGTTTTAGTCACTTGGTTTGTCTAAATATTGCAGGGCTTTTTGATATTGCATTAGCAGAATACATAATCCACATCCATCCCATTCTTTTCTTTGCCTATGGAAAAAAATCACATACAACTATTCAAAATCAAGATGTACTCAACTGTGTATGATGCAAAACAAGGATTCTGCTAAACACAGCAACTTTATAATGCACCCTATTCGCTGGTCATCAGCTTGGATATGGAGACTGCTTTGTAAATTTGTAGAGACAGGCTTTTTATATTTATTGGAAGGTCAAAAGTTTGGAAACAGAGGAGGTGTAAGGCAAATAGAAATATGGCATGATATATTTATCAAACAATATATTGAGAACAAAATCACATCAAGCAATCTGTAAAGTACAGAACACTTATTGTCTCTACCAGTTTGGTTCTCAAAAGCAACAGCAAAAGCCTCTATTCTGCTTCTCTTACTTCTGTCTTGCCTCTTCTCCCATGAAGACATCGAGCAGGTTGACACACTTGGAAAAAAAAACATATCATAACATTCCTCTTTCCTATACTTTTTGCTATTTCCACCCAAAAGCCAAATTGCCTTCAATAACCTACAGAGAGCATTTGTTCAATGAAAGAATCCTTTTATTAATCACCAGTGACACTTGGGTCACTCGATACTTGCAATACGGGAGATGTTAAAATTGACATAAAAAGCAATTTGAACATTGAAAGACAATTTATTGTGGGAACTAGGACATACAATGTGAATAAAGACTCTTTGAGAACTTAGAAAGAGAAGTGTATGAGGGTAATGCCCTGGTCATTTTGTTGTTACCTAATAAAACACAAGACAGACAACAAAGCACACACCATATATTGCAAATCAATGGTCCATTTGTCCTTCATTCTCTAAGACACAATTCATACCCTCTTAAACTATTACAACACAAACCAAGTTATTTCCACTAATGCAGTCACACTTCACACTGTGACAGACAAATGTATAGGAGACAAGTAAAGGGCTGAGTTAAAATCTGATTTAACTTAGGAGCAGTAATAGGCCTGTCACGAAGGTGGTAGAAAATCTTGAGAGCTCAAGTAAACTCTGTTATCTGGAATTTAATAAAATGTAATCTAATTAAAAGGTATCTAGGTACATAGATGGTACAAACTCAACTGATATTCTCGGGAGACTTCAGGACGTTGAATTCACACGTGATTCAGCAAAGAGAGATTAAATTATGCCCAGCATCATGAGAGTGTTGGGTGTATTATATTGCATTTCTAATTATTTGAAAATTGATAATCTGTGTACATTGGCAACTTCCCTATGACTGACTATTGGATTAAGTGAAATACTCTGTCAGTGCCAGCTAAATTGATTGCACTTAATGAGATGAAGATGTAGAAATAGCCTTGGGCCTTTCATCACAGGATGCAATCTTTCTGCAGGTTCCTTGGCAAAGGGAGAAACAAAATGCTATTAGGGAGTGGTTTTTAAGTCATGTCCAAACCTTTCACCAGCAAACCTTCAGTTCTACACCACTGCATATTGTTTGCTTGGCTAACATCTAGAAAAAGTCAGTTGATTCAAAGAAATAGTATATGATCATCAAAGAAACGTGAAACAATTCCAAAAAAAATTTTAATATTAGAAAATGTCTCATAAATGTCATGCATTCTCATTTTGGTTAATCTTAGAGATGTATTTAAAAATTTCAGTTACTCACAAACTTAGGTAGCTCTGCCAAACCTCTATTTTGTTTATCCTACTGTTATTTTCTTAAAGAAATATATCTTATTCTAATAATAGACCTGAATATTACTACCAAATTATAAATAAGTAGCTATTTAACATAAAGAAGTTAGTAAAATACAAATATAATGAGACAATATTATTTTAAAATTTTATTCCTGAACTCAGGACTGTGATCTCTGCAAATGAGAGAAATACAAGTGTTTGTAGTATGTCAGACTGGTACCTAAAGAATACCGCCTTGTTTCTATAATCAAAGGACTAAACTAGAATTGGAAAGGGTATAAATGTCTTCTCACTGATACAGTGCCAGAAATGATTGTCCAGATGCCATTCTGATATCTTCTTAAAACTTTGGAAAACTACAAGCTAGAGAAATGATATTCATTTAACCACAATTCACTGTTCATACATTGGGACAACACACTCCAAAAAAAAAAAAAAAAAAAAAAAAAACCAACCATAACAAACTCATGAAAAAACACTTCCCTTAACATTATATGATATACTTTGATATCATTTCTATTTCATTAAAAATTCTGATGAAGACCAATAAAATTGATTTTCTGAACATAAAGTGAAATATGACAGCAGTATGTAAAAACTGACTTGGAATAATGGGAAGGAATAGTGTTATCCTCATAAAATCTGTGGTATTGACATAGGGTAACTTGTTCTAAGAGAAATATGAACTACAGATTTGATAAGAAATCAAAGAGCTACATTAACTTAATTTGATTTTGGTATAAACATATAGCATGATTTCTACTTATATTTTACAGATATAATATATGATTATTACTATAGCACAGTGTTTACAGATGATCTCTAAATTTTATTCACCTTGCTTAATGATTATATCTGTGAATTAGTAATTTCCTACATCCCTTCTCCCAGCCCCTGGTAATTATCATTAAGATCTTTTATTCTATAAATTAGACTATTTTAGATACCTTGTGTAAATACAATCATTTGTTTTTCTGTAACTGGGCTTATTTCACTTAGCATAATTTCCTCAAGGTTTATCCGTGTTGCTGTATATTACAGAATCTGCTGTTTTAGTGCTGCATAATGGTGTGCTACACTAATTTGATGTCATTTATTTAAAATTATCAATTTATTTGTGAGGCAGAGACAGAGAGAGAAAGACAGAGAGGAGAGAATTTTTTCTTTCCACTTGTTCACTCACAGATGCCCACAATGGCCAGGACTGGGCTAGGATGAAACTGTGGCTGGGAAACCAATCCAGGTCTCCCATGTGCGTGGTGGGAAGCCGATTACTGAAGCCATCACTGCTGTCTCACAAAGTCTGCATTAACAGGGAGCTAGAGTCAGGAGTCAGCGCTCGCACCAAACCCAGGTAAACTGCTTGTTGTAACCAGCATCTCAATCTACAAGCTAAACACCCACCCTATTATGTTAATTTTAGAAATCTCCACATTATGCTTTAGCTGTGATTTTATAAACGTTTTATATAGTTTCTATTCTGGCCTTCAAATCAAAACCTGACACATTTCATTTTTATACGTATCACACAAAGTGTATCCTTAGAACATTTGACTCAAATCCGTTAATATCAGCAACCACAAAAAATAAATCAATTCCATGGTTAATTCATTTGTGAATGATATCTATCTTTAGACATAGATATAGATACAGATAGATAGAGATGTAGGTAACAGAATGGATTAGACATGATTTCATTTAAATTATATTTAAAAATTGATATCTGCTGCAGAGTTCTTAGAGTCTTTAAAATGCTAATGGGCACTATTATTCTGGCAGAGAAGCACATTATATAGTGTTTTACAAAGTATTTTCACATGAAATATTTTTAGGTCAAACACATTAGAATATATACATTTCTTTCTTTCAGCATACGAAAGGAATTAAAATGTTCATAAAAATCAAATTGAGAATGAAAAAAAAGTCTTGGGGCCAATGTATCCAATAGGTTAAGCTTCTGCTTGCAGCCAGCATTCCGAACCTGAGTGCCAGTTTTATTTCTGGCTGATCTCTATCTAGATCCTTGGTAATGTGCAACGGAAGATGGCCCAAGTCCTTAGGCGCCTGACACACATGTAGGAGACTTGGATGGAGTTCCTGGCTCCTGGTTTCAGCCTGGTCCAACCTTGGAGGTTACAGCCACTGGGGAGTGAACCAGCTAATGGAGGATCTGTCTCTGTGAGTCTCCCTTTGTGTCAATCTGCCTTTCAAAAAACACAAATAAATGTAAATTTAAAAAACATTTCTCAATATAACTTCTGTAAAATTCAAGTAAGTTTTGCAATAAATTGAAGTATCCATTTAATCACCCCTAAAGAAACGGGTGTCTCAATAATTTAATTATGTCAATTCAGTCTTTTGCATATTATTAACTGAAAAAAAAATGAGCCACTTGCAATATATCTTAAGACAAGAAGTCAGAAGGCACCAAACCAGAATGACAATTTTCTATTGATGTCCTCACAAAGCCACCCTTGTTTGATGAGAGAAATAAGCAGGAGCATTGTTATGATGGATAAGGACTCTCTAGTGAAGACGTTCTGGGCAGTTTTCTGTTCAAACTTTGGCTAACATTCTCAGCATACTCTTTTTTTTTAGGATTTATTTATTTATTAGAAAGTCAGAGAGAGAGAGAGAGAGAGAGAGAGAGAGAGAGAGAGAGAGAGAGACTGACTTCCATCTGCTGGTTACTCCCCAATTGGCTACAATGACCGGAGCTATGCTGCCCTGAAGCCAGGAGCCAGGAGCTTCCTCCCAGTCTCCCACGGGTGTAGGAGCCCAAGTGCTTGGGCCATCTTCCACTGTTTTCCCATGCCTTAGCAGAGAGCTGGATCAGAGGTAGAGCACCCGGGACTTGAACTGATGCCGATATGGGATGCTGGCACTGCAGGCAGCAGCTTTTACCCACTATGCCACAGTGCCGGTCCCAGCATACTCTTATAATAAGCAGATGTTATTAACATTTGGCCCTCCAGAAATCCAACAGAAAAATGGCTTAGGCATCCCAAAAACTATTGCATGACCTTTGCTCTTGAACTGCCCCCTTTTTACCTTGACTGGATCACATCTATCTCCTGGTAGCTATTACTTTGAATGTACTTTATTTTCAGGATCATATTGGTAAAGCCATGCTCCATCTCCTATCCAAAAGCTTTTGAGAATCACTTCAGGATCACGATTCCACATATTTCAGATTTCCATTGCAGACTCTACCTTTGTCTGCAGCTGATATGGGCACAACCACCTTGTCACCTGTACAGCAGGAAGTTTGCTGATCTTTATTTTTCCAGTTAGAATCATGTAAAACTGAACTACTTGAGATGTTTATGGTTTTGGCTATATCTCTGGTGTTAATCATTGGTTATCCGCAATTGGAGCACAAACAAGGTGGAAGTTTTCCTGCAAACTGGTGTGGAAAGTTTGCTCCTGTGGATTTCAACTCAATATTGTCTTATCCTTTTATAACATGACTGACTCATGTTGAAACTGTTGATATCTTTGGGGCACTGTCCCCATCAACACTGTGTACTGCAGCAATGATTTCACTGTTCTTTATCCAGGCTTTGCCATAAATTTGATGTTTGTTCTTCCTTCAGTTTTAGCAGAATTCATGTTGCTCTCACAGGGACTCTTTTGAAACTAATGTCTTATCTTTGGTGCCTTCAACTAGAGCCTGTTCAGACAGTTAGAATAAGTTACAGTTATAATAAGTTATTATAAGAATAGTAAGAATGAGTTTATTTTGGTGCAAGCTACTTTTGAAGTCCATGTATAAGTTTTTAAAATCATATACATTTTCCATCAACCTTTTGATGACTCCTCACACAGTGGAAAATTGTGTGGTTGCTTTTATTCTTCCTCATATTTCTCTGTGCCTCTCCACTCTGGTATATGAGTTAATTATACTTTCTTAAAAACAACACAAACTTTTCATTGTCATGCTGGATTCAAATTTTCTTCATTGCTGGGCCATTTTCAGATGTTAAAACATTTCTTTCTTCCATTGAAATATATACAAACAAAACAGCCTCAAACTGAAAACAACCCAAATGCCCATAAACTACTGAACTGTCACACAAAATCCATCCAATGGAATACTATTTGGCAATGAAAATTCTAAGTCAAATATGCAAAATAGATTTCAAATGTTAAGAAAAAGTACAGATACAATAGAACATATATTTGATGAATATGTATTTATAAATACCCAGAAAATCAGTGAAGGAAATGTGCATGTATGGCTGAATGGGGCTGTGGATCTTAAGGGAAATTAATGATGAATAGGCAGGTTGCATCTTAATGGGGTTAAAAAATGTTGTAAAAATGGTTTAGTTTCATGGCTGTACAATATGATAAATTTACTAAATTCACTGAACTTATATACTTGAAATGGGACAATTTTTATGGAATATTAATTAGTCCTAAATAAAATTATGTAAAAATTCTAGCTAGCTAGCAGGCTAATTAACCTTCTATTCATTCACTCATACTTCCTTCAAGGTTTTTTTTTTTCTATCATGATGGTGAATTCTCCTTATTTTGAAAAAAAATCTTGCTCTTATATGTCTTGGATACTTCAGTTGCCTTCAAACTCTTCTTTGAATCACATTCCTTTGAGTATTTGTGTAATATCTCTACTAGAGCATGCTTGTTTGCAAATAGAAATTAATCCTGGATAGGCCATGTAAAAAGTATTTACTGAATCTATAAGGGGGGATTCAATTTAATTAAGATTAACTACCTTAAACATTCAAGGAATAATAGCAGCTACAACAAAAGGCAGCAATAATAGAAGTTATTTTACCTTTTACCTTACTGAATTCTTTTTTTTTTGACAGACAGAGTGGACAGTGAGAGAGAGAGACAGAGAGAAAGGTCTTCCTTTGCTGTTGGTTCACCCTCCAATGGCCGTTGCGGCCGGCGCGCTGCAGCTGGCGCACTGCGCTGATCCAAAGCCAGGAGCCAGGTGCTTTTCCTGGTCTCCCATGGGGTGCAGGGCCCAAGCACTTGGGCCATCCTCCACTGCACTCCCTGGCCACAGCAGAGAGCTGGCCTGGAAGAGGGGCAGCCGGGACAGAATCCGGCGCCCTGACCAGGACTAGAACCCAGTGTGCTGGCTCCACAAGGCGGAGGATTAGCCTAGTGAGCCGCGGCGCCGGCCATTACTGAATTCTTACTTTGAGCTGGCTACAGTCCTTGGCTCTTCTTGCTTTGTGGATATTATTAGTATCCAGCAAAAGATATTGAAACGCAAGGAAGTTAAGTCAATTGTGCCAGGGTACCCTGGATGTATAACTAGACTCAGGATTTGTGTGTATGTGGCTTAAGGTATGCTAGGAATGCATTGTAGGAAAAGAGAGAAGAAGGAAGCAGGAGCTAGGATGTTTCAGAGGAGGACTTGCTTTAGCCTGATCCATGGGAGTGACTGGAGGAAAAACAGGAGCACAGAGGTTTCTCTCCGTAAGGCAAGGGAGCGGTGCTTCAGTAAGTCTCAGTTTCTGTGTGTATGTGTAATATCTAGTATCTTGACTGAAGTCACCCAAGGGTGATCTTCCAGAAAAAGATCACAAGTGTGAGCCCTTGGTAAGTACACACCAATGGGGGGATAGATACACTCAGCAAGCCAAGAGGTTCCAAGAGACCTAGGCAAGGTACCCACAGCACCTGCAAAAACTCTTGGTCTAAGCCAAACATCTAGTAGGATGCACAACTGAATTTGAAGCCCAATAGTTCTGGTATCCGCATTAATGTTTTTAACACCCTTACTTTATATTTCAGTGCTTTTTCTGTTATGTTTCATCCTTAAAAAATACAGACATACAGGTATGAACAAAGGCTTTCTATTATGACTCAGTTTGATCCATTATCATCTATTTTTAAATCAAGTATTAATTCAAACTAGAATAACAAAGTCAAGTCTATTTGACAATCTTCTTTAATTGTATTTGTAATGAATAGTTAAAAATATTTTTAGTTACGTGTATTATTTAAGTGCTGTCTAAGGAAAGTGGAAGTTGCTTGAAAACAGTTACCTCCTTCCAATGTTTCAAATATTGCTCATTCCAAATCTCATTTTGGCCAGTACATATATACTGATAAGAATAAATAATACACTTGGTCTTAGCAAAAAGGCTGAGAAGCGACATACCAACACATTAAAATTCTCCACAAATAAGAATTTGCTCAGAACATCAGTTCAGTATCCGAATCACACATTCTAAATCACTTAGAAATAACTGTATATCCTAATTTCCTTTTTATCACAGGTAAATCATAAAGAAAAGTATAATTTAATGTTAGATAGCAGGTGAAGAGCAAATTACCTGCCAAAGGAAAACAATTCAAGACTACAATCTATAAAACAAATGAACAAGCATGACATGATGCCTACCATCCAGCACTCACAAAGAAGCAACTAGCTTTGTTTCAATCATGGGATGACTTACTGCAATGATACAAGACAATTTGTAAGGAGTGGCACCAGCTCCAAATGAAAATTGCCCACGAGAGCACCTGAAGCTTATGTTCATCCATTTTCATCCTTCCTCCAATTCTTTCCATTTAAATGCAGATGTACAGGGAGTCTCCATGTCCTCCACTTATCTTGCACACTCCTCTTTCCCTGATACTGCTGTCATTCTATTTTAAAAGCCAGCCTCTTAACTTTAGATTATGTAGTTCAAGAGATTAGGCTAGTTGATGTAAGTAGAATGTCTGGCTGCATGACATTGTGTGTATATTTCAGGTGGAAGTGAAAAGCCACTCCGGATGCTTGCCTGTGACAAGACCACACTGACCTGTCACTGTGACACAATAATTGGTTGAGCAGGTGAAAATTAAACTGACTTGAGTATATTATAAGATACATGGCACCCCAAACTGGCTGCACCTTAAGCTACAGAAATGACAAAATAGAGAAGATGCAAGATTGCTTTTGGGGGAACTGACAGGTTTGAGACAGAGACCAATCCCTGACAGTGTTTTCTGTAGAAGAGAATTCTTCATGGAGTGAGGCATCCATTATCTTATTTTAAACCACAACCAGCAGCATTTCTCTGCAATGAGAAATTTGCCAGACAGTTCCCTAGGGATTCCTGATGTCTGGAGGAAAACTCCGTAGACGTCTTTGGATGCATTGCAGAGAAGGGAAGGGGCAACATTTGTGACATATGCTTATGCTTTTCATCTGTTGTCTGTTAGTTTTCTCAATGAATCTTGAAGGATAAGATATTATCCTTGTTTTGTTAGTAAAATAAGTCTCAGAAATTAAAAATGAAATAAAAAGACCAATGGACAGAGCTATGGAGCTGAGAGTTGAAATCAGACCTTCTGGACCCAATTTTCATGTTCTTTTTATTCTTCCAGGCAACCAACCTGTAGTTTAATACATGTCCCAAGCATGTTCTGTAAGAGGTTAATAGTAGGCTAATATGATTTGGCATTAAACAAAAGCAATTTTACTTGCTTACATCAAGATCCTCAACATATTTAATGTGTCCACATGCATTTGGGTCTCCAATAAAGGCCTATAGTGTACCCAAGACTCCAGCATTGCAGAGGTCTTTGCCCCCTATACATTGCCTGCACTTCTCCTTCTACTGAAAACATTTGAGATGCCCCAGTGGCGGAAGTAGCACTCTACAACACGAGAGAGAAGAGATGTGAGAGCTTGAAGAGTTTGTTTTATATTTCAAAGATTCCTGCATTGTCTGAAATGTTATGAGCCTGCATTAATTTTGAAAGTAAAAAGTAAAATTTATATGAATGAAGATAATTCTATGCATATTACCATTAGAATATGCTTTGAAATATATGAAAAGAACTACATAGTAAACAAGGTTCCATATCTTTTATAATCATTATGTAAAGGCAAATAAGAGAATATATTTATGTAACATTTGAGGCACATTATAATAGTAAAGTAATAAACAGATTTAAGTAAGATTGGGAACTCTTCTAAGGATATAATATTTGTTAGCTCTTTTAATCATCAAAACCATCCCCAAAATAGATATTATTAACTCCGTGTGCCATATGAGGAACGTGGAATACAGGTAAATTAATTTGCTTCTCAAAAATCCCACTAGTAGGGGTGGGCACTGTGGCATAGCATTTTTTTTTTAACTTTTATTTAATGAATATAAATTTCCAAAGTACAGCTTATGGATTACAATGGCTTCCCCCCCATAACATCCCTCCCACCCGCAACCCTCCCCTTTCCCACTCCCTCTCCCCTTCCATTCACATCAAGATTCATTTTCGATTCTCTTTATATACAGAAGATCAGTTTAGCATACATTAAGTAAAGATTTCAACAGTTTGCTCCCACACTGAAACGTAAAGTGAAAAATAATAGATGATTTTTTAAATGATGATGAAATCAGATCAGACCTATTGTCATGTTTAATCCCAGTGAGAGTCAAGTTGGGAATTGATAATTTCTCCTTTTTTTTTTTTTTTACAGAAGATCAGTTTAGTATACATTAAGTAAAGATTTCAACAGTTTGCACCCCCATAGAAACACAAAGTGAAATATACTGTTTGAGTACTCGTTATAGCATTAAGTCTCAATGTACAGCACATTAAGGACAGAGATCCTACATGAGGAGTAAGTGCACAGTGACTCCTGTTGTTGACTTTACAAATTGACACTCCTGTTTATGGCATCAGTAATCTCCCTATGCACCAGTCATGAGTTTCCAAGGCTATGGAAGCCCCTTGAGTTCTCCGACTCTTATCTTGTTTAGACAAGGTCATAGTCAAAGTGGAGGTTCTCTCCTCCCTTCAGAGAAAGGTACCTCCTTTCTCTGACCTGTTCTTTCCACTGGGATCTCACTCACAGAGATCTTTCATTTAGGTATTTTAGGCATCTGATATAGGCACCAGTTCGAGTTCTGGCTTCTCCGCTTCTGATTCAGCTCTCTTCTAATGCACTTGGGAAAGCAGCAGAAGATGGTTCAAGCGCTTGGGCCCCTGCACCCATGTGAGAGACCTGGAAGAAGTTCCTAGTTCCTGGCTTTGGCCTGGTACAGCCCTGGCTGTTGTGGCCATTTGGGGAGTGAACCACTGGATGGAAGAGCTCTCGCTTTCTCTCTGTCTCTCTTTCTCCCTCTCTGTAACTCTGCCTTGCAAATAAATAAATAAATCTTAAAAAAAAATCCCACTAGGAACTTGCACAAATTGTGTCAGACACTGATATCCACTGGTTTTCTACTAATTTTTCTTCTGTTTATGATTCCCATTTAAAAATTGGGATGCCTTCGAAGGCCTTCTATATCCTATAGAAATATTAACGAAGGCTACTAGTCTCTTCTTACTTTCTTTAACCTCCCATCTTC
The DNA here is from genome assembly GCF_964237555.1 of Oryctolagus cuniculus. Taxonomy (NCBI): domain Eukaryota; kingdom Metazoa; phylum Chordata; class Mammalia; order Lagomorpha; family Leporidae; genus Oryctolagus; species Oryctolagus cuniculus. Next base: position 16,472,977 of record NC_091433.1, read on the forward strand.
AAATTTCCCTCCTTTGTAGTTTTGTTATTGGGAATCTGCAAATATATATGTGCATTTAGCCTAGCAGTTAAGATGACCAGCAGTTAGGATACACTTACATACACATACACACACACACACACACAGAGAGAGAGACTTAATATCAAAATATTTAAGAAGAAAATACTATAAAATTGAATTAACATTATGCATGGGATGTTGATTTATGGTCATTTGTCTAATGCTCTTACTATACTTTCACACTCATTTGTTGAGTATATACCAAGTACCCCTAGAGAGGAAATAAGCATAATAAGCAGGAGGTAGAAAATCTGTCTGAAAAAAAAAAAAAAAAGATGTTTGGAGTTTGCTGGGGCAGAAGGATGTTCAAATACCAGCATCTGGCTTTATCTACCAGGGCCAGTATTTTTGTTGATGTATGAAATTTATAACAGCTTCTCTTGGTCTTTTCTTGCTACCAAAGATACATACACATCTATAAGATAACAACCCATGTGGGTTTATAAACTCAGCAGTGGGTCAAAGAATATCTGCTTATCCCTGCAAGTGATATCTGTACCAGTAACTACCTGCTTTTCGGCAAATTTTTAACCATGCATGGGTTATGCTTAGGCAATAGGCAAAACATACAAACAAAATTGATGTAAATGGAGAATCAAGCTAAAATAGGAGTCACTATATTCAAAAAAAAAAAAGAGGAAAGCAGAAAAAATGCAGTAGAGATAAAGACTGGTTTTTAAAAATAATTGTCAATTATTACAAATCAATAGGTAAAACTCATAACATAGTGCTAACTTTCAGCCAGGCACTGTAGGTGGTCTGCATATTTTAACTTTATCTTCAGAACCTAAGGGTATAGCAGTACAGTGCTAACGTTCTATAGCACAGTAGGATAACTATAGTTGACAATAATTAATTGCATATTTCAAATGAGCTAGTAGAGAGGATGTTGAATGTTCCCAACAGAAAGCAATGATAAATGTTTAGGTGATTGCTATGTCCATTACCTTGCTCAGATCATTATACATTGTATCAAAGTATGGAAGTAACAACACTGTGTCCTGTAAATCAAATAATTGTCAACTAAAAATCGAAAAGTATATTTTAATAAAACATTATGAAGGAGTGGGTGTTTAGGCTAGCAGTTAATATGCCTGTGTCTTCTATGGAGTATTTGGCTTCAATTCCTGGCTTTGGCTCTTGAATCCAGATCCTGCTAATGTAGACCCTGGGTAACAGCTGGTGATAGCTTAAGTAACTTGTTTCCTGTTACCTATGTAAGACACTTAGTTTCTGGCTTTGGCTCCTGGCTTCAGCCCAGCCCAGCCCTGGCCAGTTTGGGAATTTGGGGAGTGAGAGAGCTCTCTGTTTCTCTTTGTCTCTCTGCCTCACAAATCATAACAAACAAACATCTGAGAACAACACTATTAGCATTATCTCTTTACTGATGAGAAAACTGAAGAACAGAAAGGATAATCAGGATGCCCACAATCAAAAATTGGGCAAATGCTAGGGCTAGGGTTCAACGTCAGAAAGCCAATCAGAGGAAGTGCTCCCAACCACCACCAGGTCATCTGTGATACAGCATCTAGCAATAATGACTGAGTTACTCCTCTCTGCTGCTGACTGCACTTCAAATTCTATATATAATGAGTTATTACTATTCTGCACAACAATGCTCCCCAGTGGATCTTATCCCTACTGGTTGAAGAAGGAAAAAAAAAAATAAAGATTGAGCTACCTGCTATTAGCTAAGTGTGGGTAAAAAAAAAAATGACTATTTGGACCCAACACTCTGTGTTAACATTCTAGAGGAATTGTTTGGGAAATAAGTTCTGTGAAAATAAAGGCCATAATCCTATTTGCTTTGGATTCCCAGACCATAACATACAGCCTCAGAGAAGGATTTTTTCTCTTACCAAATTGCACTGCTGTGAATTAAGATCAACCACGTTGTCTTCTAACTATTCAATAAAAAAATCTAGTAATGGAAAAGGAAAATTACATGGATCATCCTTATGGCCAGATTTTATAAAATGCTTTGAAAGAAGGAAAAGTATGAGAAGTACATAGGATCCCTGGCTAGTGAGTCATTTAATGTAACATTTGCACCACTCTTAAATGTTTCCATATACTCCTTGATGCTTCATTCTATTACTCTTTTCTTTTAATTTATGCCTCACGATAAATAATTCTTACCAAGGTTTTTGCATGATTGACACCCAGGCAGATGAAAGAAAGCTGCTGCCAGGGAAATAAAATTGCTCAGGCTCAGAAGCCAGAAAAGCTGAGAACTGCCCAGAAAGGGCACCTCCTGCTCTGTGCCCTCTTCCTCACTCCATCCTTACACATCACACGTCACACATCACATATCCAGGCCAATTTTCCCTTTCAGAGGAAATGAAGCAAAATACATCAATGGCGTGAAATAGTTTATTCCTAAGAATCATGAAACTACAGCTTCTCATGGAAGGTACAGAAAATGAGCTCCTCTTTTAGGCGAGCAAAGCTCTTAAGCAAAACATCAATATCCTGGGCCCTTGATAACTTCCTTGACATGGGAATATTTATGGTGACAGCTCTTTATCAACTAAGCTTGAAACTGTTTGGCTTCAAGTTGAAAAATGACTTCAAGATACAAAACATGGCATCAGTTCTGAGATGTTTCTCTTGAATTCTCTTATTTTTCAAAGATTAAAAACAAGCAAAGAACTCCTCAATTTTAAATAAGTTTTCTGGACCAAAAGTGCTTTCATTTTAAATTGATAAATTACTGTGTTCCAAAGGGCACTGCTTTCTCCTCTTGGAAAAAAAAATTGTAGTTCATATGGATACTGTTTTCCTTTTTAAATAATCCACTGAAAAAGTTACACAACACATGCTCCAAAATGGCTATGTTCAAAGAAAAATGAAAAATGTCAGTGTTTACCCCCTCCAACATCTATGTGTATATTTTTAAAATAAGAAAATTATTTTGTGTACTGTTTTAAAATATTTCCTTTTAACTTAAGAAATGTGTTCTGAACATCTTCTCAACATAGTGGTATTTGTCAGCCTCATGGGATTTATGCAAGTGTGATGGGAAAATTTATCAATGTGCAGTTTAAAAAAATGTTGTTATCCAAAATGAATGAATTCAGAATTGAATCCTGACCACGTGAGATAACACTGATTAAATGAGGGAAGGACTGAGTTTAGAAGGATCTTCAGGGTAGGCTGATGTAGGTTAAATAGGGACTTTCCAGGGTCAACAGAGGAAGTGTATGATTTGTTGGACAACAGTTTCTTCCTGTACCCCTACTAGGGGCCAACACCAGGCATTCTAAGTACTTTGTGGCTGATAAACATGTATTATTTCTTTATTTGATTTTTTAAAAATTTTTTGACAGGCAGAGTGGACAGTGAGAGAGAGAGACAGAGAGAAAGGTCTTCCTTTACTGTTGGTTCACCCCCCAATGGCAGCCGTGGCCAGTGTGCTGCGGCCAGTGCACTGGGCTGATCCAAAGCCAGGAGTCAGGTGCTTCTCCTGGTCTCCCATGAGGGTTCAGGGCCCAAGGATTGGGCCATCCCCCACTACACTCCTGGGCCACAGAAGAGAGCTGGACCGGAAGAGGGACAACTGGGACAGAATCGGGCACCCTGACCGGGACTAGAACTCAGTGTGCCAGTGCCACAGGCGGAGGATTAGTCTATTGAGCTGTGGCGCTGGCCAATAAACATGTATTCTTTCCAGGAAATGGTCTATGAGTTACATACAATTGAGGATTTTATGAAAGCACTGCAGATAAGAATAATTAACATGAAATCACATAACTAGTTAGAGCAGGCGGCCATATTCCTTCCAAAGGCACAGAATGTTTCATCCCAATCCACAGTCAAGTTTCAATCTCTACCCAGTGCTCTATTTCATGACGACTCTCTCCTCCTCCTGTACTTGTCCACTTAACTAAATCCATCTCACACAGAGCCTTTACAGATCTCAATACAACATTATTTGGGTCAGTGCACATTAGCTGATAGATCTAATGGCTATATTCTTGGAGTATGTGTGTGTGTGTATTATGTAAGGTATGTGCATCTATGAGTCTAGCATATATTTATGTGAACACATATTTGTGCACAAGTATATATGTGTACATTTACATACAAAGCTATATACTTGATTTGAATAAGCATTGAAACTCATTTTTGATGGCAAGACACTAGACACTAAACTTTTCAAAACTAATAAAAATTCTCAGCTGAAAGTTGCAGACTGTACAAATTCATAACTGTTAAAATATCAAATGAATAAAACTTCTCTTTTATGAATATCATAAGAAAATCCCTCTTCACACATTTCAATTTACTCCATTTGTGAAGGCACAGTGCACATACAACTTTTAGGAACTCATTTATTGCTTTAGGAGCAGTCTGAGAGTATTTTCTCAACCATTCTCACTAGAAGAAATAAATTTGTATTTATAAACATTTTATTGGGTCCTGTCCCTTAACAATTTCACTATTTTGCTTTATGGTGTCCTGTTGTGACCACACCATTGAGAAATGAAAATTTTTTCATCACTAGTCTGTGCCTCATCACACAATGGGAAGATCCCATTTATACCTATGTCCATTTTTCTAAGATGCTTTAATTTGTTTTAAAGGAAGAGCAAGATATGAGAGAGAGAGAAAGATAGAGAGAGAGAAAAAGAGAGAGAGAGGGAGAAAGGGAGGGAGGAAAGGAGGGAGGGAGGGAGGGAGGGAGGGGGAGAGAGAGAGAGAGAGAGAGAGAGAGAGAGAGAGAACTGAGATTATCCATCTGCTAGTTCATTCCCAAAATGACTGTAACAGCTGGGTCTGGGTAAGGCTGAAGCCAGGATCCAGGAACTCCCTCTGGGTGTCCCACATAGGTAACAGGGTAACAAATACTTGACCATCTTCTGCTTTCTTTCCATACATCTATCTGGGTCCATTTTAAGACTTCTGTAGCATAACCTCCACATTCTGTGCTGCTATATTATTTTTGCATATTTGGTAGTTGCTAAGTAGATTTTTCTCTAATCTGCTTGCTATTTCCCCCATTCTCTCATTTACTACCCAGTTCTGTCCTTCTCTTTGAACATGTCTGCTACAAATGATCTGCTGAAATAGATGCGAGAAAATGCTTCTTTTATCTGACTCAGGGAGCTTCTTAAAATTATGACCACAAATCTCAAATGTTCACTCAGCACTGCCAGGCAATCTTCTCACATTCACTCAGTAAATTCACTTTCCAGACTCTGGTAAGATGAGTTTGTACCTTCTCTCTCTTTAAAACATGCATCATTACTCTCCACTTCACCACTGTTTTTCACCTCACTGTGATTCACAGTAATAGAGAAGAAGAAAGCAATCAGATACAATGCTGCTCAACTTCCCACAGTGAATGTTCCAATATCTACACCGATATTCTCTGTTTTCCCCAATACAATACAGGGAAGGGGTGCCCCTGTTACAGCAAAAGCCAACATCTCTACAATGGCAAGGATCCTAATAGTTGTTTCCCCTTGGTATCTCTAGCACCAAGAAGAGCACCTGGTATGAGTTTAGTTAATGCAAACTCAATGATATGAATGAATAACTATGAATATGTAAGATTTCAATCTTCATAAAAAAGTGCCAGGACAGGTATTTCTAGGGTGGCAGTACACATCTGCAGCATATAGCTAGATGATCATATATAAAACAAGTGACACATGGGACATGATATTCACCTTACTTCATTTCCTCAGTCTTTGTCCTACCTAACTTCTTAGACTAGGTCTAACTATTAATGTTCATATTTAGAGCACATTAATAGAGCCTGCCACCATCCGTCCAACTCTCGTCTTCTCAACAGTGATCAACTTGAGGAAATTGAGGCTCCAGCAAGTTGTTATAGGTGGAGAGGTAGAGTTCAACCATGTTGGTCTGATGAGAAAGTCCATGCTCTTTTCACTCAGCCATGAAGCCATTTGTCCCAGAAGCCCTCCCACAGGCTGAAGCTCCAGTTTCTACGGAAAACTAGACTCCCTTTCCCCTGAAGGTGGCATGGCAATACATGTTATCCAAATGATTCCCACTTCACTGGGTCAAGTGGGAAAGCTGTGCAGCCATGGACGTAGGACCTTTACATCCAGTTTCCTGTCCCAAAAGATTGGTTCTTACTTTCCATGTTCCCTGGCATAAATTTTAATCATTCAGAAAAATGCAAGGTCTTCAAAGATCACAACAGAAACACATCTTGGTTTTGTGGACTTTTATGATTTGACAAGGTGGGGTTTATAAGACAAGAGCAATATGTGTGAGAGTGTGTGTGTGTGTCTGTGTGTGTGAGAGAGAGAGAGAGAAAGAGAGAGAATCAATTTGGTGTAGAAGTTAATGTATTTAGAATGCAAATAGGAAGGGGACCCTACACTTGAAAGTCTCTGTAGCCTACATTTCATTTACTTTAAGGTAATTCTGCCTCTAACCATGACCTCGCCCTGTTTGGGAAACAGGCACCTGATGATTAGGAACCTAATGGGCTGGCACTGTGGTGCAGAAGGCTGAGCAACTGTCTGCAGCACTGGCACCTCATATGGGCTCTGCTTCCATTCCCAGCAGCTCCATTTCTGATCCAGGTCCCTGCTACTGTGCCTGGGAAAGCAGTAGAAGATGGCCCAAATGCTTGGGCTACTGCACCCACATGGGATTCCTGGAAGAAGCTCCTGGCTTCGATCTGGTGCAGTTCTAATTTCTGTGGCCCCATGGGGAATGAACCAGCAGATGGAAGCACTCTGTGTGTGTGTGTGTGTGTGTGTGTATGTCTGTCTCTCTGTAACTCTGCCTTTCAAATAAAGTAATCTTTAAAAACGTTGTAAATGAAAAGACATAATAAATTGCAATTTAAAATAAAGAGGGTCTGGGCTTTGAATCCTAGCTTGACCAGTTCTAGGTGTATGACCTCAGGCAAGTGACTGAAATCAAATGAGCATATACTTGATTTGCTGAATCTTCAGCTATAAATGGTAAATAAAATGGTTGTCAATAAGAACAATGCATACAAAGTGTTGATGACAGAACCTAGCTTATGATTAACAAGTACCGAGGAAGATGCCAATGGTACCAATAACATCGGATGCCATCTTCTTTCTTACCAGCTCTGGGACACCCTTACTGGAGGCCCTATTCCAGTGTTTATTTGCTACCAGCCTAAAGCCTGAGCACTAAGCATTTGGGATTTGTTTCTGTGTCTTTACCAGTATGAATTCCCAACAATAGGACTTGGGCCTTAGTGTCTGGCTAAACCAAACTCTGTTTTCAACCTAGTCTGTGTCATCAGCTCTTGGCATTCTCAGCAGTTTTCTCAGGGTCCTTGTTTCTGTCTGTGCATCAGGATCCCCCTCCCCCCACTTTCTTTGGTAGAAGCCAATAAAACTGGAAAAGAACAGAATGTTGAAAAGAATGCTCACAATATATTTTTAAGTAAACAAAGAACCAGAGTTCCTGTAATTATAGCTAATAAGATTTTGCAAAATTACATACTATGAATATATAAAAAGCTTAGTTCTTCACTTAGAATGTAATTATCACTCTATCATAGATGATGTAATTATTATGGTATCTATGCAACCAAATAGCATTGTGATTTCTAACAAGTCAATTAACCTTCCTTAGTTTCAATTTACTCATCAAATGAGGGGGTTGGATTATAGGTTCTATGATTTCTAGTTCTAAACAATATGTATAACTACCTAGGACATAAAAGTATTATCCTCACCTCATTTTGGAATATTCTTCAATTTCAAGACTTTTTTCTTCTTGGGACTGGCTTATTTTTTGAAGCTTATATGTAGGGGAGGAGAAACAAATCAAAGGAAGCTACATGGGCCTTCCCTTTGGTGACATTAACCTTTTTCCTCCTCTGTCTTTACTCTGTCACTAGGAGAGTACTTATATTATTGGACTTCTCAATATTCCTTCTCTAGCAAAGTCATATTAAAATAATCTGTATTGTTCTTAAAGATGCACTTAAGAGTAGCGTTTGCATCACAGGATGTTGATTCATCCTGGGAAGAAGAAATGAAACTAGATCTGCTCGCCCTGTGTGGCAGGCAGAAGTGTAGATCTCGCTTAATAAACATCAATGGATTTTTATCCTGGGTACATGAAAAAGTCAGTGAGAAGCAACAGAGGCAGCTGCTTCATGTAAGGGAGAACTGACAAGAGGTGACTGAATCCTCGCCCTTATAGGTGTCTGGGACAGAGCAAAGGAACATCTGTGAATAGACAGCACATGGTGATTGGGGCGGGCAGCAATAGTATGGAAAGTGTTACTGGTGCCTGTAAACGAAGGAGTCAGGGACTATGTAGTGACTTCTGAACTTAACTCTTCAGCTGCTTACCAAGAAAAAAATAAAACCTAGAGTCCTTAGCAAGGTATATCATGATGTGATCTTGGCCATCTGTACTTTGCTCCTCATTCCCCACCCCCAACCTGCCCCTGTCAGTCACTCTAGCCGGCCTGTGTTCCTTGTATACATGGAGCCACGTTTCTAGCCAAAGGTTCTTGTATCTGGTAATGTCTTTGCCTGGAATCCTTATGTCTCAGATTCTACGCTGTCCCACACATTCATTTTTTTTTTCAAGTGTCTGCAGACAAGTCAGCTCTTCAATGGCTTTTTCTTTTTTATAATATTCATTTTATTTATTTGAAAAGGAGAATGACAAAGAGAACGAGAGACAGAAAGAGATCTTTGCCCTGGTTCACTCCTCAAATGGCTACAATGGTTGGGGTTGGGCCAAACCAATGCCAGGAACCTAGAACTCCATCCTAGTCTCTCATATGGGTGGCAAATACTGAAGTATTTGGGCCATCATCCATTGATTTCCCAGGCACACTAGCAGGGAGCTGGATCAGAAGTGTAGCATCTGGGACTCAAGACTGCTCTGATATGTGTTGCTTACATCATAAGCAGTGGCATGACCTGTAGAACCACAATGCCAGCCCCAATAGGACCTTTCTGACCACTCAATCACTAATATTACCATGTTTTTGTTCCCTTACAAATTTTGTTCTTTTTTCCATATCAAGTTATACATTCCTACATATTCCATTTGTTATCTTGATTCCCCTATAGTATATCAATTCCACAAAGAGTAGAACTATGTGTGATTGTGCTTAAAACAGTGCCAAAAACACAGGAGAGACACACTTATTTTGTTGATGAATGAAAAATGAATTCTACTACAACTATTCCTTCTCCTGGACAATTTTGTAGTGTTTATTTTTTGTATCTTGAGATTCAGCAGACTAGCCTGCAAGAAATGAGGTTGGTTTGCTTTGCTTACAGCTGTGCCGGTGGTGTCTAAAACAGTGGCTGGCACTTGGGAGTTACTCAGTAAATATTCTTAAACGTTGCTTTCTGTGAAAAAGTGTCTGGACTCTAGTTTCACAAAGAGAAATGAATGACTGTTATTTGATTATAGTAACAAGTAACCACCAGAACCAGTCTTAAACCCAACTCAATCACTCGGTGATAAATTCCCTTTACTAATCTTTGCTCACAAAGCCTAAAGCTGTATATAACATTAACAGTGTTTTGTTCTGAGTAACTGTGTTCTTCAACATAGCTTTATCTTACTTTGTGAGCAATGAATTTACGTTTGTGTTTCAGATGTTAAATAGTCACCTCCCTTCTTTGAATGGAAAGACAGTGGTGATTGGCCACAGTGGTATAATATATGAAGTTATTAAAGTCATAGGCAGGTTTCTAAGCCAATACCAATGTCAACCCATATCAAGCCACATACCAAAACATAAGAGGGAGATGCTATGATTATTCCACTTTCAGATAAGGAAGCCAAGGTACAGATTTCTGGAGTATTTACTCAGGGCCAGTTAGTCCATATTTAGAATTTAATTTTTATTAAATCTAATTATTTTGACTTCAGAGACTGAGCTCTTAGCAACCATACTCTATGGATTCTCATTAAAAACAAACCAAAAAAACCCCATAAACTGATATAATTTCATGAACATGTTGGTTTTAACAATGAATCTCTTGACCTATTCACATGTTTTCAGAGAATTGCCTGCTCCCCTGGACCTTATGTGTGATTATCACACTGAAAAATAAGTGTAGGCCCCCGTAAGATGTTGGCAAATGAGAAATATAAGTTATTCGGCTCTCAGCTTTTAGCAGTGATGATGATTAATAATTAGGATAATCCATTTTGTATTGAACTTCAGCCTTCTGGAAATTCCTCTGAACAGACTGTCAGGTAGTAACTGCTCTACTTGCTTACATATGCAGACAAGTCATAGATGTGGAAACATCTCATTTTATAACCAAGCCCTTCGCTATCACTCAAGCCCTAGAACCCTTAGATTTTAGAGTGATGAGTGATCGGTTCTTTAGCAGAGTAACTAGAGAGCTGCATTTTGAGTAAGAATTTAATGGAACCCAGATTGTATTTGAAGTTTATCTTCTGGGTATAATCCATTTGAATTTTCTTTGCAGAAAAGATCACTGTCAAAAACAAATCATTTGGTAAGACATTTCATCTCTCTGGGACTCAGTTTCCTTATCTATTAAGTGATCAATTTGGAACTGTAATTTCTAAAGTATCTTTAGTTCCTTGAATCCTTGATAATTCAGAGATTAATTGAATTTTACATTTATCTTTGCTTATTTTTCAAATCCTCTTCATCATATATTGGGCTCATTATCATAGCTATGCTTTTACCAATGCCTTTACATAGTACTAGATGCAAGATAATACACCAAGTTAAGGGAAAAAACTTCACAAAATTATAGGCATATTCTTACAGAATGTATGAATTTTATTTAATCTATGTATATTTTATACTATTTTGGAATATTTATTTTCTATAGTCATAGTTAATACCATTTATATCAGGGTCATGTAGATACTAAAACTAATTTTAGCATTTATTCTCTTGTGGCCTTAAATTATTACTCTCTCTGAACCTCCAGTTTATTCATCTGCAAAATAAATATCACCTGCAATCTAGCATAGTTGATATGAAAATTCCAAGTCATAGCATAAGTAACAATCCATTGCCCCTGTTTGTCCCATTAACTATTCCAAACAGGACTCCTTCTTTCCTCCCTTCTATACTAATTTCTGTTAACTAGAACCATCTGTATTCCTTTTTGCTTCAGACTTGCTGACAAAGGCTGGTTTATGCATTTTCTGTTGATGACTTCCTATTAAGACTTAGAATCAAGTTGAAGTTAGTGTTATCCTCTAAATCAACTCTGAATGCACTTACTATAATAATTCTACTCCAGCATGGGTTACCTTGTTGTCTTCGTCCATGCTTCAATCAGCCCATTGCATACATTGAGATTCTTTCAAAAATACCATTCTCCTGGGTTCAGGCCCATATCTCTTCACATTAGCATCTTATATCGAGTTTTCTACTTTCCCCCAAAACACCAGCCCTTTCCTGTCCCATGTATTTCCAGAAATACCACCTGTCACTCCAAAACAAACCAGAAATACACTGGGCTTAGCCTGAGAATGAAATTTATATCTACTTTCTTTTCACCATTTACCCGTGAGCCCAACCAAAGCCTGCACATAATTTGACTACAATTCAATGTAGGTTCATTTATGTTATAACATGCTGTGCAATCTAAAACATGAGGACTTTATAATATTCTTTTTTTTTTTTTTTTTGACAGGCAGAGTGGACAGTGAGAGAGAGAGACAGAGAGAAAGGTCTTCCTTTGCCGTTGGTTCACCCTCCAATGGCCGCCGCGGCCGGCGCGCTGCGGCCGGCGCACCGCGCTGATCCGATGGCAGGAGCCAGGAGCCAGGTGCTTCTCCTGGTCTCCCATGGGGTGCAGGGCCCAAGCACTTGGGCCATCCTCCACTGCACTCCTTGGCCACAGCAGAGGGCTGGCCTGGAAGAGGGGCAACCGGGACAGAATCCGGCGCCCCGACCGGGACTAGAACCCGGTGTGCCGGCGCCGCTAGGCGGAGGATTAGCCTAGTGAGCCGCAGCGCCGGCCTAATATTCTGTACTTTGTATTTAGAACAGAACAGCAAGGGTGCTTATTAATATTAAAATGATTGAGAGTATTTCACATATAGAGTGGTCAAGAGATGCTTATGGGAAGCTATTAATGGATACTTAATTTAACACTTTTTCCCTTTCACCAAATTATTGGGCATTATGGTGTAATGTCCAGGAAATTAAAATTTTACAATAGAAAATGGAGTCTGATGGACTGCATTTACAGACCGGGTTTCCTTGAGCAAAGTTACTCATCTTCTGCAGGTCTAAGTTTTCTTACATCTAATGTGGAGACAACAGTACAAACTTCAGAGGTTGATGGTAAAGATTAAATAAGATATTACTATCCTATAGTAGTAATATGCTTATAGTATACTATACTATATTATACCACTGCATACTATGTATAATACTAGTCTGATGTATATATAATCCTCGACAGATATTAATATTATTTATAGTTATTTAGTTCTACAGATAAATGTAAGGATTATAGGGTCAATTAATAGTCTAACAATCACATGCTAAGAAGAAGCAAAGCTGTGGCTAAAATACAAGCACAGTAACTCCAGATTCTCCGAGTGCAATTTTTGAACATAGTAAATACTCTTCTTTTCATATTCTTCTAGGAACTCATGTTCTTAAAATAAAGGAAATATTAACCATAAAAGAACTTCATGAAAGCCAAATGTTTGTAAATATTCTGTTTATTCCACTCCTACATGTTGAGAAAATATACATGCTGAAATTTTCTATTATTATTGTTATAAATTTTATCTTTCTAAAATACTACAGTTTAGAAAGATGTTTCTAGTACTCCAAATATACATCTGTTTTGGTATATCACTGCATCTGAGGAAGCTTGAAGTTGGAAAAATATGAAAATAATTTAAAAATAATTTTAAGCTATTACAGATTGAAGTAACAGCCCCTCCCAGTCATCTCTAGCCTCTTGCTCTTCAGCAGGCATTGTGGTCCAGACACATAGTCAGTGTTGTTTTCCAGTTGATCCAGTTTACTAACATACCAGCAACTCCACCCTTCTCTCAACAGCACAGGAAAATGAAAAACTTGGGTTGCAAAATTCCATCTCTGAGCATACAGCTAACAATCTTGTTTGGTCCTCTTGAAGAAGCTAGTATTACAGTATCACAGATATCTACTAAATAAAGTGAGCAGAGTAAATTAAAAAAAAAATAACCTCTTATTCTAAAAAGCGCCTGTCAGTTGGTTTCCTTTTGTCCTTATTGTCAAGGACAATTAGCAATAAAATTGATTATTTTAAGTCACGCATTAATGCATTTTTGAAAAATTTTTGCCTTTTATTAAGGTTGGTAGAAGGATGGTTCTTTCTTCATTAACTACTTCAACATAACTTATTATATACTTGGATGAAAAGTAGGTATTTCCACAGTCCTACCTTGCAAATAGAGATAATGAAATAACTTTGCCATTAAATTCTTGATTCGCTGCTCCCTAGAACCTGTGACCAGAACAATCACTTTGTTTTGAATAGTTGGAAAAGAGGCAATTTCTTGTGAGGTGTTAGGGGAGTAGTCCCAACTAGTATAACTATGGAGCTTCCTGAACTCCTCACCAAGTAGAGAGAGCTTGTGAGTTTAAAACCTGGCCACTGACATTGTATACCACCCTTAAAACTTTGCTCAGGTTAACACTATTAACAGGCCCACTGACCTGTTAAGTTAACTTCTCTTAAAATTGAAACTTTTGGGGGTATAAGCAAGTTACAAAAACCACTCACTAATAATATGATGGGCTTATTTTTTATGGGAACACCATGTAAGTTTTGAGAACTAAGTCACAAAGATGCCTGAAATAACAGTCCCAAATGTCAAATTCTAGCTACAGGAAAGGACATTTCTGTTCTCTTGAAATACGATGCATAATGCCCGAGGTCTGATGAAGTAACCCACCATGGAAAGGGGGGAAAGATTGTCTGACAGTTACATTGCATGTCACTTCCAAAGTTGGCCACTGAAACCTATTTCATGAAATATAAACTATCAAATTGATTTTAATTACCTAATAGACACATAGACTTTACAAACAGAAATGTTCCATGGAGAGTATTCAGTTCATCTTTCTCATTCAGATAACTAAGGAGGGTGAACGAATTATCCAAGGTTAGGAAGCAAGACAGTGGCACAGGAGGCAGAAGGAGCTGTACTAGGACTATTGTTTTGCTTCTCATTTGAAAGGAGGTCACCAGCTAAATGTAACTATTGTATTTACAAATATTTGACATAGATCTGTGTGTAGCATTATGTATTTATGCCTATCATAAGCAGACTTGGACAAAGGACCCAGGACACTCACAGTCCCAGTCTCTAGTCTTTTGCAAGGAATGGGGACTCAAAGGACTCAGAGATAAGAAAATACAATATTTCAGAAATTACATCACCCATTTATTTCGAAGTACATTTATTCTACAAACATTGCAAGCAAGATAGTAACTATATTATGCAAACATTGTTTTATATGCCCTTCAGACCACAACATAATGGATTTGCATATATAATAATACAAAAAAGAAAAACTACAATCTGAATGATACTCAGTGCTACAAAGTTTGAAGAAAAGGCTTAAATATTTAGAAAAAATCAAAATCATACTAATAAGACTTTAACATAGGTTCACATTTTTCTACTCAAAGTCTTTAATAGGACACATGCACAGAGATGAGAAAGAAGAGGGAGAAGAAGGGAACTCATATGCAAAAATTAATCTGAATGAAGTGACCATCAGTGTTTGCTTCTTTAATAAAGTTTCAGAAAATCTATGAAGATGCACATTGTTTATCCTTTTCAACAATTAAAATTAGACTGCAATTTTAGAGGACACAGGTTTGGATCTATAGATTTAAACTATAGTGAATCTATCTATTTGTGTTCTATCTCCAGCAGCAAAGAAAGCAGCCAACTTAAATTTGGTTTTGCAGTTTTTTGACTCTAGAATTCACTTTGGAGATAAGTCTTGTACAGACTTTAGAATGGAAACCACTATCACTTTCTAGTTATAACAACTTTTACATATTAAATATAATTCTTCCTAAATGTGTTTATCAGCATTTTACCATAAAAAACACTTAGAACAAATCAGAAATCAGACTTGAATTTATACTGAAGTTTATGAGAGAACACATTGTTTTCAGAGTAACACTACAAACCTTGCCTGGAAAATGCTGATATTGTAAAATAGAAAATACCAGAAAGGAACACTTCATACAAATAAATGCAATTTGGAATGAAAGTAATAAAAAAAGGAAAAAGAAGTATTTCATAAAGGTTAGCAGCTCTTAGAAGAAGGAAACACACATTCTCATGTGGGAGAATGAATTTTTTTCCCACGCAACAAACAAAACCAATACTAGAGTAGGCTTTACCACTCCATCCAGAGTAAAAGCCCCTCAACATAAGAGATTAAAGAATGGCCACACACCTTCTATGAAATAAAACAAGTCCCTTAACAGAGACAGAAATTCTGACACTCTTCCATGTAACTGTCAATCTCAAAAAGAAGAGAAATCAGTACATTAAACTGGGACGTCCCAATCACATTTGCCACTTAAAACAACACCCGCTGATGTACAAAGAAGCTGAACCAAGTAACTGGCTTCATGACAAGGTACAAGACAAAGTCAATTTCAAAAAAAAAGCAGTGACCATGTCCAGTCTTCAGAATCCATCCTTTTTTTTTTCCCCCAGAGCAACAACAAATGCACCCCCAGAGAAGGCTACTGAAACATTTTTCAAACTTCCTCTAAAATTACTTTAACAAACCCTGCCCCCTCCCCTCTTCCACTTGAGTGAGAAATGTAGGTTTCTGGTAACCTACATCAGAGTGACACACTTACTTTAATGTGATGCTTGCTGTCGGTAAAGGCAATCTTACTTATGACACAGTGTGACAGCCATTCTCTAGGGGACCACATGAGTTGTTTATGTAAATACTTTATGATGTATTTTCATTTTTTCTGAAGAAATTTTAAAATTGGAATCAAGAAGAATATCAAAACATGGCTATGTCAAATATCACCCAGGGATGCTTTTATGAATTGTTCTGCCAACTTTACAGAAACCAGAACTGGCTGTGTACAAACAGACTTCCAACGGTGTTCTGAGCAGTAAGAAAATAACAACCCAATTGACGAGGATCACCAGAGGAATATTTAACTCAGGGGGAAAAAACACAGGCAAGCACATACCTTAATTCTACAAAGAAAAAAGAGGACAACAAGCTTCTAATAGACATAAACAGCAACACTAGAAAATCAATTGGCTATTTGGAATCTACGTTAAAATCTGTCCTATGAATTGGAGACTTTTCCCCTTAGACTCTCTGTTAGTATGGATAATAGACAATATAAATGCTTCCCGAGATCACCTTATAAAAAGTCTGTCATTCTTAGGCTTGCATCTTAAACTACAGAGATTACAAATGTGTGCCCATCTCAATTTGAGTAATGCAATTCCATAGCTAGCAATGACAGGAGTGCACCTCAGAACACATCCAAAAACAATTTGCTGATGCAATAAACAGGGATATTAGATTAAATAATCTCACATCAGTATAGGCTGAATGCTCTCAATATAAGCAGATACAGCCATTATAAACTCTTAATTTCTTCAGGTTTGGTTCTAACATTTTGATTCAAAGTGTTTCTCACAGTTTCAATGTTCCTTTGCTGTGAAAACATCACTGCAACTGACAAAAAAGTTTATTTTACTAATCTTTCCTGCCCCGAAAATCCTGCCTCGCTGCATGTCCACCCCAGAGCAGCATTCCTCTGAAACCATTTCAGGTGCCTCTTATATCTGCTTCAAGAAATTTTTACTGCAAAACAGAGAATTTTTAGAAGTCGCTAAAAAGCACTCCCTTACCTTCTAAACCTGCTTCAATCAGCCCAAACTGTTCCAATAATTTAACAAAAAGCACAATGACGATCAGAACTGCTATCATTTCAAGCCCTTCCAAGTTCATGGTCAGCTAGGTCATGGTCCGACCACAGCCACTGAGAAGTGCTCTTCTGCCTGGCTTTCTTTGTAAAGCCATTAAACTACATTAAGAAGGCTACTGCCGGAGAAGGGGAGGAGGAGAGGGCGAGAGAGAGGAGAGAGGAGGAGGGGGGAGTGGAGGAGGAAGAGGAGGAGGAGGAGGAGGAGGAGAGGAGAGAAAAGGAACGGAGCGGAGGGCGATGGAGAGGCTTAGCGAAAGGGCGTGAGCGAGGGAAAATGCATTCCATCCTGTCTGCTGTAGCAAAGGCCAGAAGTGGCAGCGGATTCGGATTCCAGTCGCCTCTGTCACAGATCGGCTTCCTGGTCATCTGGCTTACAGAGACAGCCGCTCGCGAAGTGAGGCGCAGATCACCCCGAGACCCGCGGGGTCGCCAGAAGAGTCCCGAGGACCGAGGACACGACGCGCGTGGCTCAGGAGGCTCGGCGGCCCCGGGACTCCGCGCACACTGTCACCGGTGGCTCCGCGGGGCTGGGCAGTTGCCGTGGAAACAACGTAAAGTAACCAAGGGCTGGGCTGGCGCTGCAGACCCGGGCCGGAGCACCGCATCTTGAAATGGGAGGAAAAGTCTGAGAATGCCCAGAGGTGCGGTGACTGCTTGGCTTCTGCCTTTTCAGGAACATGGCTCACTAGTCAGGGAGTGTGTGTGTGTGCTGTCCCAGCTCGCTGAGTGCAAAGCAAGAATGATGCTTAGGGGAGTCGTTGAATATGCACTTACTTGCTTTTAGTGAGTTGCCTGATCGATCCTAACACTGCGAACTCATGTTCTTGTTTGAGCAGTGACTATCACAGGGTTTCAAAAGTATGAGAAATTAGTACATATTCTCAATATTTGTACAGGAGTTTGTAGAGTTCAGTAGCTACCTCTTTTGCACTAGCTCATTACCACTCAATGCACCAAAACAGATACACTTTTCAAGGTGTACCTATGCTTAAGAAAAAAAAAAAAAAGTCCATAAATTTGGAGCCAGAAAAAGTTTGGGAATAAAAAAAAGTGTTTGCCTGGGTTTCTTTCTGTATTTTGCACAACTGTGTCTGTTTTTGTTTCTTCCTGACATTGTTCAAATAGATCAGACTCATAATAAAATAATGGAGCTAAGAAACCAGAGAGAGCTGGGAAGCATCAGACACTGATTCAAATCTCCCCTTTCACAGATGAGAAAAAGCAGCAGAGGGAGTACAGAGTTGGTAATGGCAAAGCATGGTAAACCACAGGCATCTCCTTCATTTGTGGCTGGATTCTCAGGCAGTTTAAAGTGTAATGGATCAGGAAATGGAACCCAGGGCCATACCACCTGGATTCAGACCCAGGACCACTTGCCATCCCTGCACCTGGTTTCTAGCTCATTGCATCGTTGTTAGGCTGTAATTTAGAACAGAGTGAGTGGCTCAGTCACTACTAGCTCCTGCTTTTATCCCAAGTGTACCCATGCTTTGTACTTTTCATGTTTGCAAGATTAATTACCCTGAAATTCACTAAGCTACCATGCTCTGAATCCACAACCTTCCTTGGCTCCCTGCTTGCCTGATGGATAAACCTGAATTCTTCTGAGTGGAATCCTGGTTTCCTCATGATCTCTGGTACCAGCTGAGAACTGCTCAGAGGTCTTTTTCTCTACCGTAAGCTCAGTTACCTTTTCTCACACACATTCTGGGCTTCTCCATGCCCAGGGTTCTGATCAAAGCACTTTTGTCTCTTTGGAAAACCCATGCTTTACCATGTTGGTGCACCAAGTTGCCCAATGAGAATTAAATGGAATCTCTCTTTTTAATGTTTTATGCTACTTCTCCCACTGATGATAATACATCTACTTGGGTATACATTCTCTCAATAAGGTCAGTTTCCAAAGGATAGAAATCATAATTTTCTTATCTCAATGCCGTTCCCAATACCCACATGGAAGCACTTCAAACTTCCTAGATGTGGCATACAGAGACTTGTAGGATAGTAATGGTCACCGATCATTAAACAAGTGAGGGTGCCAGAAGCTTTCCAGCTTTGCCCCTCCTACCATTCTAAAAGCAAGCACTATTAGATAAAATTTAAGTAGGATATACAGCTTCAGGGAGTTTAAGCAGCGGGATCAAGATCATGTCACTGGTAAAAGATGGCATCAAGATTCAAATGCTGATTTGTTTAACATAAAGCCCATGATTACTTCTCTTTATTTCAAAGTTTTACATGAATTCATAATTCAAACACTGGCACAAGTACTTATCAGCGCAGAAATGCATATTGTTCCCAAAGTGAACCTCCCAAACTGCCTTGTGATATTATAATTAATCCATTAACCCCAGTAGCTTTGACTATAAGAAGTTTCCAAGTTAGTTAACTGACTTCAGGCACTTTTCTTCCTGCTCGTTCACCAACTATTACTCTGACAAAGCACCTGCGGTCTCAAAGGGGCTTTTCTGTATTTTCCTCCCACAGGGACCCTCTAGACCCCTTCAGCCTGCTCTGTAAATGAATGTCAGTGGTTACATCCTTGGTATTAACATTGAAGACAGATGTCCTGGGACTGAGAAATGTGTGTAGCAGAGAGCCTGGAAAGGGCCAGAGGAATCATCTTCTATTGAGCCCGGACGTTACCATTGTGGATTCTCTGGGAGCTAAAGCTGCTCTTTCCCATAGCCCGTGGTTTCATCCAGACTTTACCTCATACGCCTGGGCTCTTACCCTTGCAGTTCCCTCTATTTGAATTCCTATCCCTTATCTCCCCATAAACAAATGACTTTCTTTATGATTTATTGCCAAATTCCCCATCACAGAGAAATCCTTGCTGACCACATTCGTAAAACAGCGTCCATTTTCTGACTCTGGAATCACTACCTTAGTGTTGACCTGGTGCTATTTTCCTCCATAGCACTATCACTACCTTGCATGTCTATTTGTTTTCTTCTTTATAGAGCAACTACTTCTTGAATTTTTAAGGCTCTCATCCCCTGCCTATGAGGAAAAAGGTGTGTGCCCATCTTGCCAACTGTGGTGTCCTCCAATATCAAGTATTAGAGGCAATGATGGTTGCAGAATGACTAACCTGATACTCTCACCCTCCCTAGAAAGCCTCCTGCACGGTGTCACTGATTTGGTTGAAACCAGTTCCCTGTTATCTACAGAGCCGGGACTGCTATTGGACCTGGAGAGGTTTCGCACATCCTCTCAGGAGGTGCCCCATGAGCACTGAGGAAGGCATCCACAGCAGGGCATATTCCACTGGTTTTTCTTCAAGGTGAGTCCTGAGTGCTACCCCTTGGAACATCTTGGCTACATTCTGTCTTCTGTGTTTGATGTGAACGCGATCTGTGGTCCCAGCTAATGCAACTAATGAAAACAAGGCAAAGAAGGCATCCGAGAAGGCATCTTTGATCTTTGCCTCAAATGTCTTAAAGACTTTGGTTTGGATAGTGAGAAGTTACCTTGGGACACACACACTTCCTCTGTTTTCATCTGAAAGAACAGGGCAGTTAGCTTTGAGTCACAGCTTGGATTCCACCTAAAACTCTGATTCTATATCATTCTTCTTTTTCTTCTCTTTTAAAAAAAGAAAGGCTAGAAGTACTCAATAGAAGCAAGAGACTTCAGGGCCAACTCCAGATCTTTGAATACATACATGTTACTTACACACTGAATCTCAGGCTGGTATCCCTCAAAATAGATGCATTACACCTGCCCAAGGGATTTTGTCAGGATCAGACACAATAGTATTTTGAAATGATACTCGATCTCCAAGAGCCTATGCTTTGCCAAGCAGTTCCTTGCATGCCTGATCTTCCCCATTCTTTTTATTTTTTTAAAATTTTATTTAAGTTATACAAGTTTCATGCATTTCATACAGATTTAGGAACATGGGATACTCCTCACTCCCTTCTCCTCCCCCTGCCCCCAGCTCCAACACTTCCTCCTCCCTCTCACATTCCCACTCTTAATTTTTATTAAGATCTGTTTTCAGTTTACTTAATGATCCTATAGCTAACCCTAGACTAAGTAAAATAGTTCAACAAATAGTATGAAGAGGAAAAAAACAAACACATTGTTGTTCAACAAAAGAAACAAGGTCTGTAAATAATCATTGAATCTCAGAATATCCACTTTGTTCCTAAATAGTACATGATAGGTACTCTATTAATTACCTCAGATCAGGAAATACATATGCTATCCGTGTTTTGGGGACTTGCTTATTTCACTAATTATAAATGATTTCCAGTTGCATCCACCTTGTTACAAAAGATAGGATTTCATTTTTTAACAGCTGAGTAGTACTCCATAGTGTATATATACAATAATTTATTTATCCAACCAACAGTTAATGGACATCTGGATTGATTCCACGATTTAGCTATTGTGTGTGCTGCAATGGACATGGGGGTACAGATAACTCATTCAGATGCTGTTTTCTTTTGGTTTGGGTAAATTCCCAGGAGTGGTATGATTGGATCATATAGTAGGTTTATATTCAGATTTCTGAGGTATCACCTACTGTCTTCCACAGTGGCTGCACAAGTTTGCATTCCCACCAAAAGTGGATTAGGGTATCATTTTACCTACATTCTCACCAGCATTTGTCATTTGTTGATTTCTGTATGAGAGCCATTCTAACTAGAGTGAGATGAAACCTCATGGTGGTTTTGATTTGCATTTCCCTGATGGCTAGTGATCCTCAGCATTTTTTCAAGTGTCTGTTCGCTATTTGAATTTCCTCTCTTGAAAAATACCTGTTCAAGTGGTTTGCCCATGTTCCATTCTTAAAACCACTTCTTGGGGAAGGTAAATATTTTCCTTCTCTTCTAACAGGTGAATAAACAAAGGATGGGGAGAATTAGGAAATCACCTGTGTCCCAGCATCAGAAATCAGTGGGGCTGACTGTCAAAACATTTCTTTTTTTTTTTTTTGTTCCT
Organism: Oryctolagus cuniculus; assembly: GCF_964237555.1. Taxonomy (NCBI): domain Eukaryota; kingdom Metazoa; phylum Chordata; class Mammalia; order Lagomorpha; family Leporidae; genus Oryctolagus; species Oryctolagus cuniculus. The sequence goes on from NC_091433.1 coordinate 16,494,939, forward strand.
TTGTTGAAGAGGACAGCTGACTAGCAGCAGACACAGCTGTGAATGCCACAGACCCCTCAACAGGCTCAGCTTCCTCAGTTATGAAACACTGAAGTGGAGTAGATTTTCTGCTTGGTGGGCCCAGAGCACTGCACACAAGAGCAGAGCTCTCCATGGAAATTTTAAACAAGTGGGAACAAAATCCTGAATCATTTGCTTGAAGATTCAGAACAGGAGATGAAACATGGCTTTACCAGTAGGATCCGGAAGACACGGCAACACCGAAGCAATGACTACCAAGACATGGAAGTGGCCCAGTCCCAGCAAAAATGGACGGCGCCAAGAGCAAAGCCAGGCTGGGGCCAGCACTGTAGTGCAGCGGGTTAAGCTGCTGCCAGCAATGCTGGCATCCCATGTGAGCACGGGTTCAAGTCCTGGCTACTCCATTTTCTTTTTTTTTTAACTTTTATTTAATGAATATAAATTTCCAAAGTACGGCTTATGGATTATAATGGCTTCCCCCCCATAACGAACCTCCAACCCGCAACCCTCCCCTTTCCCACTCCCTCTCCCCTTCCATTCACATCAAGATTCATTTTCGATTCTCTTTATATACAGAAGATCAGTTTAGCATACATTAAGTAAAGATTTCAACAGTTTGCTCCCACACAGAAACATAAAGTGAAAAATACTGTTTGAGTACTAGTTATAGCATTAAATCTCAATGTACAGCACACTAAGGACAAAGATCCTACATGAGGAGTAAGTGCACAGTGACTCCTGTTGTTGACTTAACAAATTGACACTCTTGTTTATGGCATCAGTAATCACCCTAGGCTCTTGTCATGAGCTGCCAAGGCTATGGAAGCCCCCTGAGTTCACCGACTCTGATCATATTTAGACAAGGCCATGGTCAAAGTGGAAGTTCTCTCCTCCCTTCAGAGAAAGGTACCTCCTTCTTTGATGACCCGTTCTTTCCACTGGGATCTCACTCGCAGAGATCTTTCATTTAGGTTTTTTTTTTTTTTTTTTTTTTTCCCCAGAGTGTCTTGGCTTTCCATGCCTGAAATACTCTCATGGGCATTTCAGCCGGATCCACATGCCTTAAGGGCTGATTCTGAGGCCAGAGTGCTGTTTAGGACATCTGCCATTCTATGGGTCTGCTGTGTATCTCACTTTCCATGTTGGATCGTTCTTTCTTTTTTATTCTATCAGCTAGTAGTCAAAACATTTCTCATGTAAAGTAATTAAGAGTAGTCAGGTATACATGAAACATTTAATAAAACAAACAGGATGCGTAACCAGCATCTCACTGTGAGTTTTTGAAATGTTGTTCTTCTGGATTAATGAGATTGTGGACTCACCGAAACATAAGGGGTGAGTATGAGGTGGTCATGAGAAAAAAGCAATGAGTTACAACTACAAAACAAAGAAATAAAAACCGATGGGGCCAGCACAGTGGCACAGTGGGTTAAACTGCTGCCAGCAGTGGGTGCTGGTTCAATTCCCAGCTGCTCTACTTCCAATCCAGCACCTGGAAGTGGCAGCAGAAGATGGCCCAAGTGCTTGGGCTCCTGCACACACATGGGAAACCTGGATGCAGCACCTGGATCCTCTCTTGGCTTCAGCATGGCCCAGTCCCAAGCTGTTGGGGCTATTTGGGAAGCGAACCAGCAGATATAAGATCTCTCTAGCTCTCTCTCTCCCTCTCTCTCTGTAATGACTTTCAAATGAATAAATCATTAAAAAAAAAAACCTTTTCATGTTTTGTGTTCTTAAGAAACTAAATGGAGAGGGTTAGAGGCAAGGCAAGGACTCACTTTTTAAAGAAACAAATTTGGGGACTCCTGTACAGTACCACAGCCACATTAAGGTTATCCTTTGCCTGTCCCCAGAAAAATGAACACACTTAATTAGAGACATCCTTACTCTTGCACTTTAGAGCATATCCCTAAAGTGCAGTTTATTCAAAATCACCAGTTACTGGCAGTAATGATCCCATTTCTGCTTCATTTTCAGAAATATGACTTTTGGAAGGAAAACAATGTTTCCTTCCAAAGCAGAGATGAAGCTACTCTTTGATGGACTGAGGCAGAGAACAAAGGGCTTCCAGCTACTTGTGTCTTTCTAATTCCCTGCTGGGGGTGGTAATAAAAAGGGAAGAAGAAAGGGAACTAGCTTTCTCTATGTACTTGTCTCAGAGTCTCAATTAATTGGTCTGGCTAAATCTAAGCATCTCTCATTTCTTTGTGACTATTCACCTTTTATTCACTTGTTAAATCTGCAGTCCAGATACAATATGAATGTATTGCAAAATGTTTATAAACAAATTAGAGGGAGGATGTCTGTCACCGCAGTTAAGCTACTGCTTAGGAAGCTTGCATTCCTGATCAGAGTTCCAGGTTTGAGTCTTCACTACACCACTTCTCATTCATTTCCTACAAACACAATCCTGAGAGGCAAGGGGTCATGACTCTAGTAGTAAAGTCCATTATACTCATGAGGGAGATGTACATAGAGTTTCAAGCTCCTAGTTTTGGCCTTGCCTAACCCCACCTGTTGATGACTTTTGGGTAGTGAACCAAAGGTAGGTAGATATGTGGGTAGGTATATAGATCTGTCTTTCAAATAAACAAACAAATTTAAAATTCAATTTAAAATTGAATTAACAATATTCCTATATAATTAAACAATATTTAATATTGTTAAATAAATTAAGCAATATTTAATATTGTTTTGCAGTACAAAGTTTCTTGAAATCCATGCATATCATTGATCTTCAAAATGTAGAACATACGTATTATGAAAAAGTGTGTGTATATCAATTATTTCTTGCACAAAAATAAACTTACCTTTTGCTCCTATTTTGCTTTATATTTTTCTTCTTCAGTTTGTCCACAACTTGAAGTACCCTTGTACAAAGTGGTTTGGGCCGGCGCCGCGGCTCACTAGGCTAATCCTCCACCTTGCGGCGCCGGCACACCGGGTTCTAGTCCCGGTTGGGGCGCCGGATTCTGTCCCGGTTGCCCCTCTTCCAGGCCAGCTCTCTGCTGTGGCCAGGGAGTGCAGTGGAGGATGGCCCAAGTGCTTGGGCCCTGCACCCCATGGGAGACCAGGAAAAGCACCTGGCTCCTGGCTCCTGCCATCGGATCAGCGCGGTGCGCCGGCCGCAGCGCGCCGGCCGTGGCGGCCATTGGAGGGTGAACCAACGGCAAAGGAAGACCTTTCTGTCTGTCTCTCTCTCTCACTGTCCACTCTGCCTGTCAAAAAAAAACAAAAAAAACAAAAAAAACAAAACAACAACAACAAAAAAAAAACAAAGTGGTTTGGGTAATAAAGATCCTATCCTCTCAGTCTTGGCATAGCTTGAAATATATTAAAAAGAATTTAGATGACAACAGCTAATGAATATAGAATATTCACTATTCTGCAGACTAGGGTAGTAAGCACACCACACACATCCTCTCACTGCAGCTTTCCATAGGTCTTATTTCCATTATTATTATTATTTCCATTATATTAGGGAAAGTGTGGATGAGTGGATTGGTTGCAAGAGTAAATATCCTCCCGATACGGAACTCCAGATTTGACTCTACAGGTCATGATCCAACAGTATTTTAGATGCAATCACAAATGACTGCACTCCCAGGCAGCCTCTGATTCAAGATTTTCAGGAAGTATACAAAGTGTCATGAGAGCAGGGAGAGCCCACTTAGTCTTCAATGGCAGCGGAATATAGGAGAAGGGAATGGAGATCAGAGATCGCACTGGGCTTGTACCGTACAGATATTAGGTGGTTGTGGTTTTTGTTTGTTTGTTTGTTTGTTTGTTCACAGCAAAAGGTAATCTACATGACATGACCAATGGAGAAGAAAAATCCTGCCAGAGAATTTACTCAGAGTTTGAGGAACAAAGCCAGCCAACTCGCTTGCCCAGGTGTTCCTGTGAAGACTTTTCCTCTCATTTTTCACACTATCTCCCAATCTGACACAAAATGGGCATCAGTGGCCTACCTCTAATTCCCTCTCTTCCTGTGGCAGTTATTTGATCCAAGAAAAGCCTCTGAATAACTGAGAAGGAAGCATATTTAGCCCTTCCAAGTGAATGGAGATAAACTCAAGGCATCAAATGAGAAATTCATTTCAATCACATTGTGGTAAGATAATGACCCATGTTTGTGAAAGAAGCAGTAGAATACAGAATTTTAGGGTATGATTAGGCTCAAGACCACACTCTGCTCCTGTAGAACTTTGTGACTTTGGCAATTTGCTAAGATGACTCATGCAAAGCAATTAGAACAGAAACTTACATTGTAAATGCTCAAAAATGGTAGTTACTATTACGATGATTTATTGAGTCATTCTTACACATCAAGTACTGTTTTAATTGCTTTATATGAATTATCTCAGTTAATTCATGCAACAACTCAATGAGCTAGTACTATTATTATTCTCAGCCACTGTGTAGATAAGAAGTAGGGTGTCTTCAATTGGATCAGGATCCTAAAGAAAACACATTGCTAATGTCCACTCGTGAGATTTACCACCATCTTCATCAAGAGTAATATAGGAAGAATTTATAAATGTATCCCAAACTGGCCTTTAAAGGAAATCTATGTATCCATGTTGTAAAGAAAAATGTAAAATAACACTGAAATAGCTTCTGGGTCCAAGTGTTTGAAGCCTTCCATTCTGAAACACTCCACAGGATGAAGAGATTCAATGAGATGTTAGCACAGCCTCACACTACAGACTGTACTCAGGTTCAAATGAGTTTCCAAAGTGTCCTATTGACTGCCAAGGGAATCTATTTCCAGGGATATATTGCCGAGCTCTATCAATCTCACTATCCAGGCACCATGCTCAATTAGTGCAAACAGTAAGAAGCCAACTGGGTCCCCTGCACCTCGTATCAGAGTGTCTGGTTCAGGTCCAGGCTACACTGCCAATTATATATTCTGCTAATGTTCACCATGAGAGGCAACAGGTTATGGGTCAAGTGGTTGGGTTCCTGACTCCCATGTGGAAAACCTGGATTTAGTTCTGGGACTCTGGCTTTCGCCTGGCTCAGCCCAAGATGTTATGGCCTTTGGGGGATTAAGCTAGTAGATAGAAGATTTCTCTCTTTTTCTACATATACCTTAACTCTTCATCTTTCAAATAAAATTAAAATAAAAGTTTTTAAATGTTACATACTTAGAAAATATCATCAATGGAGGGAGCAACAATACACCCAGGCTTGACCCTTCAATCCTGTGCTGAGGATGAATAGCAAAGACAAGCTGCTCAGGGATGAAGGTGGTTAAAAGGAAGAATAACGACTCAGAAACACATGGAAGCTTACTTTGTGCATCCTTAGAGGATTAAAGATAAATGGGAGGAATGCAAATGGTATCTGGCCCTGGCAAGAGAGAACAGAGAACTAATCTTTTATATATATATATATATAAATAAAAATTATATATATATAATTTTTAGGAAAATCTCTTGGCAATTCTTATGTTTACTGAAGTTAGAGAACCAGTTTATATATAAACATAAGAATTGCCAAGAGATTTTCCTAAAAATTAACCTTCAGGCATTGCCCATAGATTCTGATTTAGAAGATCTTAGGTAGAGCCCATGCATCTCCATTTAATCAAGCACACTAATGCATTTTAATGCAGGACTTCTCTGGATTACACTGTGAGAAACACTGCATTAATCTGGCCAAATACCTTCACCCAGATAAGTAACACAGCCTCAGGGAGAACTTTGCCCAACTTACCAAAGTCTAGTTGAAAGTCACACACTTTACAGATCAACATGGCTAACAATGGATGTAGCCCCATCAGTTTCCCAGAAATTTATTTTTCCTCATAGAAGCAATGTATCTTGAACTCATGTAGGAATAATACAAATTCCCATTCCATATTTAAAAGCTTTTTTTTAAGATTCACTGAATGTTTTCATAAAAACTTTCTTTCACAAGTGAACTTTAGACACAAACATTAAGAGATAGAGGACTGTGAACATTCCAACTTTTCAGCACTGCCTCATATCCTACTTCTACCCTAGATCTGTTCCTGAACCATACTTCCATCACCTCCAAATGTAAAGGGAAACACTTACATGTAGCCACCTTAACAACCAAGCAAAGTGAAATAAATAACATCTGATGGAGACAAATTTGTGGAAGTGTGAAGGCGATTTAGATGAAGCAGATATATCTGTGTGAGATCTAATAGCAGCCACACTAGCTCTTTCCCATGACTCCACTAAGGCTAATCTTTATCTAAATCAATACTATAAAAGTAACACAACACACAAAGTTTTTTGATACATTATTAACTTTTATGAACTCATGTAAGACTCGAATAATTGAAAGAGGATTATTTATGGGATCATTAAACTCAGGGACAATTTCTACAGATTTTAACCCTGCTTAATGGAAATCTTAGTTGCAGATATATATTTAGTTAGATTTCATTCCAAATTTTGTTCCTTCCAACAAATTATTCCCTGCTACAACTGACATGATAGCTTCCTCTTTTAGTACAGCAGAAAACTGTTTATTCTTTTATTGCCTGAAAGAAATACACAATATGAAAAGTTGTACACAACAATCCCCTGGAAAATTATCCATGCTACTTGTATGTTGTAGTTTAATTACTAGCAACTCTAACTTAATCACTTGTTAATATCCTTGATTTTCAACAGGCATATTCCAAATATGAGTATAATAGCCATGATAATTATATCATGTTAGAATCTAATTTTGCATAATAAGTAAGTGTATATTTTATTTGAGACACAAATACAAGACTTGTGAATAGGACCACACTGAAAATAAAAATCACAATCGATACAAAGAAAATGTAACAGTGAGTAACACAAAGTGGCCTCAAAGAAGATACATAGGCAAGGAAAACTGAGGGCACACTATATTCAGTTTATCAGAAGCAGGTGTGGAACAGCAGGTCAAGCCACCACTTGGCACCCCTACATCCCATGTTGGTGGGCTGACTACTGTCTCAGCTTCTCCACTTCTGAAGCAGCTTCCTGTTAATGCATCTTGGGAGGCAGCAATGATAGTTCAGGTACTAAAGCCCCTGTCACCCATGTGGGAGATCTGAATGGAGTTTTAGGCTCCTAGCTTTGGCCTGGCCCAGTTCTGGCTGCTGTAAACATTTGAGAAGTGAACCAGTGGGTCAAAGATCTCTCTTATTCACCTCACTCTCGCACTCACCCTTAACCCTGTCTTTAAAGTAGATGAAAATAAATATTAAAATATAAATTTGTTATGCACAGAGCCATGAATACACTAAAGTGCTTACTGAATCATCATCCAAACAAGCCAGTCAAACACGACCTGTTGGTATGATCACTGAAGAGAGCATCTGTCTAAACTGTGGGATTATTGTCTTTCGGGTTTCTGTCTACTGCTTCCTAACAAGTCTTTGGAAAGCCATAACGTAGAACAACACAGGTTTATTATTTTACAGTTTCTATGAATGATGAGCCTTCTACTCAGTCTTTAATCAAGTTGGGGCAGGTTAGGACTGCCCCAACCCAGACTAGCTAAAGTTTTGGGTTCTCTTGAAATTTGCTCCCTGTCTTGGTGGTAGGTATCGGGCAGGAGGTGAGAACACATGCTTTCGCACCGTGTCATCTCAGCACTATGATAGATCACTCTCTATGCCAGTGGGAAAATATCTTCTGTGCCTCAAATCTCTCTGTTACGTTTTCAGGACCTGCATGGTCTGGACAGGTTCACTCACTGTATCCTCCTTTTTGATTAATTCAAAATCAAGTGATTGGGACACTTAATTACATCCACAAAATCCCTTCTATCACATACACACATACAGTATCATAATTATGGGAGTGAGATTCTATCATATGTCCAAGTCCTAATCAAGGACAAGGGATTCCATAAGCTGTACACACAAGAGGACAATCTTGGAATTCTGCCTATCATGTCCCATTTCAGTGGTAACTGCCAAGTGTAGGTCAGGTGCCCTGTGGTTGAGGGAGGCTAATGGATATTTTAAAAATTCTTATGTTATCCCTCTTAGTATTTTTTTTTGTTTGTTCTACTTAATACTTTTGGTTGAATACTGTAATCAATACACAATTATTCTTAAGTGCTGAAAGTTAACTGAAAAGTGATTGCTGTTAAATATAAGAGTGGGAATAAGAGAGGGAAGAGATGTGCAATTCGGGACATGCTCAAGCTGACTTACCTCAAACGGTAGAGTTAGAAACATACTAGGGGATTTGAATTCAATCCCATCAAGGTGGCATGTACCAATGCCATCTCACTAGTCCCAGTGATCAATTTCTGTTCACAATTGATCATAATGATAGGACTAAGAACCAAAGGGATCACATAAACAAGAATAGTGTCTGCAAATACTAGCTGATAGAATCAAAAAGGGAGAGAATGATCCAACATGGGAAGTGAGATACACAGCAGACCCATAGAATGGCAAATGTCCTAACAGCACTCTGGCCTCAGAATCAGCCCTTAGGGCATGCGGATCCGGCTGAAATGCCCATGAGAGTATTTCAGGCATGGAAAGCCAAGACACTCTGGGGGAAAAAAAAACCTAAATGAAAGATCTCCATGAGTGAGATCCCAGTGGAAAGAATGGGTCATCAAAGAAGTAGGTACCTTTCTCTGAAGGGAGGAGAGAACTTCCACTTTGACCACGGCCTTGTCTAAAAATGATCAGAGTCAGTGAACTCAGGGGGCTTCCATAGCCTTGGCAGCTCATGACAAGAGCCTAGGGTGATTACTGATGCCATAAACAAGAGTGTCAATTTGTTAAGTCAACAACAGGAGTCACTGTGCACTTACTCCTCATGTAGGATCTTTGTCCTTAGTGTGCTGTACATTGAGATCTAATGCTATAACTAGTACTCAAACAGTATTTTTCACTTTATGTTTCTGTGTGGGAGCAAATGGTTGAAATCTTTACTTAACGTATGCTAAACTGATCTTCTGTATATAAAGAGAATTTAAAATAAATCTTGATGTGAATGGAAGGGGAGAGGGAGTAGATAAGGGGAGGGTTGCGGGTTGGAGGGACGTTATGGGGGGGAAGCCATTGTAATCCATATTCTGTACTTTGGAAATTTATATTCATTAAATAAAAGTTAAAAAAAAAGAAAAAAAATTCTTATGTATTTTTCAAGCTAAAACTGGGAGTGGGCTTAGTATAGAACTACAGGGCATTTGGTTGTTGAATGTAGAAGAGCCAAGAGAAATATCTGAAGTCCCGGAGTAGAGGTTATTCACCAAACCTTTGTGACATGTGCAGGAAATGGCTAGGAAAAGCCACAACAGGACACTGGTTGCCCACTCTAGCACTAGAGTGACCACCTGGTTCCATCCAGTGAAGTACATCCATCAGAGAACTGTCTAGGGAAAGCATGAGGTATGCATGTTTGGGATCCTAATACTGTAACTTTCAGGTTCCATTCATTCTAGAGCTGGATTCTTCCTGAGTGCTTATTGCAATAGCAACTGTGACTCTTCTCCTGCTGTAGTCATGACTGATCATCTGAGTGTCCCTTTACTTTCCTCATAGTAGGGCATAAGGAAAAAGTACCTGGACACAAACCTTTATTTGGTGGTTCACTGGCTAAACAGCTTTTTTTTTTTTTTTTTTTTTTTTTTTGGACAGGCAAAGTGAGAATGAGAGAGAGAGAGAGAGAGAGAAGTCTTCCTTCCGTTGGTTCACCCTCCAAATGGCCGCTACGGCTGGTGCACTGCGCTGATCCGAAGCCAGGGGCCAGGTGCTTCCTCCTGGTCTCCCATGCGGGTGCAGGATCCAAGCACTTGGGCCATCCTCCACTGCACTCCCGGGCCATAGCAGAGAGCTGGCCTGGAAGAGGAGCAACCGGGACAGAACCAGCGCCCCAACCGGGATTAGAACCCAGAGTACTGGCACCTCAGGCGGAGGATTAGCCTAGTGATCCGCAGTGCTGGCCAGCTATCCAGCTTTGAGCAGATATCATCTCAGCCTTAGCTACATTACCTAGAGAATAAAACTAGGAAATACATCCCTGAGTTGTTGAGTTGAAATCTCAAAATATGTCAAGCATTCAGTATTAAATAAACAATGAAAAATGTGAATGCTCTCTTTGCTATAATTAGAACAATGTAAATATTATGGTTATTTTGTTCCCAAGGTGTTCCCAGGATCTTGTGCTGTATCTTGCCTGTGACATAAACTAATGCATGACCGTCTCATCTCTGTGATGCTCCTCTTTCCTCTGCCCTACCCTTTATGTGCACTGTTATCAGAGCTGTAAGGACACATCATTCCACAGCTTCAATTTTCAGCGTATCTCAGTGATTGAAGAATGAAATCCTAAAATCACAGCAAAGCACACATGATCCCTCCCTACCTTCTCAGGAGCTCTCCATCCTTTCTTTTTTCCCAGTAAGCTATTTTACCCTCTGTGTTCAAGTTCGTACTAACTACTTTAGCAATCCAAGTGCCAGGTGGAATTCTTCACGTTTCTGTTTGCTTCTGAGAAATTCTTATCCGTCATTTCATAATCACTTTAACTGTTTCCAACTAGGTAGAGCTTTTAATGAGCCCTCTTTTTTGTTTTGTACTTATCTGAACTCTGATCCGTTCAAGATTTATGATCTGGTTGACACTATATCTCCTGTACAAAAATCTTTCTCTTGGCTCTTTGACATTCTTCGACATTCAACAACCAAATGCCCTTGATACATAAGCAAATATTTTTTCTATTATACATTTAAGGTTACAAGTGCAGACATTCCATATGGGTGCCCATTCCAGTCCCAGCTGCTTCACTTCTTTTGACAGAGTGGAAAGTGAGAGAGACAGAGAGACAGAGAGAAAGGTCTTCCTTTGCCGTTGGTTCACCCCACAATAGCCACTATGGCCGACACACCACGCTGATCCCAAGTCAGGAGCCAGGTGCTTATCCTGGTCTCCCATGCGGGTGCAGGGCCCAAGGACCTGGGCCATCCTCTACTGCCCTCCTGGGCCACAGCAGAGAGCTAGCCTGGAAGAATAGCAACCGGGACAGAATCTGGCACCCTGACCGGGACTAGAATCCGGAGTGCCGGCGCCACAGGTGGAGGATTAGCAAAGTGAGCAGCCATGCTGGCCATGGCTGCTTCACTTCTGATCCACTGTACTATGGCCTGGGAAAGCAGTAAATCCTTGGGCCTCTGAACCCACATGGGAAACCCAGAAGAATTCTCATTCATTCTCTCTGTGTGTGTGTGTGTGTGTGTGTGTGTGTGTGTGTGTGTTTGCCTCTCTGTAACTCTTCCTTTCAAATAAATAAACAAATCTTAAAAAAAAAAATCTGTATCCATGATGTGTTGGCACAGCATCCCATATGGGCTCCAGTTTGAGTCCCTGCTGCTCCACTTCCAATTCAGTTCCCTGTTTATGGCCTGGGAAAGCAGCAGAGAATGGCCCAAGTACTCGGACCCTGCACCCACATGGGAGACCCAGAAGAAGCTCCTGCCATTGGATCGGCCCTGTTCTGGCAGTTGTGGCCATTTGGGGAGTGAACCAGTAGATGAAAGTGCTCTCTGTCTCTCTCTTTCCCTCTCTCTTTCCCTCTCTCTCTCTAACTCTGCCTCTCAAATAAATAAATCTTTAATAAAATAACTGTATCTATGAAATACATGAAATCTTTTATCTCTGTATTAATATATTTTTAAATAAGGTAAGTATGTATTTACTATAAGAACTTGTATATCCGAATAGGTCTTCCACTGTTCACAGAGGCTGTGTTTGGATGATAGGCAATAGTTTCAACAATGCTGGCTTTGCTTGAACACTGTGGATCTGCCCTGTCTGGAACTGCCTCTGATTCTACTTATAAATTATGCTTCCCTTCCTGTTCTTGCTCACACCTGGCCACCATCAGACTCAGAACTTCTAAACCACTACACCAGTAAGAATGAGAATGGATTAAGTTTTAGAGCCATATCTTACTATTAGGCTTCTATGAAAGCACAAAGTGGTTCCTAGGGTGAATGTTGACGAGTACCTTGGGTGCTGCTGGGGCTCCCCTTCTCTCTCAACTCACCAGGATAGTCATCTCTCGCTAAACAGAAATGTACCATGGCTCCTGAAGCTTGAAGTGGCTAGCCAAGGTTCTACCTGCCCACTGTTTTCAAATGCACAAACTGAGAGTCTGTTTGAAGCTCACAAGTGACCACTTCAGTAACAGCATGAAAAGCAACTCATTTCATTTGCATAAACCCCTAGTCATGGAATGGCTGTTTCATATGGTAGATCTATTTTCAGCTTTCTGAGGATCTCCATACTGTCTTTCATAATGGTTATACTATGAAAGAGTTATCTGTACCCCCATGTTTATAGCAGCTCAACTCATAATAGCTAAGATACAGAATCAACCCAGATGCCCATTAACTGATAACTGCATAAAGAAATTTTGGTCCAAATACACGAGAGAATACTATCCTATCCTGAAAAAAAATGAAATCCAGCTTTTCACAATAAATGGATGCAACTGGAAACCATTATGCTTAGTGAAATAAGCCGGTCCCAAAAGGAAAAATATATTTTCCCTGATTTGTGGTAATTTATATAGAGTATAAAAAAATTAATGTACCTGAGCAAAAATGATTGCTATTTATAGCCTTTGTCTATACTCTTGAGGAACAGTGGCTTTTCTACCTACTACTTGTTGAATTCTTTATTTAGTGAAGGGTTATATTTGTGATTATAAAGTAAATTGAAGTAATGCCATTATAAAAATTAAAAGAAAAATAGAACAATTCAATCTTTATTCAACTCACAGAGACCCAGCCACTCCTCCCTACACTGTGACTACTTCAGTTCTTGTAAATGACTTCACCAAAAAGATAGACAAGTAAAGTGACACACAGATAACTTAGCTATTTTTAATGGCTTATGTAAAGCTTGCCAGGGCCAGAAAAAGAGGTTGAAATACATGGTTAGATTAAGTTTTTCTTTGTGTGTTATCATTGAATTTCAATGATGTTATGTACTACATTATATTATGTACTACATTATATTATATACTATATTATAAATTATGTACTACCCTTGCCTATATTACCTAGGATAGTTACAGGTTCACAACATCACTGGGAGCCAAACTAATCCTAATCATTAAATTCTTGCTACCCATTGTAGAAATGAGCCTCTACAATTCTATTCTATTTAGAAAAGTTATTTTAGATTCACTATTCACTTAAACTCCTGACTTTGAAAGTTTGAAATGGGAGTTTAGAAAGGTCATATTTCTATATATTTTATCATTTATTTACTTTTATTTTGTGAGATTTAAGCACTGTGTATATAAGTACGTTGTCTCTAATGTACTACAAAGTAATGGAAGAGAAAATGGCATGCTTTTTTTTTTTCTAAAACTGGTTGCTTTTGTAGTGCTACTACATATGTGTCCTTAGTAACTGCAAGTTTTAACTTGAACTTGGGATTCATTTATTAAAGAACCAGAGCACAGAGAGAAGCTTATTTTTCTCTCCATGAATTTTTTTTTCTCTTCATGAATTTAATCCTGATATTTTACAAGGTTAGTCAAAAACCTCCCAAGCTTGTATTTTTCCTGTACACCAGAAACATGAAGAGTCATTTAATCAAAATTGTTTAAAAACGAGTTATATTCAAGATATAAACATGCTAGAAACAAAAGTCCATATAATCCTTCCTAGTTAAAAAACTAGGAAAAATAAATATCTTTTGAGTGTTACTAACTTGATAACAGCTATGAGCACTTGTGAAGAAAGAGGTATAACTCAAAGCAGGCAGAGTACCAGGGCACTGAAGAAGAGACTTATCAAATAAGTCACCAAAAATTACATTAAATACTTTAAATTTTATATCAAATGTCAACAAATACATTAAAACACATTAAAATAAAATTTTAAGGAGGTGAAAATTTTCATGTAGTTCAACTGCTCTACTCATAGGCAACAAGAGGAACAAGCCAGAATGAGTCTAAAGGGATCTAAGACCTGTCTGCTTCCTCAGATCAACCAGGTACTGTTTGTCCAGACTGACTTTGCTTATAGCTTTTATCTTCTGGTTGGAAATTGTACGGCCTTGGGCAAATCACACACGTAGTTAAAATGGATTTAAAAGAGCGACAAACTGGCAAACACATGGTGTAGCATATAGTGATCCTTGCCTGCTGCCTTGCTGAGAACTTATGCTCCATTTCTTATATCTAGGTTCCCCCTTATATCTAAATCCATAGTCTACCCCTAGCGTCTGCCTCTGAAACACCAGGATTCTTGTATTTGCTTGCAAAGTTTTCTAATGTGATTGAGTCCCTGGATTTCTGGAGGTTGGGCTGTTCTGGATTTCCTCACTACATGTAGTTTATATGCATGTATATCCCCATTGTATATGAATTTCTCCAGTCCATGAATCACCTAGCATCCTGATAAATACTTATGCACTCTGGACAACACTCTTGCTACCAAAGTAAACTCCCTTCTACTCATGTTAATGCCATGATGCATTGTCTCCTGATTATCCTACATCGACACAGAGCCACATACATCTACATGAAGATATTTCACATAGTTTGTGGAGGGGTGAGTATTAGTCCACAAGTTAAGATACCATAGTCTCACATCAACATGCCTGGATTCTATTCTGGGCTCCAGATACTGATTAGCTCACTGGTAATGCATTCTGTGGGGCGGCAGTGATGGCCTCCATAATTGAGTCTTGCCACCCACATTGAAGTTTGGTTGAGTTTCTGGCTTCAGCCCCAGCCCTGCCTCAGCCAAGGTGGGCATGTGGGCAGTGACCCAGTGGATCAGAGCTTTCTCTATCTGCTTTTCTCTTTTTCCATCTTTGCCTCTCAAATAACTTTTTTTTTAAGTTCATGGAAAAAACAAATTAAATACATTTATTTTGGTGCTAAATATTTGGAAATCCATGCAAACCAAGGCCCTTCAAAAAGTTCAAGAAAATGTATATTTTGAAAACTATGCTTGGATTTCAAATATATATATATATATATATATACACACACACACACTAAATAAATATCTTTTAATTCCACTTTCCACAAATTTTTTGAAGTATCTGCACACACAGGCATCAGTGAAAACTCTTTCCCACAACAGTCAAATCAGTTTCAATATAAAGACAATTCCTTATTTTTGTAAATTGGCTGTGTCACATTAATGGATAGTAACAATCAATTGCATTGGTTCCTGGTCAATGATATATAAAAGATCAAATAAATAAGTATTATTTTGTGAAATCTCTTTTATAATTACATTTATTTGTGTTTTGTACATTTTGTAGGTTATATTTCTTATGATAGGTCAAGATTGAGAACATTTGTTTTCTAAACATTAGAGTATCTGGAAAGTAAAGCATGATGCATACAGAGTCTAAGTAAAATTGCAAATTTGTGACCTGAAATAGATTACACATTAAACTAGTAACTCCTCAAAGACATGAGAGCAAATGCGACTTCATATATCCAGCTTGTCATTGATGTAGGCAGGCCCCTGTGTGATCTCATGCCCCTACCTAACCCCACCTGTACACACACCTGCCAATCAGACTATTTAACCATGCTTGGGAGTGAATAAAATGCCTGGAACAGGGTGGGCCCCTCCTGCAGGGCCCCTCCCTTGTTTCCCTGGTTCCTCTAATCGCCCCTTGTTACCCCACAGGTGTGTGGTCTTAGGGGCCACTGGCTCTCTGCTTTCCTGTCCCCATGTGTGCTCCATGTGGGTAGCTCCTGGCTGCTGCTGGTCCCAACTTAGCTTCAAGACTTCCTTTTATTCCCTAAATAAAGCCCTCACTCTCTTGCACATTTCTCTCACTGAATAAAATCCTTAAAAACTTACCATGTTGTCTGGTCTATTTGAGCCAGTATTCAGAATTCTCTGAATAAGTGGCAAGAGCCCACAGGCTTATTAATATTGAAAATTATTAATAAGCAGCCCGATATCATCATCTTTAAGAAAGCAGACAACACCCTGTCCTCTGCTTAGAAAGAAACAATGGCCTCCCAGGGGGATACCACTCACACCACCTGCCGGAGGAAGCCGGCCAAGTGCTGTGCATGCAGCTGTCCCTGGGGAACCCCTTCTCATCTTTGACTTGGATTTCTATACAGAATAAAGTGGTCATCAGCGAGCAGGTGAAGAGGTTGTGCAGATACCTTTGGGTCCAGTTTGCGTCCATGTTTGTGTCTGTTTAGGGGACGTGTGCTCACGGGTACCTGCGGCCTGCGCTGCAGCCCCGCTGTCTGCTCTGGGCCATATCGGATGAATGTTCTCAGTTACCCACCTCCCAGTTTCCTGTGTGTGTGCAGAGGAGCAGAAGTGAGTCGTGACTGGTATGGATAGTTGAGACCAGATGACACTGAGCAGCTAGAGGGCCATACAAGTGTGCGGCAGCTCATAGATGAGTTTTACCTGCTTCTCAAGGGAATGGTTACTGTTTCATACCAAAGGTATTAACGTGGGTAGCCTTTGACACACTGTAGTCTCCAAACTATGTTTATATTTTGAACGGTTTTTACAGCTTAGGTTATTGGTACTTCCCTCCCTGTGACAACTGTATACCTCTGTTTTGTATCCAGCAGCAAAGCCTACAAGAAAATAAAAGAAAAAAAATAACAAAAAAGAAAGCTGACGAGCCTAGTGCTGAGGGCATGGACAACAAAAGGACTGCGTTTGACCGCAGGACAAAGATAATTAGGTCTCTGTCTAGGTGGTGTACTCGGTTAGGTGTTGGGCCCAAAGTGCCTGAGGAGGCAGGGGCAGGACTGCAGGGGACACTGGGAACCTGGCAAGTAGGATTTGGCAAAGCGGATCTCCACGGGTACTGTAATTCCACTGTCGATGTGTTGTGTGGACATGACTGATGCACACTGACAGGAAGACCTTTTATTCGTCCATGTCATCAGATATTTCAGATATTTCACTTCAGTTACTTTATCTTAGTGAGGAAAGTGAAATGTAAGGAGACTCTCATTATTGCGGTCATGCTTTGATTACCTAACCCTAACGTGGGCCCTGTTTTTGAAGCGAGACAGCATTAATTCTGAGTTAGGTATTAGCAAAGTCTGTCACACAGAATCCAAGTAGTGATAATGGGTTTCAACACTTAGCCTCCTGACACCTGGAGAAAACAATGCACGTTTCTATCTACTTCAAGTGACTTCAGTCAGGACTTATTCTTCATGAATTTACAAAGCAGTGAGTTGGCAAGATAAAGAACTATGCCTCACTTATTTGTTGTGAAATGTTTGTTCAGAAACAAAGGGAGACAAAATACAGCCAGCAAGGTTTCAGCCTTGAATTTTTGGATTTTATTTGAGGAACTTTCAGTTCAGAAAAACACAGACAAATTGAAAATCATTTAGAGAAGGATCCAAAAAAAAATGATTAGGGAACAGAAAGGTTTGATTTATGAGGCCAGATTAAAGGAGATAAATGCCTATTACTTGGCTAAGTGACAACCAGGAGATAAGATAGGAATCTACAAATATTGGGAAGACACAAAAATAGGCAATCAAAAGGACTTCTACTGGTGTTACAAGATAGAACTTGCAAGAAAAACATGGAATCAAATGTTCAAATGCGGACAATACAACAGTGGACTTTTGGTGATGGATTCCTCAAATGAGTAGCAATACAGCAATGCAGAGGAGAAAGAAGAGCAGGAGGAAGGAGGAGAGACGGTGAAAAAAAATAAGAAGAGCAAGAGAATGAGGAACGGGGGGTGGAGGAAGGAAGACAGAGACAGAGAAGGAACGAAGAGTAAGAGGAGAAAGGAAGGCGATGTCAACTTTCAGCTTTACATTTATATTTATCTCCCTATGAAACACACCAGCAAGATTGCTATTAACCTCAGTATATATTTTTTTTTTTTTTTTTTTTTTTTTTTTTTTTTTTGACAGGCAGAGTGGACAGTGAGAGAGAGAGACAGAGAGAAAGGTCTTCCTTTGCCGTTGGTTCACCCTCCAATGGCCGCCGCGGCCGGCGCGCTGCGGCCGGCGCACCGCGCTGATCCGATGGCAGGAGCCAGGAGCCAGGTGCTTTTCCTGGTCTCCCATGGGGTGCAGGGCCCAAGCACCTGGGCCATCCTCCACTGCACTCCCTGGCCACAGCAGAGGGCTGGCTTGGAAGAGGGACAACCGGGACAGAATCCGGCGCCCCAACCGGGACTAGAACCCGGTGTGCCGGCGCCGCTAGGCGGAGGATTAGCCTAGTGAGCCGCGGCGCCGGCAACCTCAGTATATTTTAATGATATGATAGGGATATCACATTTGAATAACTGAATGCTCATTAATGATATTAGAATTAGATTCCATAGAATGTAGTGAGTACTTTCAGAAATTATATTTGATAAGAGTGATAGAAGTTACAAATGAAGAAGGAGGAGGAGGAGGAGGAAGAGCGAGCGAGCAAGAGAGAGAGAGAGATTACACAGTGATGTCTTCCAAATTGTTATTAACAGCAAAATGATTTAAAAAAAATGGGTTCTGGCAGTTTTCTGGTAGAATTATCATCTGCTCAGAAACCCGAATCAGCTGTGGAGATGACATCAACACCCTACCTTGGGGGGAGGCTGCCACTAAATCAGGAGACAGCAATGGGAAGGTGAAGCGGCTGTGCAAAACCATTACCGCTATTAAATCCAGGAGCTGGATGCAAGCCACTTGCCAACTTTTGGCTCGCTTGCTACGAATAACAGTTACTGTCATTGAAACTGAATTATAATTCTCCCTGGCACATATTCTCTTTTAAAAATCCAACGTATAGGCCTGTGCAGTGGCTCACTAGGCTAATCCTCCGCCTGTAGCGCCAGTACTCTGGGTTCTAGTCCTGGTTGGGGCGCCGGGTTCTGTCCCGGTTGCTCGTCTTCCAGTCCAGCTCTCTGCTGTGGCCCGGGAAGGCAGTGGAGGATGGCCCAGGTGCTTGGGCCCTGTATCTGCATGGGAGACCAGGAGGAAGCACCTGGCTCCTGGTAGCAGCCATTTGAGGGGTGAACCAATGGAAGACGCCCTTTCTCTCTGTCTCTCTCACTGTCTAGCTCTGCCTGTTAAAAAAAAAATCCAATGTATAATAATTCCTTTAAAATAAGGATGTTTGGACAAATCACCAGCATTCCCTTTGTAGCTGGCACCTGACTCCTTAAGGAATCTGTCCACTTCTACTATAATCACAGTGAGATGGAAAAGTGTTTCTTTTAGTAAATCAGAAAGTTAATGTTTGTTGAGAACCGACCATTTCCAAACACTTTAACAGCTGTTTCTTTTTTTAAGCCTTATGTGAGGTTGAGACTCATATCCTTCACTTAAATAGATTAAAATTCTGAGGTCAAAGACGTTAAGTAATTTTCCCTAAATCACTTAAACAATAAGAGAAAGAGCCAGGGAGGAAGAGAATTCCAGTCTGCTTATCATCAAAGTATTTCCATTATACCAGCTTTACAAAAAGCCTAATGCACAACACGTCCTAAGCCCTCAATTAATATGGACTGAGTTGAACTGAAGAGAATTGATGGAGTAATTGACATCTGAAAAGAATCTCCAGTGTCTTTTGGGCATAAGCTGAGAAATGTTGCCAAAATTTTACCAACTATTGAATTATGTATGAGCCAATTATGGCCACATTAAGAAATGGCATCCCTTAAGAACAAAGTATATTTGCTTTCTTTGGTATTAAAGTTATGACAAATATAAACAATGTTTTTCAGTTTCATAAAAACAGAAAATGGGCCTAACACCTGGATAATTTCAATAAACACTAAATGTTTGTAAAGCAATATATATCATCACTTGCTATCTTATAAGATAGCAAAAATAGCAAAAAGACAAATGCCATATGTTCTCCCTGATCTGTAGTAACTGACAGAGTACCTAAAAGGCAATCTATAGAAGTGAAATTGACACTGCGAGATGCCACGACTTTGAACAGCTCTTGTCTCCACTGTTGAGTAACATATTTTTTATACTATTTGTTGAAGTCTTTACTTATCATAGGGTAAATCTTATGTATATAAAGTTAATTGAAAATAGATCTTCATAAAAATAATAATGGGAATAGGTGAGTGTGGAAGAAGGGTGAGAGTATGGGTGGGGGGGGGGTGGGAAGAATTACTATGTTCCTAAATTTGTATTTATGAAATGCATGAAGTTTGTATACCTTAAGTCAAAGGTTTTTTGGGAAAAAAAGATAGCATGCTCACAAATAAGACGGACAATCAACATATAGTACGTAGTGATCTACAATACAAAATATTTTAGAAACAGAAGGCATAGTTCTTGTGATCATAGAATTTGTAATTTCAGAAGCAATGTAAATTCATAAGAAGGCAAAGAATTCAAAGTATAAATAGCCATTGGAGAGTTCCTTTAAAATAAATTTCATTAAATAATATGTCTTTGGGATGCCTATAACACTTTAGCACTTGTGTTAAGCATCAGTGTACAAAAGAGAATAAAATGTGGTTGTTAACTCTCAGTGGTTCCAAACGTTTTTGGGGGAGAAAAACTTTTAGGCTCCCAGTTCCAAAACAAGGTAATTAGCTGCTTAGAAAAAGGCTTACTGAGCTATGTATGGAACAGAGATAAGGAAAGGTTGAATTCTGCTGACAGTGGCCGGAAGGTTTACCCGAAGAATCCCCAAAGAATGTGAGATAGAAGCTCAGTCTTGAAGAATGAGTAGGAATAGGAATTTTTTCCAAATAACAGGGAAGAACAGTCCCAACAAGGGAGAAAATTATGTATATGGCCAAGCAGGTATAAAAAATTATAGAAGGGTACAGTAAATTGTGGTAACTGACAAGGAAGTATTATTAGCAAAACTACTAACATTTGATAACAAAGATCATGTAAAAATAATCTCCCAATTTTTTTCAGGTCCACTATGATGTCAATAAATTCTGAGATAACTTCAAGGTTCCCTCAAAGTAGAATCTCATCCCAATTAACATACTGGTGAATTCCCTTTTTCACTGTAGAGGAACTCATTAAAAACATCGTCTTCAGACTACATGAGCTGAAACATACCTTCTCATTTAAGCTAGTATATCTAATTACCTGCAGACCCTTATTAACATTTCATAAATCACCTATTAGAAAATTTTAATGCTCGGAAGTGTTCAAAGCACATCCACTTTTTAGAAGCTATTCATAATTGCAGCAGAGGTATCATGAAATAGTTGAATAGTACAAACTCTAAGGAGTGAGAATCATTTCTTTTAAATGCACAATTATAGAAATACATAAATTGATTAGCATGAATATGTTACAAAAATTGTTAGTCTGAATGAATTTTAGAATCTCAGGGATGCTGCTGCAAGGTATTCTTTTGAAGTATTGACTGTAGGAAACACAATGGAATCAAAATTACCGTGGATAATATCATTCATGACTAGAGAGTTCTGATTACAGGAATTCTAGGAATTAAACAGTTGCACCATCCACTTTCATACAAAAGTAGTCTAGATAAATGATGGCATTCATTTTGCAAGTTTACAAGGTTAAGAAAAGCTTTATGTATTAATTCTTTCGGAGAGAAAATAAAGAATTATTTCATATTTAATTCAGAACAAATTTAATTGAAACCTCATAAAACATTCCACTTGAATGGTTTTCAATAAAACTGGGATGTCCTTAAAGAATAATGAGCTTTATATCTTCCTCTTCAAATATAATCAACATTGTCATTGAACTTGGTCACTCCCACCATGAAGGAATGATTATCTTTTGCAAATGAAGTTTAACAAAATCTCCCCGTTCTACACTCAGCAGGCTCATTTCATTTGCTGCTGTGTAACAGGAACTGAATGCTGCTACAGCCATACCTGGCCCATCACTATAGCACCTTTTAATACTGAGCGGCTGGCTCAGAAAGGTAAGACCTGTCCCTTTGAAGCCAAACCTGCATCAGGTACTAAAAATAAATTGCACTAACTCTTGACTGGTTCCATTCCCTGTTCTTCTATTGACTTTTCTTTTTCCAGGTCTCTGGTTTCTGCTCCAATGTATGTGAAAGGGACAGTACTCTCTTCTTTCCTAATCGATCAAGTCTCTCGTTTTAACTTCCTATTGTCAACTTTGACTGTGGTCTTTGACTGTTTCTGGGTCCTTAAGTTAAAACTAATTTTCAGGTATTGCTTTTCCTTCCAGAGAACAATAATTATTTGATTTCTATTTTGCAGCTTTTTTTTTTTTTAATTTTTGACAGGCAGAGTGGACAGTGAGAGAGAGAGAGAGACTGAGAGAAAGGTCTTCCTTTTGCCATTGGTTCACTCTCCAATGGCCTTCGCGCTGCAGCTGGCACATCGCACTGATCCGAAGCCAGGAGCCAGGTGCTTCTCCTGGTCTCCCATGTGGGTGCAGGGCCCAAGGACTTGGTCCATCCTCCACTGCACTCCCGGGCCACAGCAGAGAGCTGGACAGGAAGAGGGGCAACCGGGACAGAATCCGGCGCCCTGACCGGGACTAGAACCTGGCGTGCTGGCGCCGCAAGGCGGAGGATTAGCCTATTGAGCTGCGGCGCTGGCCCTATTTTGCAGCTTCTGTTGTGCTCTGTGCTTCTTTAGAGCAATTCCCTTTAATGCTCATTTCCTTTGAAATGCTTTTTAAAAGTAATTTTAGGGGTCGGTGCTGTGGTGCAGCGGGTTAAAGACCTGGCCTGAAGCGCTGGCATCTCATATGGGTGCTGGTTCTAGTCTTGGCTGCTCCTCTTCTGAAAGAGCTCTCTTCTATGGCCTAGGATAGCAGTAGAGGATGGCCCAAGTCCTGGGGCACTGCACCCTCTTGGGAGATCCAGAAGAAGCTCCTGGCTCCTGGCTTCGGATTGGTGTAGCTCCAGCCATTACGGCCATCTGGGGAGTGAACCAGAGGATGGAAGATCTCTCTCTGTCCCTACCTCTCTCTGTAACTCTTTCAAATAAATAAAATAAATCTTAAAAAAAAGTAATTTTGAACCTTCTCTCTCCTTCCCTTTCTCTTTATCTCCTCCCTCCAAATACATAAGCACATACACTTTTATCACAAAACTACCTATTGATATCATCTCTTGGAATCCCATACAAAAATATGTATTTTGTATTCCGTTTTGATAACATGAAATATGTGTCAAAGGGCAAGTCTCCAGCTTTCATTGGCCAGAAATTGAAGTCCAATAAATAATACTGAAATTAGCAAAACCGCTGGACTCTATCATTCATTTGTTCATTCAACAGACATTTTTTGTGCCAGATATATTGCAGGCCTTACAGTAAGTGCTATACTTACCATAGGATTTAGCCTCATGAGAGTTCTAACTCTGCATAACTTTTCAACCTCACATATATCTCCTTCATGGAGTACTCTTTCCTACCTTGTTTTCCTGGCAATCTCTGCTTATCCTTCATAAGTCAATTTAAATATCATATTTTTTATGCAGCATCTTCTAACCTTTAGAAATGTGTCAGTTTCTTCTCTTTAATATTACTCTAGAATATGTGATGTGGCACATTTCAGTGTAATTACTGGTTCACATGTGTGTCTCCTTTCAATTAGACATATTCTGTGCAAGAGACATGGCATCCCCCTTGGTAGGACTTGCAGCAAAAACACATGGTACACAGCAATTCCTCATCCAGAGTAAACACTAGCATCTGCATGTTCAAGATTTAGCATAAAATCAACATCTTGAAGTTTAACACTATTATCCATAAGTAAGCCCAAACCAAGTGATGCTAAACTGTTGAAAGTCATGGAGTGTTCAACCACACCTATTTTCTTAAATAAAATAGTAACATAACATGAAATCTGATTTCCTCATTCCCTAAAATCCAACCTATTTTTATAACTTCATCATGACTTTGCATTAACTTCTCTGTTGATCCCAGACATAGCATATATTAAATACTGTGCTAATTAATATATAATAAGGAGATCCTCTTAGAGGATTCTGCTGGTTTATTGTTAGAGGAATGGAACTCCAAGAATAGGGCTGTGGTACAGTGAGGTATGCCATTGCCTGAGACACTGTATTCCCATATGAGCACAAGTTCAAGTCCTGGCTGCTCTACTTTGATCCAGTTGCCTGCTAATTCACCTGGAAAAACAGCAGAAAATGGTTGGAGGACCTGGGACACATGGGGGACACCCTGGATGGAGTTCCAGGTTCCTGCATCTGACCTGGCTCAAACCTTGCCATTGTGGCATTTGGAGAATGAACCAGTGAATAGAAGACCCCTCTTCTGTCTCTCCCTATGTCTATGTAACTCTGACTTTCAGATAAAGTAAATTAATCTTACAATTTGTGTCTGTTAGGCATTTGCATTTCATCCTTTGAAAAATGCTTCTTCGTGCCCTTTACTTATTTCTTAACAGGGTTTTTGGTTTTATTGTTGTTGGGTTTCTTCAGCTCCTTACACATCTTGGAAAAAATGCTCAGAATTACTAACCATCAGAGAAATGCAAATAAAAACCACAAAGAGTTTGTACCTCACACCATTTACAGTGGCTATCATCCAAAATAAAATAAAACAAAAAAAAAATTCAGGTGAGGATATGGAGAAAACGTACCTACTACACTGTTGGTGGGAATGTAAACTAGTACAACCATTGTGGAAAACAGTCTAGAGATTCCTCAGAAATCTAAAAATAGATCTAACATGATCCAGCCATTCCACTCCTGGGAATATGCCCAAATGAAATGAAATCAGCACATGAAAGATTTACCTGTGCCTCCATGTTTGTAGCAGCTCAATTCACAATAGCTAAGATATGGAATCAATCCAGATGTTCATCAACTGATGACTGGATAAAGAAAATGTGTTATATATAAACAATAGAATATAACTCAGCTATACAAAAAAGAATGAAATCCTATCTTTTAGGACCATATGGATACAACTGAAGATAATTATACTTAGTAAAATAAACCAGACCCTAAAAGACAAATATATTTTTCTTTGATTGGTGGTAGCTAATATAATGTATATTGAGCTAAACTGATATCTGTTGGTTTGATTGTTATCTATAAGCTTTGTCTATAACCCTGCAGAATAGTGGTCCCTCTACCTTTTACTTGTAGAACACTGTGTTCAGAGAAGCACCAAGTCTATGACTATAAAGTAAATTGAATAAGTGTTATTGGCAAAAAATTAAATAGAAAAAAGGACAGAAAGGGATAAGGAGGGAAGGAGGGAGATGTGGAGAGAGGAAAGTATCATTGCTTTCTTAGATTTATATCTGAAATTCATGAAATCTGTTCTCATATATTAATAAATGCATACAGTTACAATAAAAAACAATAAAACTCTCCTCACAATTAACCGAGAGCCTTTCAATTTTGCAACTTTTATGGAATTTATCCCAGATTTATATCTCAAGCTTAGAAGTCCATGAACTCCTAATTTCTTGTCCATATCAGTAACAGTCACCTGCACTAGAATACCTTAAAGATATCACAAACACAATGTAGCCTAAAGGAAACTAAACTTTCAACTCTACCCCTAAACCTCTTCAAGCATTCCCATTTCTGTCAATGGTATCCTATAATATCTAAAGTCAGAAACCTACGCATGGTAACATTGACATGGTCTTGACTCAGCCTTTTCTCTCCATTCCTATCCAACCCTACAAACTCTTCCGTGTCTTCATTCAAAGTGAATCAGACAATCTATTTCCTACAATATATTACAATGGTAATGTTCTCCATTTTTTCTTGTCTTTACTATGGAACAACTTCCTATCTGTTATTTCTACTCTCGTTACCTCCAATTTAAAAAGAGTTCTTAAAATATATCCCCCCATTTAAAAAAACTTGACTCCCCATTTTATTTAAAATAAAATTATAAGCCATTTTAAAGGCTTATCAAGTATTGCCTACTTTTTCAATAGTTCATACAATGTTCAGCCTCAGTGATTTTCACTGAGCTCTAAAAGTGAAAATCCTGTAACCCCCCTCGCACTTAGAGTTCTTTCTGCTGGAAACGCTCAATCCCTCATTCGTTCCATTGTTGGCCTGTTGGTCTCATCGCAGCTATCTAAATAGCTGTCTCATCTACCTCACAAAAACACACATGGTAAATCTTTAGTTTTCATCATGTTATTCGATTGCTTCTACTCTTAATATAATTGATATCTTTTTCTTTAATGAAGCTTCTCTTTGTGTCTTATTTGTCTTTCTCCACAGAATAAATAGACTATTAGGCAAATTTTTGCTTCTCTTATGGTGACAGTTTGTCCTCAGAGATAGGCGTAAAGCTCTGGAAAAAAATCTGTTCAATAAGAGATAATAATTAAAGATGAATAACCTTACCAGGTCTTTATTGAGTATCTATTGTCTGCACAAATGGATAGATGCATTCATATACATTTAATATTCTCAGCAGCACTATAAGTTACAAAGTCTTATTTTATTTAGCCAACGTGAAAGCCAGTTTCCTTAAGTGCTAGTCTCATTTTTAGATTTTAACCTGTTTTTGAATCTAATTCCAGTGATGTTTCTTATATCTACTTGACACTATGAAAACCACTGCTTAATGTAAAAAAAAAAATAGGTTCTGCTTCTTGGTGATAGTTCATTATGAATTTTGTTCTACCAGGTATTTTTTTTAAATGAACAAATCAAAGAAAAAACAAGCACAACACATTCAGTCCTTCCCCCTGTGAAAAACAACCAAAAAAAAAAAACCCATCAATAAACATCTACTACATAAACTTGCCCAAGTAAATTAAAGATGTGTTAAAGAGAGAGAATGGATGTTTCTGGTGATAAGGCTCATGGAGAGTGGCCAAAAAGCAAGCGGCTGCTGGTTCTTTAATAATTCAGTCCAAAAACACTGGGAATTCTTGTTCTGCTACTTTATCATATTGCTTCAGGAATAAATTACAGAAAATAATAAAGACATTATTTTCCTGAATGTACTAAACTGCGACAGAAAGATTTCATGACCCAAGTGCCTACTGTCTTTTACAAAGGCAAAACCAGGAAAAGCAGCTAAAACAAAACAAAACAAAACAAAAAACTTCCTCTTATACCTAATAAATATTCATGAACACCTGATAGATAAGCATGGTGGTTGAGCAGTGAGGCTCTGGAAATCAAGTATCTACTCCTCTTTTACAAGCTAGGTTAACACCAAACAATTTCCTCATCATTAAGAGAAAGTTAGTATTAATGTCTATCTCACAAAGCTGTGATGAAGAATAAAAAGGTAAAATAAGTAAAATGTACAGTAGGCATTAAAATCTGAAGATATATTAACTTTACTTATAGAATAATTTGTTCTGAGTGGTGTAAGTTTCATATATCCTACAGTTTGAGAAGTATTGGGGGAGGGATAAGAGTGGGTAGATGGTGGAATGGATAGAGTTAAATAACCTTGAATTGCTTAAAGAAAAACTATACTCCTTCCTCATTTTATACAATAGATTTTATGGAATACCATAAAATCCTCCCATTTAAGTACATAATTGAATGACTTTGAGCAAATTTACAAAGTTGCACACAGTCAAAATCTAGTATTAGAACAATTTTGTTGCTCCAAAAATATCTCTTATGCCAATTTACAATCACTTTCCAGGCCAAGGCAACTACTGTTTTCCTTTTCTAGATAGTTCATATAAATGGCATTATACAATCTGTGGTCATTTATGTCTGGTTTCTTTCACATTACATAAAGCTGAGGTCCAACCACGTGGCAGCAGGAATGAGTTCATTTTCATTGCTAATGACTATTCCATCCCTCAATGTACTACATTATTTTAATCTATTCACTAGTGGATAGACAACTGTATTGTTTCTAGTTTTAACTTTTAGAAATAATTCTATAATGAACACTTGCATACAAGTCTTTCTCTAAGCATTTTCTTTTCTCTACATTACTAGGACATCCTTCTTCCTCATGAAGTTTAAGGATTTTCCCCAACAGACCTCAGTGCCACATGTGGGGAAGGGAGATGGAATTCTGATTCCTGACTATTGAGTGTTTGGCTCAAACAAGTGGATAAAAACCACACTATAGTTCATTTTTTTAAAAAAATTTATTTATTTATTTATTTTTTTTGACAAGCAGAGTTAGACAGTGAGAGAGAGAGAGGGTGAGAAAGGTCCTCCTTTTTGCGTTGGTTCACCCCCCAAGTGGCCACTACAGTTGGCGTATTGCAGCCGGTGCGCTGCGCTAATCCGAAGCCAGGAGCCAGGTGCTTCTCCTGGTCTCCCATGCCGGTGCAGGGCCCAAGAACCTGGGCCATCCTCCACTGCACTCCCGGGCCACAGCAGAGAGCTGGACTGGAAGAGGGGCAACCAGGACAGAATCCAGCACCCTGACCGGGACTAGAACACGGTGTGCTGGCGCCACAGACAGTGGATTAGCCTATTGAGCAGCAGTGCTGGCCCCACACTACAGTTCTTGTCTCTTTTTCCCCTAAACCCCCTTGTGACCTTGGGAGAAAACTGTTCCCCACAGAACCTAAGTGTTTCTACTTATGAACCAAAAACAGGAGCTAGATGTTCTCTGAATTGTCTTCCATCTCAAAAAGCTACAGTACTCCAGTTAAACGAAAGAATTCATACACAAAACAGAACACAATGAATGAATCATACCTCTTGCTTCTGGCATTTGCTGGGCATGGCACTACATGGGAAGCTAACACTATTCACAAAATAATTGCAGAAGCAGCAATCACATACTCTTCTACTGCACACAGAATCGAAGGTTTACAAGTTGGCACTCTCTACACATCTCTTTTGCTTTGTGGTCTCCTGTCTTGTGTTACCAATACATTCCTCTGAACATATGTGGGTTTTGTTTGGGCAGTCATTTCATTCAGAGTTAATTGGGCATAAAACAAACATTAGTATAACAGAATAGGATAGATTGTTTGTATCAAATATTTTGAAAAGCATAAATCAAAATAACTATCATTACTTTCCAAATAAGTATCTCGGTGGTTACACATTTCTTTCTTTATTCTGACATTGCTAAGCATATATTTGGATATTTACCTTGGGAATTGCCCTCCAAGGTAGTAGGATATCCAATTTATTTTTTTAAGGATTTGTGTTTTATTTATTTGGAAGGCAGAGTTACAGGGAGGCAGAGGCAGACAGAGAGAGAAAGCGTGATCTTCCATTTATAGGTTCCCTCCCCAAATGGCTGCAACAGCCTGAGCTGGGCCAATCCAAAGCCAGGAGCGAGGAGCCAGAGCTTCTTCCAGGTCTCCCACATGGGTGCAGAGGCTCAAGCACTTGGGCCATCTTCTACTGCTTTCCCAGGCCATAGCAGAGAGCTGGATCAGAGGAGGAGCAGTGCCCATATGGGATGCTGGTGCTGCAGGCCAAGTCTTCAACCCATTGTGCCACAGTGCCAGCCTCGCCAAGTTCTAAAATTAATTTTTAGTCCACCTTATTACGTATAGTATGTATATCAAAAGGTATACACATGAATATAGTAAGCATTGTGTACTAATCCAAAAGCTTAGAATAACTGATTATGAAGATTCTGGAGCCTGTATAAGTCTGTCCTAATCACATCCATCTCCTATTAACTCTCCCTGTCCTCATCCCCAGCATGCTCATGCTTTTCGTCAGGACTGTCCTCATGCACCCAATACTTATAAATTTCTACATACATACATTACCACTGGTAATACATGGTATTACTTTGGAGGTCCAAATATTTCCATCAATATTATACTAGATACGTTAGTTAGTTGCTACACTTAATGTATTTATTGGATGTGTTTATATTGATGTGCAACTTCTACTTCAATAGTAAAACAACAGAACATTACAATTTTCAATAAATTAAAAATATTCTGTTTTCTGTTGATATATATTTAGATGATATCTAATATTTTGTGACTATAAATACTTCAGCTATAAACATTTTCGTGGCTATCTTCCTTGTGTGTATTTTGAAGGGTTAAGCTAGGATCTTACTTAGCTTTGAAATTTCCAGATTGTGTGGTGCAAACATCTTCATCTTCACTAGTTATTATTATAAACTTTTCTCCGAAGTGTTTATCCCAATTTTCATTCTACTCAACAGGGTATTAAATTTCCACTTCTCCAAAGTCACCCAATCTTGGTATTATTAGACATTTTAATTTTTTCTGGTCAACAAGGTGATTTTTAAAAAGTTAAATTTAACACATTGACTCTGCTCTGGATGGGTGTTTCTGCTTGGTTCACCATGCAGTGAGAAGTGGGATGAGTGGGATTACACTGGGATTGGAGACACCTGATCCCGAGTGAGAATCTGGACATGTTGCTTCATTATTTTGGCCTCAGTTTCTTCACCTGTAATAATAACAGCTGGACAAGTACATTTCTTAGGCCCCTTTCACCTTTGATGTTATTTCACTCCATGATGCTCTGTGGGACCTTTCAAGTGAGAAGCAACAAATATGCAAGTATCTTTAAGTAAGTTTACTAACTGAAAATTTTATTTTGAGATATTTTATATATTATGTAAATATTGTGCTACTATATGTGTGTGTGCCTAATATTAACAGAATATAGGACACAGAACTCAAATAGGGAGAGGGAGAAACTGGGATACTCTCAACAGAATGAACTGGATGAGCTTTGCTGAGATGGCACGTATGACACTTTCAGAAATGAACAGAGGAAAGGAATTTGAGGAAGTAGAAAGAGGCTGGGGAGAGTACTACCCAACAGATGGAGAGGGGAGCAGAGGCAGAGAGGAGCTTGTGGCCAGAGCACGAAGTATAAAGATACATGCTAGGGACTTTGGGGATGAGTCCAGACATACTGTGCTTTAATTATGCCAAATTGTAATGAATCTTCATGATTTTGTTGATAATTGGATTTTTTAAAAATCCCTCAAAGCAATTTGGAATCAATTCTATAAGTAAGGCAGATGGTCATTTTATTTTCATTTTGAAATGAAGTCATAAAATTCACATCTTGTGAGGCTCACAGACTAACTTTCCAGTCACATCTCTAACAGCAGTGCTCAGAAAGTTGGTTAGGAAGGAGTACTGCAGATATAAGACTGTGATCTCCTATGGTGGCAGCCTTGAATAGACTTGCCCCTTTGGATTTTTGAACTTTATTAGCATGCTTTAAAAGAGTCATTATTTTACAACTATACTTGGTATAGAAAACTGTCCAATCCTAATGAAATTTTACCACATGAAATGTTAAAACATGAATTTTAAATAGTACAAAAACATTTTTATTTCTGGTAGAAAAAAATGACTTCTAAGAAGTTCCAACATTTTATGTTATGATGGTTGAGTTTTTCACTTTGGAAAAATAATTAATGTATCTGATTTTAATAAACTAATTTATTTGTGGTTAAGAACAAGAACCAGCCAAGCAAGCTCATCTTTGAAATAAATGAGTTCTAATCTACAATTTCTAATTATAAATTGGGATATTGGGGCCAATGTTGTGGCAGCACATTAAGATGCTGTCTGTGACACCAGCAGCCCATTATGAGAGCATCAGTTCAAGTCTCCACTGCTAAAATTCCAATCTGGCTCTCTGCTGGTGCAGTTGGGAAAGCACCATAGGATGAACCAGGTAGTTGGGGTCCTGTCTCCCAGATTGGAGCCCAGATGGAGCTCCAGCTTCCTGATTTCATCCTAGCCCAGGCTGGCTGTTGTGGCCATTTGGGGACTCAGTGAGCGATGGAAAATTTCTTTCTCTCTGTCACTGCCTTTCTATGTTACTGCCTCTCAAATAAATAAAATAAATCTTCAGAAAGCCCTGGTGTATTTATTTAAGCAACTTACTTCACCTCAGTTGGTTAGTATTTGGCCACATGGGGCAAAAGGCTTACATCAATATCCAGGCAGCTTAAGACTTAAGACCGGCACCATTGTGCCACCAATGACCCAAGTTCCTTTACCTTTCTGCATCACCATTCTTGATAGGCAGAGTTTGTCCTTGGATTCAAGAAAAATCCTTTACTGTTCGGTTAGAAAAGATAGGAACAAGAGACAGAGTACCAAAATATTTGTAGGATTTTGCACTTTTATTCAGAATGGCATTCCACTCAAGCAACTGTTTCCTAAGCCTTTTGGGCAAAAGAAATTTACTTAAACCTTTTGCATGGGAGCCTAGGAAACCATTTTCATTCTAGTCCATTGCTCCCCTAAACACAATCATGTTTCTCTTAGTAAAGATGTCAAAATGAAAATCTGATGACAGTTAACTAATAGAAGCTTCCATATATTATTAAATGGTTATCTTTAAAGTTAATGACAAAATGAATTAAAGCCTTAAAACATGGTAACCATTCAATAACTCTATCCCTCGAAGAATTACATATTTATGTGTGTGCGTGTGTGTGTGTATCAAACTCTCATTTGACCAAAATCAACTATGTGTATGCATCTGACCCTTTAGTAGATGAGAATTGTAAGGCTTCCTGTTCTGGCTGAAAAACCCGTGAGAGCATTTCAGGCATGGAAAGCCAAGACATTGTGGCAAAAAATGTTCTACATGAAGGATCTCTGTGAGTGAGACCCCAGTGGAAAGAAGGGGCCATCAAAGAAAGATCTACTTTTCTCTGAAGGGAGGAGAGAACTTCCACTTTGCTTATGGTCTTGTCTGAATACTGATGGAGTTTGTAGACTCAAAAGGCTTCCATAGCCTACGCAGTTCATTTCAAGAGCCTCAGGTGTCACTGACATCAAACATAAGAGTGTTCACTGTTAACAACAAGAGTCACGGTGCACTAACTCCCCATGTAGGGCCTCTGTCTTCAATGAGTTGTATTGAGAGTTAACTGTAAAACCAGTTCTGTGTGTGTGTGTGTGTGTGTGTGTGTGCAAATTGTTGAAATCTTCACTTAGTACAGAGTTGGTCTTCTGTGTACAAAGTTAACAGAAAATGAATTTTAATGGAGAATGGAACTAAGAAGGGGAGAGGGAGGAGGAGGAGAGATTGGCAGCGTGAGTAGGAGGGCTGATATGGTGGGAAGAATAACTATATTCCTAAAGTTGTATTTATGAAATTTGTATTCCCTAAAAATAAGTTAAAAAAATAGAAAAAAGAAAATCATAAAAAAAAAATTATGGTCCAAACAAAGAAGGAGAGGAAGTGGCTAGCTAAAGTAGAGAAGTAGAGAAGACTTTATTCGGTGGAGACAGGGTCAGGGTGGTAAAGAGAGAGTGAGGGGTTGAGCCTGGCTAGACAGAGGGCGGGGGTTGAAACTAGGCTTCATTTCCTTTGAGTAGCAGGCAGAGTCCCTGCTTAAGCTTCTTGTTTGGGGAGGTGCAAAGCACCTGAATAGGTGGGTGAGGGGCATGCAGAAAGCCTCTTGGGTGTATCATCTTAGCAGTTTGGAAGGTTCCCAGATGTGGGGCTTTCCAGAGCAATAAACATTCCATTTACATCTTCTATCTGTACCCAGTTTCAGTAGGCCTGGGAACTCAGGCGCAGTGTTCTTACAAAAGCACACTTTATCTATTTAGCAGATAAGTATCTAGCTCTTTATCTATCTAGGACACTTTATTTACATATATATACATATATGTACATGTATGTACATTATATATGTGTGTATATATATATATATATATAATTGCAAATGTTATATCTATTCCTCCTGGGACGTGTTGATCCTTCATGACCTAGATCAAATATATGTCACGTCTATTAAGATCCTTCTCTGATTCTGTTACTCAGCTCTTTTATTTATCACTTAATAATTTGTACTTAACAACAGACTAATCTGACAAATTATCAATAAAGATTGCATTGGAAAGGTACAGAAAGACAGCAATGAGAGGTGAGCTGGAGAAGCAGCCTCTGCAAATCAGAGCAACCTTAGGAAATCGCAAGTAATAATCACCAGCAAGGGTGTGAGTTGAGCTCCTTGAGCTACCGTATTTTCCCACCAGGGTCCACATGACCCTGGACACCTGGACTGCTGCTAGATGGGTACAGTGTGACTGCTGTGAGAACACTGGGCCTGAACTCCTAGGCCTGCAGAAACTGGGTGCAGAAAGAAAATATAAAGGCTAGTGGAATGTTTCCTGCTCTGGAAAGCCGCATATCTGGGGACATTCCAAACTGCTAAGACGATGTGCTGTAAGAGGCTTTCTGCATGCCCCTCACCCATTTTCAGGATCCACATGGTGCTCTGCACCTCCCCAAACAAGAAGCTTAAGCAGGGACTCTGCCCGCTGCTCAAACGGAATGAACCCAAGTCTCAACTTCCCTGCCCTCTGTCCAGCCAGGCTCAACCCCCCACTCTCTCTTTACCACCCTGACACTGTCCACCCTAGAATTAAGTCTTCTCTACTTTAAGTAGCCATCTCCTCTCCTTTTTTGGACCCCAAAATCTTAAAACCTAACAGTTGTCATCTACTAAAGGGTCACACGCATGCATATAGATGACTTTGGCCAAATGAGAGTTTGATGGGTCAAGGCTATCCAATTGCAGGAAAGGTTTTGTGTGTGTGTGTGTGTGTGTGTGTTTTTTTTTTTTCACCTAAATGCTGCTGAGTGTCTCCCATAAGACCAAGAATAAAATTATTTCCGAGAAAATAGTATGAATCGATACAAAAATAGTAACGTAAAATTCTAGTTCATGGAATGACAGGTAGAAGGAATGCTTTCCCTCATAGAGTGTAAAAAGACAATTACTAGCAGACCAAAAAAGCAGAAAGTTGAACAGTATTATCAAGCCATTGACTATATTTAAGTAGTTGTGTAGTCAGGCAATAACGTGCTTTCAGAGGTTGCAGCTGGTATGCTGAAAGAATAAGCAGAAATAATGTTTTACTAAATATGAATGAAAAATACACATATGGAATCTGAAGTGAGGGTTGGCTGAAGGCGAATAGGTGAGAGAATTAGAGGAGCTGTGTAAGAGGAAATGTCCATTGAAGATTATTTTTGGAAAGCAAACATGGAAGCTTTCAAGGTTTCCTATGATTTCAATATTGGTTGAATTGGTGCTCCATGAAAAGCAACAGCATAACAAAAAGCAAAAAAGCCACAGGAAGGAAGATAATAAGTTGCATTTTGAATATATTGAGTTTTGTTTGCCAATAGAATATCTGTGAGGAAATACGCAAAATTAGAATTATATAAGTGGTTCATGAAAGAACAGGACTGGTGGTACAGAAATTCCTTTGTCATTTTTCATAATTATCCATACTTTCCTATAGTCTTATAATTTTCTTATCCCCATCAATCACTCAATTTTTTGCATATGCATAATTATATGAAGTTTCTAGCCTTCTGTATAACCTTATGTCATGACTGCCTCAAAGCAGTCATCAATGTACGAGCAGGAATTATTTTTTCCCATTTTTAAAGAGGAAATTTAGCCTACATCCATTCTTATTTTTTTTCTTTACTGATGTATCATTAAAAATACCTAATCACCCTATTTCCCCCTATTCGGTGAGCTAAGGAGAAAACTTTGGGTCCATGCAAAATAATTTTAAAAATATCTTAAGTACAGCTCTTCTTTACAGAATTTATGACCTGCTAAGACTTTCCAAGATTCATTATCTCACCTGTTACCAGATCTTTTAATGAATTTCTTCTCATTTAAAAATAGTACATTTACATTTCAAAAATCTTATCAGTATTAACCAGATTACTCCTTCTAATTATTCTTGTAGATCTCATCTCAGGAAACTATTTGATGCCATCTGTTATTTAAATTCAAATTTGCTGCACTTGAAAGAACAGAGCTGATTGATAGGAGGTCTGGTTTGCTCTAGTATGTATGGAATAATAAGTTGAAATGATCTTGGAGGCAGCAGATATAGTATAAAGAAGGTCTGTGGTATACTTGCCACTGAGACTCATTGTTATACACATTTTCTCAGGGCATTTGAAGGTCATAAGCATCTAAAAGTACAGCCTGTAACTGTATACACACTGCTGAAATGCAAACAGGAAAACATTCTTCTCTTAAGCAAAATGTGTATCTCTGTTTTTCATATAATGCCTCAAATTCAGAGACCAGGGTTCATTCTAGTGTGAATCAATGGCAGGTACGTAGAAACTGCAGCTTTAATGGAAAGAAGCATTAAATAGATTCAAAGGTTTGCTTTAGCATGGCCAGCTTCACATACTATTGTCTATATTATATGTACATAGGCAGATAAAAGACTCTGTAATGTGTTGTATATATGTACATAGGCAGATAAAAGACTGTAATGTGTTGTATAGTACCGAACATATTTATTTCTACCTAGAACCTCAGAACGTAACCTTTTTTCTGATGTAAAAGTTTGCAAACACAAGTAGTTAAGATGAAATCATATTGAATTAGCACAGTCCCAAATTCTACTGACTGGTGTATCCACAAGAACTACAGAAAGACACATAATGGGAAGAAACTTATATGACAATAGAGTCAGACTCTGCAGTGATACTGCTACAAGCCAAGAATGCCAAGGACTGTCAACAACTACCAGATGCTTGGAAGAACCAAGGAAGGATTCCTTTCCAGAGTCTTCAATGACTCTCTGCAGACACTTTTGTTTCTGACTTCAAGACTTGAAAACTGAGAGAATAAATTTCTGCTGTTTTAAGCCATCCGATATATTACAGCAGCCTAGGAAACTAACGTGGGTTCCAAGAGACACACTGACAACTCTATTTGCCTTTCCATAAGCAGAGAATCACTTAGGATCGCCATACTGACCCCTCCCCCCATATACTTGAAAAGGAGTTGCGCAAATACATGGATAAAGCACATGCCTTTTTATATCTTTGGGCAAAAATGTTCTTAAATCAACAACAATTTAGGAAAAATTCTAATCAGGCTGAAAACTCTAACACTCCCCTTCAATTAACAGTTCTTATTACATCTCTAAATATGTAAATTATTGGAATATAAAGGGTTCATAATAAAAAATATATAACACTATTTCCTTCTTGAAACATTTAACTTAATTACAATAACCTGGGTCTTCCTTTTGCTTCTTTCTGACCAAGATTATGTGACAAGTTCTTGGCCCTTAGTTCTTTGGTCATTCACCTTCCATCATGGTTTCTACTATTATCACAATTCTAACAGCACCAAATCTACGATTTTCCTTAACTTTTAAACTTATCTGAAACCTATCTTCATCTGCCTTTGTATTCAATTGACTTTGACTTTTCACTTCAAAATAACAATGCAAAATGCCAAGATCTGTACTCAGCAAGGCACTATTTGGTAAATTAATCAAATTGTTTTCTCTGCTTCTGTTTCTAGAATATTCAGTGAGCCACGTTTCCTCCATGTCCCACACCAATCAGAAACAAAGATGCACAGAAAACACCTCCCTAAGTGAAGCCTGGGAGACAATGCTTGTAACATTGACACCTCCCCTCACAACCTCTCCCACACACAATGTCCCCGCCCCCACCCAGGGCCCCTGCAAAAGCCAGCTAAGACCAGGAAGAGGGTAGGAGGAAAGGAAACAAGAGTGGAAATACCGAAGTGTAGTTGAAGCATTCAGCAGAAGGGTAGACCTAAGAAGGCAGGGTCCTCAGCATTCTAGAAAAAGAAAATTCCATTTCAAGGGTGAGAGAGCAAATGAGAGAGACTCGAAGCCTGACTCATCACCTAGGGATAAACAAATTGAATGTTTTGCATTTTTATATATAAATAGGAAAAATATTACATTAGAGTATATGAAGTTGTCTTCTTCCATTAACCCTCACAACAATCTACAAGAAAAGAATTGGCACTATTCCTTACCCGAGAAAATTTGAAGCTTAAATATCATGTGCAAGGACGTACAACCATTAACTGAAAGACTTAGAACACACTACATCTGACTATAAATTCACTGTCTTCATTTACTTTGCTATATGACCCATGATTTATTAATTAATTTGTTTTCTGCTCTCTAATAAAAAAATTTACCTCATAAGTGAGAGTACAAATGCCTTATCTGACCATTCAAGGAAAAATTCTATTTCTCCTTTCTTCTCTACTAATTTCATACATGAAAAACCTAATGTTGCCAGGCTCTTGGGTTGCTATGCATGCTGAAGGAAACACACAAACAAAACAAACAAACAAATGTCACTCACACTTAGAGTCTTGTGCATGTCTGTCCCCTGGCCTGGAACGTCCCTTTCCTGACCTAGTGATCCTTAAATGTCAAGGTTCAAACCTATCCACCTCTTTTCTTAGCAGAGGGACCAATGTCTAAGCACTCATGCTCTGAGCTTAACAATAGAGCCAAGAAAGCCACGGATAGCATCACGAGCTGTGAGTAAGAACACGTTCATCCTTTGTGAGGCTTGCCTTTTTCTCTGAAGGTCTACTTCCTGTCATTCAGTCCTGTAAGGCTTCAGCCTGTTTGGAACCAGCCATATGTGAATAGAAAAAGAAAGGGTTTGTGAAAGATGGACCCAATTATAGCAGTCTGCATTCTCTTATAATACTGGTGACAGCAGGGGAGTAGAGAAGCTGCTTTTAAGTCCCAGATAAACAGACTTAAGTAGAAAGAGTTCTGCAGGTCCAAAGTCAGTAACAATGCACATAATGCACTTGGAGTTTAGGTGGTAAATGAGGTCACCATTGCACCGAGAGCAGAAATATTGAAAACTCAAGGGTATATTTAGGTAGACGTTCCTTAAAGTGAAAAAAAGAGGAAAAAGAAGAAGTGTGAAGAGAGGCCAGAGAAAACTCATGAAGAAAAATCCATTTACTATATAAACCTCTACCCCGCACAGGGAAGGCAGCCCCTCAGGGAGTTAGACACCTTCTTCTTGCAACCGTATTATTTCTCTTCAGTCAGTAAAATGGTTTGTATTATGATGATCCTGTTCTTTATTGTCCTTGGAATAATTTTATCTAAAGAATAAAAAGGCTACTTGTCTATGAATCTCTTTATCAAGACCTATGAGCCAGGGCATCTTCCCCAGGAGCAGATATTCTGAAAGTTTGTGTCCCTGAGAATCACCAAGGGAACACAAAATGTCTATTCTGTCTCCCAACCCCCAGAGATCCAATCACATTGTAAGAGCTCCCTTCTAGATTCCAGGCAGCCCAGTGTTCCTTTGCCAAAAGTGAAATTTGGAGGAAGATAAGACCTAGAGGTTCTGGGGCTTCCCATACTCTCATCCAAGGACTTTCCCTATTCCCTTGTTTGTAACTAACACTTTAAATTTTCACAACACTCTAAAGGAGATGCTATGAACTCTGTTTTACTAGTGGTAATACTAATAAAAATAACAAACAAACAAGACTCAAGTCTCTGGTCTATCTATACTATTGCCTTGCTCTTTTCACTTCATCACAGTAAAATATGGCTGCCTGGGAAAACAGGTTAGCAGAGGAGACAAAGAACTTAGGAGGCATAAAACTACTTGAAGACTGGGGCTGCACTGTGGCATAGTGAGTAAAGCTTCCACCTGCAGTGCCAGCATCCCATATGGGTGCCAGTTCTAGTCCTGGCTGCTCCACCTCTGATTGCGCTCTCTGCTATGGCCTGGGAAAGCAAAAGATGGCCCAAGTCCTTGGGCACCTACACCCATGTGGGAGACCTGGAAGAAGCTCCTGGCAGCTCCGGCCATGGCAGCCAGTTGGGGATTGAACCAGTAGGTGGAAGCTTCTCCCTCTCTCTCATTCTCTCTTTCTGCCTCTCCTCTCTCTGTGTAACTCTTTCAAATAAATAAATAAATCTTTAAAAAAAAAACTACTTAAGAGAACACACAATGACAAAAACCTAGAAGTGCAGACAAGAACAACTGGAATATTTTCTAGTAGGTAAGTCTTGAGGGAAAACCTTTGCAGAGAAATTGGGTGTTAGTTGCGGAACATCATTATTGGAATCCATCTAATGTGAGTCACGAAAGGCATATTAAGTTACCAGAGAGAGTAAGGCTTTATTTTGTTTTTAAAGATTTATTTATTTGAAAGTCAGAGTTATTGAAAGAGAGGTAGAGAGAGAGAAACAGAGAAAAAGAGAGAGAGAAAGAGACAAAGAGATCTTACAACTGCCTGTTTATTCCCCAAATGGCCACAAAGGACAGGGCTGGGCCAAGCCAAAGCCAAGAGTCAGGAGCTCCATCTGGGTCTCCCGTGTGTGTGTGTGTGTGTGTGTGTGTGTGACAGGGGCCCAAACCCTTGGGTGATCATCTACTGTTTTCCCAAGTCATTAGTAGGCTCCTGGATCGGAAGTCAAGCAGTCAAAATATGGACTGGTGCTCATATGGGAAGCTGGCTTCATAGGCAGCAGTTTAAACTGCTGTGCCACAACACCAACTCCCAAGAATAAGGTTTTGTTGTGGTTTATTCACTATGCGTAATCAAAGGTCAAGAGAAGTGTGAAATTTCAGAGGAAAAGGAGCAAAATTAGCTCTGTGGATCTCCATGGATATAGCACTCAATCTATAAGCACATTTTTTATTAGGGTTTTTAAAGGCCAAAGGTCTTGAAGACCAAATTGTCGGGATTAGGATAGAGTTTTTAAAGACAGGTAAGAAGTTATATTTTGTGAACCTAAAAGGAACAGGAACTTATACAAAGAAGAAAATGGAATTTATTGAATTCTACAAATTCTAAAACATAGTATAATGAAAGGAGGAGAGAGAAGAAATAAACCAATACCAGCAGTGATATTGGCCTGGAATATACCAAGGTATTGTCAAAACCACTTAGAGCATCATACAATTCCAGTTATGTAGGCAGAACTGGCATTAATAATCCTAATTCCCTTACAAAGAAATTAAAACACTCTCACCCTTAAAATAGTAAAAGTTATAAATATGAAAATACCCCATGAGAGTGTTTAAGTCACTAGTCATCTGCTCATTTATTTGAATTAAAGTCCATTGCTTTTATATTAACTTATTGCTGAGAAAGAAATAATATGATGAAGGCAGGTGGCACAGTGTCATCTCGGTTTGGAACACTTTGAGGCCTGGTAAGGGTGGGTCCTCTGGGGCTGATACTTGGAAAAGAAGTGATACAGCAGAAGAGAGGCAACCTCAGAAGCGTGGCACATTTCTAAAGTCTAAGGTTTTTTTTCAAGTGCCCAGAATAGTCTTGTACAAGAAAGTTTCTTCATCTACTTTGAGTTTAACCAACTATTCATCACATTATGAGCATTCTGAGTTCTCAAAGCTTATTCTGTAAACCTAATCAAGATTCAAAACAGAATTTTTATGTGGAAATGAATTTCAAAGTTATTCTAACTAACAGAATTGGGAATATAGTTCATTCATAAGGTAGGCTGAAGTCTGAAACATAGCAACTAAATTCTGGAGAAACAAACACAAGCAACTTTCATATTGTTATCTTTTAAACTTTAAAGATCCCTTTTGTATGGGTCAAATCACATTCTTTATTTCTCCATTTATTCTGTATACAAATATTTTTACATTCAAATCACTGGGGATCTTGTTAAAAGATGCATTCTGAGAAGAGGGATTCTGCATTTCTAAAAAGTTCTGAGTTGTTGCTGTGTGGCACTAGTGGAATTCAGACCACTTTTTCACTCACAAAACTTTAATTCCTCAATTTGAGAAGGCAAATTTTAGCTACCATCAAACTTCACAAAACCAACATGATATTTAACAGTGAAATATATACTTATAAAGCTGGACATCTATTATAGAACTTAAGATCTTGGAGACAGATGTTGTCATTAAGAACATAGGTTTCAGGTTAAGGGCTTGGCATAGTGATTAAGATGCTGACGGTGATGACCCTATCTCATGTGGGAGTACCTGAGTTCATATTCAGTATTGACTCCTGATTTCAGCATAATGATAATGCATCCCCTAGGATGTCAGTGATGGCTCAAATAACTGTGTCCTGCCACTTATATGGGAGACCTGGATTGCTTTCTTGGCTCCTAGCTTTGTTGTCAGTACAACCTCAACCACTGTGGGTATTTAGAGGTTGAACCAGCAGATAAGAGCTCCTACCTCCCCTCCCTGTCTTCCTCCTTCCTCCCTCCCCTCGCTCTGTGATTCTGTCTTTCAAATAAATAATAATACAGGCTGGAAGTTAGATACATATGATTGAATTTCTAATTTTGCAAACATTTAGCTGTGTATCCTACAACAAGTGAATTAATCAGGGTCTGGTAAAGAAGAAACCAGGATAGGTATTTCAAACTGAAGAGATTCAATACAGGAGGTAATGTTAATGTTTTGAAGCCAAACAAGGAACACTGAGGTCACTAAGAGGATAATAATAGCTACACAGGGAAGCTCTTTGAAAGGGGACATCTGAGGAGGCAGTGGTATAGGAACCTTGTAGAAGTTGGCAATCCAGAAGATTGGACCATGCAGGAGAAGCTGTAGCAAGGGACACCATGCCAGCGACACTGCTAAGATGGGAAAGGGAGAGAACCTATGTTCTGCTTCCTGCCTTCCAATCTCTTTCTAGTGTGTTCCTGAGTTGAATTTAGCAATAAGACTCTTGGAAAAGAAGCCTAAAAAATGAAATTCCTTGAGTCATACAGAGACAAGCAGGAAATGAATCT
The DNA here is from genome assembly GCF_964237555.1 of Oryctolagus cuniculus. Taxonomy (NCBI): domain Eukaryota; kingdom Metazoa; phylum Chordata; class Mammalia; order Lagomorpha; family Leporidae; genus Oryctolagus; species Oryctolagus cuniculus. Next base: position 16,537,364 of record NC_091433.1, read on the forward strand.
GAGAATGAATTGAGTAAAGACCAATACAGCAAGTTACTGGCATACTTCACCAAAGATTCTAGTACACATCTGTAAACTATTGGTATAGTGTTATTTATATATTTCATGTAAAACATTTACTATAAAGCTTGGTGCATTATTTCTATCATCATCATAGTCATCCTCATCACCACCATCAATTTGTTATGTGACAACATTTTCTTTTCTCTTAATCACTTTCTTCTTGCCTGTTTTTCTATTTGTTAAGAATAGATGTCAAATGAGATTAAAAACAAAAAATACTAGAATAATACATCAATGCCATACTATGGTAAACAGTCTATATTAAGAGGCAAAATATCTGCAAGCTTAATTCACACAATATAATCAAAACACTTGAAGCCTTCTGCTTGGCACACCATGAGAGACCCTACGTTCTCAATGAGGTGGACAGGAGAAACTCAGAACCTGGATGGAGGTCTTTTGAGTATCATCTTTTGGATTGTGCTGTAGACATGGGGAAAGTGCTGAGGGATAGAACAAAAAAGATGCGTGGCACAGGGAGAAGAAAGGAGCAGTCAGGAGGCAAAGAAAGCAAAGCTGGTTTCATCCACTCACATAGACCAACTCTGTCTACTTGAGAGATGACTCAACAAAAATGTTCAGATATACATGATATTTTTATATTTGTTATAGGAGTGTTGAGATTGGTTGCTATCTAAATTGTTTTATCTCTTGCCTAGGACCCAATTTGCATAATTTTTAAGTGTTATGTTCATAACTGAGAAGTTACAATATTTTTGAGACACTGAAAGTGTTTAATGATGGAAAGAATACTTTTCCTCAGCAGGCTTGTTCCCCATGTCAGGTCACCAAAACGTTACAAAATAGACACAGGTGACTCTACTAGGTTATATTGCAGAGATAGCTCCTCAGTACAAGAAAATATAACTAAGCCCATTTATATTCTGGCTTTGTTCTTACAGCATAGGAAATGCAGCATTCTGTCTTGCAGTTCCATCTTGGTTCATCTTGTTTGGGAATCAGTAATATAGCATTCTCTGCCAGCAACCAACCAGCACAGCCTTTCCAATCTTAAACTAATTCATCAGTCTTTTAATAGCAAATGATACAGGCAGAAGAGCATTAAGCTAATGGCAAATGAGTCGGCAGTGTGCATAGTAGCAGAATACTTCAGAGCTTAACTGTGATATTTTATTTACTCATTACTCTGAGTCAAAACTTACACAGATCAACAGCCCTGGACTTTACCATATACCATATGCTAGGAGCCAAAAGAACTGGTGCAGAAGATGAGCACTGTGCGTTCTGGGGATCTCTTTCTCAGGGTTCTGGAGAACTCTCCTGGACCTCTGCCGTTTTCACAAGAGTCTATCTGTAGGTTTGAGGATTCAGGCGATTTCCATGTTAGATTGGGGCTTGGATAGTGTGGTTGGAGCTGGATAGGTGGAATAAATAGGAAAAGAAGAACCAGGGGAATGGATTTACCAGTTGTTTTGTGGTAGGTTTGAAGGCATTGGCTGAACAAAGATATTAAACACAAAATAGCTTTCACCACACTGTATACCACAGCTATGTGGCTAAGTTAGAATCTTAGCTTAACCACTTAGTAGTTTACTAATTATTATTGGCCATGCTACTTAACAAAGACTGCCTCAAGTCCAAAGGAAGAATACTATTACATGATGTATTAGATTATCGAAGGCATCAATAAAACAAGCTTGGAGAAAAGCACCAAGTCAATATTCAGTAACTTATTTCAACTTTACTGACCTAACAGACACTTACTGAGTGCCTACTACATGGAAAGCAGAAGAGTAAACCGAGTCAGACTATGAAGTGTTTTGAGTAGAAAGTTCCATTCTCCTGCTGAAATAGAAAGAAGAGTCATGGGGGCACTGGGGTTGGACAGGATGTGGTGAGAACTAATTTTAAGGGCTGATCAAGTAGTATAGTACATGCAACATGTCATTCAACTTGTTTTATAAACTTTGAATGAAGTAGAAGATAAAAATGGCAATAGAAATTACAGATAATTACAAAGCAGTAAATCTGCAGTCCTTCACAAGTAACCACAGCTCTCCAGGTACTAACTGCACCCCATCAAACATATGGACTGTTTGCATGCTCAGCCCTACAGTCCTGGATATTTGGAGTTTTTTTTTGTTGTTGTTTTGTTTTGTTTTAAAACATTTATTTATTTGAAGGTACTTCTAGTCTTTGTTTTTAAATATTCATTTATTTAGCTGAAAGCAGCAGAATTAGAGAGAGAGAGAGAGAGAGAGAGAGAGAGAGAGAGAGAGAAGCATAGAAGCAAGACAGAGAATTGATCTTCCATGTGCTTGTTCACTCCCCAAATGAGTGCTACTGCCACCAGGGTGGTCCAGGTTGAAACCAGCATCCTGGAACTACATCCTAGCTTCCCATGTGGGTTCAGAGGTCCAAAAATTTGTGCTTCCTCTGCTTTCCCAGAAGCATTAGCAGGGAAGCATATCAAAAGTGGAGCACCCAGGACTTGAACCAGTACCATACGTTATCATGGCATTCCGGGCAGTGACTTAACCTGCTTCACCACAATGCCAGCCCCTATAGTTCTGGGTTCTTATGGGTGGAGTGTGCAGGGAGCGGTTACTCACATTTCTCCTTGGACTTGTACTAGGGAGCAACAAACTGCATTGGCAGCAGCTGATATTCCACTAAACGTCTCTACAAACTCGCCATGATCATAAAGTATGGGGGGGCGAGCACAAGGGAGACAATCTTCGGGATATTAACTTCAATATAACGAGCCACAGCAGCAGTCCTCAACTTATGTTTTTGTGTGATTAACATAAGGAAATAGATTCAAGTCTAGGCATACCAGGGTGATGTGCAATCCCAAGCCAGTAGCCTATAACTCTTAATTGCTTTTCTTTCTCAATAGCATTTATCAAAATGAAAGTGCACTATAAATAGAGGAATGAATACTATAATAATCTAAAAAGTTATTCACTGATTTTATAACTTCATAATTAGCAATAAATAACATGAGAAACCATAGCTATCTGATATGAACACATCTAGTTATTACTAACATTTTAATTTGGAGTTTTGAATCCAAAGATACTTTGAATCATATCATTTCATTCATTCTATCATTTATTCTCACTCACACTTCATTCTTTCCAGGTTCCCTTGCCCCAGGCTCCTAATCAGTCATTTATCTGGTAAGTGAAAGTAACAGAATAGATTATTTGGAATGTTTCCTCTTAGAGCACTCCAAATTTGAATGTCAAATACAATTCAATGTGCCAAGAAAATGCAGAATTGTAGAACTATTATAGCGACCACAGATGAGACAACTCTAATCCACTGGTGGAGCTGAGGCATCCCCACTGACCAGCTCAGTTACTTTTCCTGAGATGTATCTTCTCCTGCCATGGACTTTCCTGGCACTTGAATTCAATTTCCTTGACACTTGAATTCAATTACATCATTGGTGTTCTAGGGTCTCCAGCTTACTAGCAGCAGATTGTGGGTCTTCGCCTATATGATCATGTGAAACATCTTCCTTTTTTATAGATAAAGAAATTTCTCTCATCAGGCATGTTTCTTTAGAGGCAGGAGTTCATGACATCAGCTACTATCTTCTTAAAAGGGTGTGTCCTGTATGGAGGCCATTCAAGAAACTGTATGTCTGAATAACATGTATAAAATACGTGCAAAAGAAACGTGAGCATGACAAACCCTTGAATCAGATCACCCAGAGAAGTAACTCCTGCTCTCATGTTTCATTCAATCATTCTCCAATTCACTATTACTGCTACATGTATTTCTACAGATAAATGTACAAACTCTGTATTATTAACAGGACTTTTATTCAACCATTATCTCATAATCTCTTTCCCAGGTATTATCTTGGTTTTTCAATGAGATAAATATATTTCAATCTTAATTATTAAAAAAGAACTAAGGCTGGGGAAAATGTCTTCTTTCTATATTCACAACATTTCTACCAATGTCAAGGTGAACTTGACCCCGTTTTGCATTTTTTCAGGCCATTAATCACTTGATAGAGAAATTATTTCTGCCAAAATCAAGAACAAATACTTAACATTTGTTCTCTGCTTTCAGGAAATATTCTTGCATATGGTATATAAGATTTCTGAAATAGTACAACCAAAGAAGATACAGTCATTCTGGGTAGATTTTTCAAGGAAGTGTGGACTACATTTCTCCAGAGGGCTATATTTCTATCATAAATGGCATGTGTCTACATATATGAACTATAAAATATGGTGTATGGTATGTACCGTCTCTGATAGGATATAGAGACTGAGAGTTTGTAGCGCATCTCAAACTAACTGGTGATGATGCATTATGACAATTTTCATTTTGTGGGGAGGTCACAGAATCAACAGGTTTCCATTAATGTTTGAATATCAGAATATATACTTTCTTTCCACATTAGAATGAGGAAAAACTACTTGTGAATATGTCAGATAAATTTTCTTATTTATTCAACAGATGCTTATTTAAGTGTATACTCTGTGTCTGGCCTTATTTTAGGAACTGGAAATGTGATAGTGAATGACCCCATGAAAAACCCTGCCCATATGGGCTATGTTCTAGAAAGCAAGGCTGAGTGAAAGTGCAAAGATTTTTCAGCCTGCATTTTTATCCTAGCTCTGCCATTCACTAGCTGGTGCTATCTTTGCCCTAATGACTTGATGTATTTGAACTCCCTGTTCCTCCTTTGTTGAAATGGAGATGACATCTACCTCACTGGGTTGTCAAAATGATTGAATAATAAGTGCCTCTACCTGGTAGACAATATTCAAAGGTATTTCACTTTGAGAAGTGTTATGGATTGAATTGTGTCTTCCTCAAAAAGATGCTGGGGTGCTAATTCCTAATCTTGTAGAATGTGATCCCATTTGGAGATAAGGACTATACAGAGGTAACACAGTTGAATGAAGTCATTAGAGCAAGCCCTAATCAAATAAGACTAATGCCCTTAATGGGGAAAAAAGGGGTGTTTGTACACATAAGCGCATACTGGAAGAATGATGTGAAGAAACCAGTGTAAGATTGTCAAAAACTGTCTTCAAACCACCAGGAAGGAGATGAAAGAAGAAACACAGTCTCAGAGTCTTCAGAAGGAGCCAACGCTGCCAGCACCTTGATCTGAGACTTCTAGCCTTCCAGCCACACAGTCTGTGGTACTTGGTTAAGGTAGCAGCAGCAAAACAGTTCAAAGCATGTTATCATTAAAGGTGAGGCTAGAAGGCATTTTGTTATCCTATTTTCTTAAAGAAGAACCCATGAGATTCTTAATTGCTATAGGCACAATGCAATAAATAAGGGTCAAAAAGGCCATAAATATTTTAAAAGTTTACAGGATAATTATCACTTTGTGAACACAATGCCCTGGTTCTTTCTTTGAATACTGAAAACGAATCAGAAAAACTAAAATAACATAGCAGACACGCAGGACTGTTTAAAGGCCTCTCCCCTTTTGAAGATACTGACTTCTCAAAGAGCTTTTGGCGACTGTTGTCTGTGACGGAATACATCACAATACAAATGTAACCACACAATCAAAAAATATTCCTTGTAATGAATCAGGTCCTAGGGTGCAAACATTTCTTGCATGATACCATGAAGAAATTAGATGAATAAATCAGTTCCATATTGAATTTACTGCAACTTAGAATAGAGGAAGAATTAAAATTTGAAATATTGGTCATTCTGTCACCTGCATCTAACATTGAGTTACCAAGAAAATAAAAGAGAATGAAATTTGATATGGGAAAAGGGTTTACAGAGAGTTTGCTTATATATTCATTCATTCCCTCATCCATTCATTCAAAATTATTGATTGAGCCCTATTATTGGTACCCTATGTCTAAAATTTTAAATTTTATTCCCAGTACTGAGAATTAAACTATCTCTAATATTTACTCATTGATGGACATGGCCTTCTATTCATTTTACTCTGGAAGAAAGACGTTAAATGATCAAGAATCTTTATGATTTACCGACTATACCTATTTGAATAAGAAAAACAATTTAATGAATTATCCATTATATTACACTTGTGAATTTATTATAAAATTAAAATAATGTAATAATACATTTTGTTAACCTCACCTAGTTCTAAAAAAGGAATATGGCATTGCTCACTTATCTATTCAAGTAAAAGCCACTTTGGATTTTTAAAATGAATGTTGATCATGGTTTTGCATTTCTTGCTGACTTCTTTTTTAAGAGTTGACATGCTGTGAGAAAACCTATTTAAATTTTAATTGTTTTTTTTTTTTTTGTCCAGGAAGTATTCCTAGCCAATGCATCATCATCTTTTAAAAGTACAAGAATAAATGAAAATTAATGGATTTCTTTAAACTAACAATGAACCTTCTCCCATAGCTATTGTGTTTTCTGTAACAGCTTCTAATAGACAAAGGATATTGGGTTTCTAAAAATGTACCACTTTTCTATCCTAAAATATTTATTTAAAACAATCATACCAATCATTTTAATACAGATGAATAGTGTAAAAATGGATCAATTTTTGAACAGATTAAGTTTTTTGAGATTATGGTTTTCTTCTATATGGTCAGGTTAAGATAAAAAGGGGCTATTATCTTCAAATTCTTTCATGTTGGAGGCTGGGTGTAAACATCCCTCAGAACTACACTCAATATTTGAGTCCATATGTAAATTTAATTTTGCTTTCTATCAGTACCTACTATTGGACCCTTGTAGCCCACGTGAGGAAGCTGGCAAAAGATATGCTTTCTTTGTCAATGAGTTTATCATCATTACAATCATCATCATCATCGTTATTTAATTTATACACTTTAGGGACACATTTTCTCTTCAGTTTTCAATTCTGAAATTACTCATTACTGTCTTATTATTGTATCCTTTGGGCTATTATAAAGAAAGAAAGTTTAATGTTGAGATAAGCATGAACTCTAGAGTCAGACACGGTAGTTGGTGATCTTACTTTGCAACTTGTTAGCTGGTTGATTACCTTTCTGATTCTTCAATTTCTACATCTATAAAATGAGATAATAATAATCTATTCTTCAATGTCAAGTATGATGACTAAACCAAGATTACCTTGTACACAGGAAATGTTCAAAAGTGTTAGCCATTGGAATTGTCTGCTCCCTAAAATATTTGCATCTGTAACCCTTGCTCCAGTAGACATTACCTATAGAAAATGACATCTAATACACAAAAATATTAACTGCCAAGGTGTCATACCTGAAAAGATTTGTTGAGTTGCAATCCCTGCTCAAGTTTACATTTTGTAAAGAACTAGGTACAGCTTTTAAGATGGTCAGAATCTTAAATATCAAGGCATTTTAGGTCTTTTTTCTTTTTCACTTTTCTTTCCTTTTTTTTCAACTGAAATTGAGTCATGTTCTCAGAATTGTGAAGGAAACAGATAATGAACTATATGAAGATTGAGAGCTGTAATTATACATAAAACTTGTAAAACTAAAATATTTACTAATATGCATGAATATTCTGCCTTGTACTCATCATAAATATTTTATTTTTATAATTAAAATGACTATATGTTATAGGAGTAAAGGCAGCTGTGAGTACTACTCTTTCTTCTCTTCCTAAAACTCTTCTCTCCCAACCCTAAATTCCTCAGGGAATAACCTCACATATCAAAGTCCAAAAGGAGTGCTTGACTAATAGCTCATGAAATGAATATTTGCTGGGGGAAAAAAGAGATTACAAATGTGACAGTAAAGAGGAGAAGAGCAAAGACTGGACTATGAAAGGAAGTTATTGGGTATTACATCCCACTCCTACTTGTCTAGAGAAGGAAAAACAAAATGTGGAATTCAAACTGAGATATTGTGAATCCAATTTATAAACAGGTTTTTGCAAATGTAGGTTTGACAGCTATCAGGACATTATATAGAGGAGGCAGCACATAATGAAAGAGGGGCCACAGAACAGTCAAGGAGTTGGCTCCAGATGGAGAAGGACCTCCAGGTCCAGAAAGCAATGAACCCTGTCTTCTAACCTAGAATTTGTAATTCTGCCATCTGCTATTGATAAGAACTAAAATGACAGAAAAAAACTACTACAAAGCATTATTTTTTGTAAAACCGGTGGCATTATAAAAAACATGGATTTTGGAGTCTAATACGCATTATTCAAATTCTGGATATGCCAGTTCCTAACTAGGTAACCTTGGGTAGATTATGTTATATCTGAACCTTAGTTTTTGTTATCTGGAAAGATGAGATTATTAACACCTACCTCTTATGATGGAGATAAAGATAAAAAAAAATAAAAACACTGCCCCATCTAAAATAATAATAAACATTCTTTTGTCCTTATCTAGAGCCCCTTCCTAGTCCTCTACAACAACAAACTTAATGCCTCAGGGGCAAAGCCAGGTAGACAACCACATCTCTCTGTGGGAGTGATTCAGATAAACCCAGTGCACATGAACAGGAGAAGTATTCCTGTGGCTCATTTAACTGACCCGTGCAACTGAAGTGAAAGCTACAAACTGGTGGCACTTACAGAGTCCATAATATATGTCTTACTTTCCATGGAAAATATCTCAGGGAGCAAATAAAAGATGTGCAAGGGGGTGACAGGAAGGAGTACGTCATTTTTGTATCTGTTATTCAGTCAGATCCCCAATAATGGTAAAAAATGCATTGAGCTAAAGTGGTAAATACTGTATACTTAAAATCTCAAGGAATCCTTAAAGTTGCTTCCCTGTGATCCCTGAGTGCCACACCCCTGAGGCCCTCCTTCATCCAACACACAGTCGCATATGCTTCTCAGGTTGTAGCCCTGGACCGTTAATACAGGCTTCTGTTCTGCTTCTTCATGACTGCAGATAAGAGATGTTCCCCAAACATTGCCCTAGCCTTGTAGGGGCTCACCCTTGTTCCTGTAGCACAGATTTACTTTATGACACAGTGAACCAAGAGTGTTCACAACAACCCTGCCTGCTTTGTAAACAACTGCACTAGCATTTAGGGAAATCACCAGGTGCCACTTTTTTTTTTTTTTCAACTGTTCAAAACAGCTTGCAGTATACTTACAAGCTACATAACTTCAGCAAATGGGCAAACTGAATTTTCCAAATTCTTGACTGCATACTGTGCAGTAAAACATCATTACTGATTTTATGATATATACTTTCTGCCCTCTGTAATTCAAAGATGATGGTTTTGACTATCAGTATGATCATTGTGAACAGCAGGAGCTCAAGGACAACCCAAAGCTTGACACATTTCTTGCCTGCACCGGAGGACAGAGATTTAAAAAAAAATCTAATTTAGGATTTCAAGCATACTTAGGAATTATCTAATTATCTCCATTCCCTTCCCACAGTACTTAGAAAGAAAGAACCATGTAGCCACAGAGACCCTGCATGCTGATCCACTAATTTTCCAAATGAGAAAGTAAATACTCAAGACTTTTAGAAAGAGTTCTCTTGAGCTGTGCCATTGTGAGTACAGAGACAGCTGATAAAATGAGTTTTTGGTTGTAAGGACTTGGAGGATGAAGGGACTAAGCTCATAGGCCAGGGGTTACTCATCCTTATAGCCAGAAAAATGTGACCTTCATAAGGTTCTAACTCTTGATGATCTTCATTTTGCAATCTCTATTGTTAACATTTAATTTGCTTATCACCTTACATACAATATACCCTCAATTGGAATTTCTGACCCAAACACATTACACGCTCAGCAACTATATTTTGCTTTAAAAAATTCTGAATTCATTCATGCGTAAGATCTTTCACTTAGCAATGCATCCAGCCATATATATTTAATGAACAGACATTTATTGAAAACATATTAAGTGCTAGGTGCTGGGAGTTTAAAATGCAATGATATGACCTCTGCCAAGTGGGACACATTATAAACTTTGAAAGGTTGAGTACTATCCTATAGCATGGTAAGAGCTATAATAGTAATGCAAAGAAAGTGTTTTGAGGAAATAGATTTGGGCAGATTATTTACATATATCAGACAATCAGCCATAACATATGCCGGATTGAAAAAAAAAACAATGTACCTCATGGTAAATTATTTTTCCAATATATTTCACATGATATGAATGCATGAATAAATAAATGTCATGCAAAAGTATCTACATTATGAAAAGAAAAACAGAATAAGCTAAAGAGACTCTCAAGAACCATATAAGCAAGAATATCATGAGGAAGCAAAAATTAACTATAATAAAAGACAACCTGGGATAAAATAATGAAGAACATACAAATAAAGCCAGACAATTTCAAAATATGCAGAGTACTAGTACTGCTGCTGCTGCTGCTGCTGCTGCTACTGCTACTACTACTACTACCACTACTACTGGTTTTTGGAAGAAGAAGTCCACGAGTTGGACTTTGATGCATGGGAACCTGTGCAAAGGCACTGAGACAGGAAAGCACATTGCAGGTCTTTGTGAAATAAGGATCAAGGGAAAGATCCATGGACTCTGGTCAGTACTGGGGGTGCTGGATGGAAACGACAGTTGGAAAGGTAGGATGGAAAGACAGGTTAACACCAAAGGAGAAAGGAGTTCTGTCTTACAGGGTTGGACTCTACAGTGGATAACAAGGAGATATTAAAGCATGAATGACAAAGGAGACCATGATTATCTGTAAAATTCAAATATACAATGATCTCTTAAATACCTTCTTGACTTTCTAGATTATATTGAAAAAAATCAAACCTTTTCCGCATTTGAAACAATTGTACTTTCTCCATCATATTTATCATATTTAGGTGTGACAGATTTGAAGCCATTTATAATTTCTTATTCTTCTTTGTTTTCTCACTCAATTGCTATTTATTTTGTTCCTGTTGTTATTAACTTTGGCAGCAAACATTTATCTAAAACACCTCCAGAGTAAAAATTATTCAGATTAGCAATAACTCGAAGCCTGAGATTTGGATGATGTATTTGTGTACTTTAAGGAAACATTCATTCCTCAGTTTTAAGCAACTCATATCTGTCTACTAAATTTGGGACTATGTGCATCTTGAAATACATGGAATTATAGGTATTAATTTTCACGCATGTCATTCTGCTATTATCATTCTCACGCTTACCACTCTTGTTTAGTGCAGACTATAACCAAGCACTTGTCTTGTGTAAAATATCTGGCCCTGTTTTTGTTCATAAAGTTTTAATATCCAGGAACTACATTTCTCACACATATCTTTTAAATGTAGTAACTGTTTGTCCTATTTATGTAATGTATCATCTGATATATGACTTGAATGTTGTCAATTACGTTAATCCCAGTAAGCTTTCCCAAGTGCCACAAGTTAGCATATGGTTTGTTGGCAGACAAGGAGCCATCTCTTTTCAAAAAAATCTGATGTACTCTACAGCCTGCATGGGATGCTACACAATGCAGCGTAATGGTCATGAATCCTACAAAATTATCAGCCCTAGAAGCAACTGTGTCTTCCTCACAGGAAAATCCTTGTAGGCTTGTCTATTAAATCAAAAAACAAAGCCATAGGTTAATAGAAAACACAAAGATGCTGACTGCCAGGGTATAGCAGGTGGAACACTAAGGATGAAAATGTGTAAAATGTTCTTGCTGGCCAGATCACTAAAGTGCAAAGCATGTTACACAAGCTGGCCCTTGAGCTAGGAGAGTAGGCAATTATCTTAAGCCTGAAAAGAACCCTCTCTTCACCTTCCAACACTTCTAAGTAGTAAGGCTATGGATGAGGAGAAAAAAAATCAATTCTGACCTCAGGGTCCCTGGTTTTTACTCAATAAGTAAAAAATAGAATGAGAAGGAGAAAGAGTAGTGGCAGGGAATATCTGTCAATCATACCTTATAAAAAAAGAAGGTCTAAGTTTCTATGGCCTGATTATGTCTTCCAAAATTCTTATTCCGAAGCTTAATCAGTAATGACCAATGAGTTAAGATTAAGAAGTGGATCTTAAGGAAGTGATTCAGGAGACAGAGCACACATGAATGGGACTGAGTGTGAGTTCATTCTCTTGTGCCCTTCCACCACATGATGGCACATGTGAAGACCCAGAATGCAAAATTCCATCTTGCAGAAGAGAGGACAGTGCTTACCAAGCCAGTGAATTTCCTGGTGGCTTGACCTTGGACTTCCCAGCCTCTAGAAGGGCGAGCAAGCACATTCCCACTGTTTGAATCGCTCAGTCCTAGGTGTTTTGGTACAGCAGCCAGGAGTACAAATGGACCACAACAGAAATCTTGCCTTACCTTTGACCAAATTAGTATGAAGTTTACTGGCTTCTTATCTCCATTTTACTCCTTTACCCACTTGACCCTGACCTGTCTTGTCCGTTTTTTTCCCTGCTTATTTTATTTGCCCATCTTGGCACTGTTATCTCTACCAGGGTTTGGTATAAGTATATAAGTATGTCCCATAAAATTGGACATTGTTTTTGTCTTTCGAGAGCTGGAAAAGAAAGGTACCAATTAACGCTGGGCTAAGATATTCATACCTGGCAAAGTCAGGTATTTTATATACAAGAGAATTTTACAGTTTGGAGAATTATTCAACCATTCCAACAGGATTTTGATCAGAATTCTATCCACCCAGTGTTGCTATGTCAAATACCAGACACAAGATTGAAATGCACCTGTGTAGAGACTCCTATTAAAAGAAGACACATAGCTACATTATACCTGTCAGGGATTTCTTAAGTCTACATATGCAAAATCAAAGCTGTTACTAGCTTATAAACACAGAGTCCCCTGGGAGCATTCACAATGTGACATCTTTCTGTATCTGCCGCATTTGATCCAAGATAGCAAAAATGCAAGTGATTCCCCAAAGACTACCCACATAAGCAGGCTTAGAGCTATTGTTTATACCTGGCAGAGATTGGGAAACTAAACACACGTATTTTTAACTCTCAACACACCCTGCCAGACAGAGATAAAATGAAAGTTCAAAGTGGTCAACCAAAGGTTGTAGAAACGGGATTGGATTTGGATTAAAAAATATTTGAGGTTGAAAGCAGGCTCTATCATTGGCAGAGTGAGAATCTCCAAGGAGTACTTTTATTGAAGCAGTGGTCCTGCTGACGTGGTGTGACGAACGGAAACAATGTGCAAGATGGGCTTACTGGAGTGACTAGAATTCAAGAAGGGAACACCAAAATAACAGTCAACGGATAGTCATGTTGATAACAGTACTGACTTTACTATACATATAAATTTCAAATTTAAGGCTAAGGATGCCTTAGATAATTTATGATTAAGTAATACATGTCCAATATATGTGCCTAGGAGAAACAGTTTCAAAGGAAAAATAGCTAAACTGTATTAGACATACTGTATATGTTGACTCTAAGAAATACACAGACATTGGGGTGAGTGTTTGGTGCAACAGTTAAGACACTGCCCACATCCCGTATCAGAATGACAAAAGTTTTATGAGTTCCAGCACTAGTTCTGATTCCAGTTACCTGCTAATACACACTCTGGGAGACAGCTGGTGATCACTCAAGTACTTGAATCCTGTCACCAACTTGGTAGAATCACAAGTGAGTTCCAGGCTCCTGCCTTCAAACTCACCAAGTCCCAGGTTTTTGCGACATTTGAGGGACAAACCAGTGAATGGAAGATCTCCTTATGTATCTCTCTCCCTTTCAAATAAATACAAATAAATTTTAAAAACTAAAAATAGGGGCTGGTAGGATCATATTTCAGAGTCCTGGTATAAGTCTGAGCTTCTCTGCTTAAAATCGAGCTCTCAAATTTACCTGGGAAAGCTGCAGGTGATGGCCCAAGTACTTGGGCCCCTGCCATCCATGTGGGAGAATAGGATGGAGTTCCCAGCTTCTGCCTTTGGCCTGGCTCAGACTGACTACTGCAGCTATCTGGGGAATAAGCTATCAGACTGAAGAGCAATCAATCTCTCTGTCTCTGTCTCTATCTCTGTTTCTGTCTCTCTCTCTGTGCCCCTCCCTCTGTCCCCCTCTCTGACTCTGTCTCTCTCACTCCACTGACTCTGTCACTCCAACTTTCAAATAAATCTCTAAATATTAAAATATTTACATGTACTAATTCAACAATTTATACTATGTCCAATTACTATTCAAATATTATTTACATTCTGCCATTGTGACAACTAAGCATTCAGTGAAGTTAAGCAAATTTGCCCACTGTTACAAAGACAGTAATAGAGCTAAACACATTCAGGTAGTTTGGTTCTAGAGCCTGTACACTTACCTCAGGTACTAAACTGCCTATAACTTCCTTAGTTAGTGATCTTTGTTAAGCAGAAAAAAAATGTAGATAATGTCAATTTAACTAAAAGACAAGATTCTTCTAACTTTTAAGCTAAAAAAAAAAAAAAAAACAGGAAAAAATGATGAGCAAATTCTAGACCCTGTGTGCTAATTGCTAACATATTATATCACAGCCTGCATGTACTGTAGATTGTACAGGTAATAATAAGAAAGAGTTAACCAACGGCAAAAGGAAGGCCTCTCTGTCTCTCTCTCTCTCACTGTCCACTCTGCCTGTCAAAAATAAAAAGAAAAGAAGAGAAAAGAAAAGAAAAGAAAAGAAAAGAAAAGAAAAGAAAAGAAGTTACTGTTAAAATTTTAGAATATACTTCATCCATCCACCTATCCTTCCTTCCATCCTCCTGCGTTTAATTCTTTCATTCCTTCATTGCATCCATCCATTCTTCTATTTCTGTCCAACTCTCCATCCAATTCATTCTTCCATCGATTCTTTATGGTTGCAGTAAAGTGAGTTGGAAGAAAATTTTGGAGTAGGCAAACCTAAATCCTAGTCCCAGGCTTATCATTTACTAATTGAGAGAGGAAGCTGATGTGATTGACTCTCCAGAAGGGTAAAATTAAAAAAAAAATCAGTATAAAGAATCAAATGATAGATTATTTGCAGATTTCTAAGCTCAGCATCTAGTGTAACAGATAATGGCTATCTACTATAGAGTTGGGGAAGAGACAGAGAGAGAGGTCTACTATCCTCCCAAGTTATTCTTACTGTGAAACACAAAATTGCGGGGGAGGAGGGTGGCATTGAGGCATAGCAGGTTTAGCTTCTGCTTGTGATGCGGGCATCCTATATGGGTGCCAGTGTGAGTCCCAGCTGCTTCACTTCCAAACCAGCTCCCTGCTGGTGGCCTGGGGAAGGCAGTGGAAGATGGCCCAAGTGTTTAGGCTCCTGTACACTAGTGGGAAACCTAGAAGAGGCTCTGGGCACCAGACTTTGGCCTGGACCAATCCCAGCCATTTGGGGAACGAAACAGTAGATGGAAGATTCTCTCTCTCTCTCTCTCTCCTCTTCTTTAAGTCTGCCTTTCAAATAAATTAAAAAAAAAATCTTAAAAACAAAGGCAAGCAAAGAGGGTAGAGTATAATAAAGCCTATTCTTAAAAGATGACCAATAATCCTTGAGCAGGCAAATATTAAAGGGATTCTTGAGTAGAAAATCAGTAAAGGGATAGTAAATACATAGCAATAATAATGATAAACCAATCAAATTATGTGCCCCAGATAGAGACTTTGTATGACTCAGTCTTCATCCAATGACTGCTTTTTAAGGGTTCACTATATGACAAAGAATTTTCTAGATCCTAAAAATACTTGACAAAATAAATAAACTGAAATCCCTGCTCATGTGTACCTTATCTGTTGTCTTGGAGGGAGACAGAGTAAAATTGAAAACAAACAAGTAATATAGGGCATCCTTTTTAAGGTAAAATATAAAAATATACAGTAAAATGAAAGCTTATGTTCTAAATGTTATTGAGACAAATAGAAAAGAGATAAGAATATGTTGGTATAAAGGGGGATTTTCCAAGTTTAAATGGGTGTTCAAGAAAGCTAAGCCAAGAAGATAATATGTGTTAGGTTCTAGACTAAGGTAGGAGTGAGCCCTTTGGGATATCTGGTAGAGGAGTTTGCCAGGTAGAAGATATTTCCTGCACTTGCACCTGCAGTGACTCAAGATGGAAGAATGAATGGCACATTTGAGAAACCAATAGGAGGTCGTGGGTGACAGGAAAACTCTGAACACATAGAACTCAAGAGAGAGAATTGAAAGAGAAAAACTGATATGACATATCTTAATAACATTTTGTAGGAATTTTGTGAGGTTAAGAAAAGTCTCTTCAGCAGAACCTAGAGTAACATAAACAGCTGACAATGTGAGAGAGAGGAAAATTCTAGAAAAAAATAATTGAGTAGGGGAAGGATGTGGTTCACAAATATGGCTGGACTATGAAATACACACATGTGTGTTGGTAGGGATTGTGGAGTGGTAGCAATTGAGGCCAATGGGCAGTTCAGCTGCAGATGAGAACAATGCCACCCCTGAATGTGAGGACTATGGATTCTTGGGAAAGGGACTGTTAGAAAGCTTTATGTCCAGGAAGGATATGTTCCAATGAAGTTCCCCAGGATGTTGAGATCTGCTTAGTTTTGATGCATTTATTGGATTTGAATAAATGAGAGTATTTGCAGCCAGAAGGTCAAGGCAGTGATGACCATCAGTGGGAATGACTTTGGTATATGATGAAAAAGTAGAAAATGAGTCCAGGCAGAGAGGACAACATGGAGGAAAAAGTGAGAAATGTCAATTGTATCCAGCAGACTCTGCAGTCAGTTTGTTATGAGGATCTGAATCTCTTACACACTCTGTGTCCTTGGTCTTGATATCCAATTTTTTTTTAAACTCTAATCACTCAGTTTAAAAAGCAGGAATAACAATAAAAAATAACTGATATAGCTAAGGTGTTGCCTATATATTGGCAGAGAGTAAGTTCTCAGTAGATGTAGCTATTATTATATGTAGCATCTTGGTAGCTTGAAGAGTTTATGAGAAATTGGTTCCAGGTTTATGGACTATAACAGGAATATGATCGAAAGTACTGTGACCAGAAGGTTAATTATGTTATATAAATCTAAATATTGATCGCCAATATCCAAATTCATCTTTTAAAAGGTCAAAGCTTAAACCAGGATTCATCTAGGCTAAACTTTAAGAAACACAGAGATTGAAATAACTGTTAGGTTTAATAATTAGGAAGTTTGAACTCTGGAAAAATAGTATTTCTGACATTTACAAGAAGCTCTTCAAAAAAGTGTCACATTTTAAATGAACACAATGTGCATCCCCATCTCCACACTGTGACAAAGTTTCATATTTTATGAACTCAAATGGGGGCGAAAAAATTCAGTACCTAAGAAAAATGTCTAATTGATGATCAATTCTCTGGGATAGAGCTATTTCTATGAGGCAGCCAGCACCAACTTACAGCAGAATAAAGAACACGGCATTGTATGTTAGCCTATTTCTGGAAGGGTCTTTGCATTATCCAAAAGATAGAAATAGAAACAGAATCTTATTTCACCCAAAGAGAGCAGATCATTATTTTAAGTTCCTGTACTGTATCTTAAAATTGCTTGTCTTTAAAGTTAATCTATGTTCAAGAAATCAAACTGGATATTTATTTTTCAAGTTCTCTAGCTTCTATCTGTCTCTGAGAAACAGCCTCAGTTAGCACTCAGTACTGTTTTATGCATTAAAGATCACAGCAAGTAGGTTTTTAAAAAGTTAGAACCTGTTCTGTTTGTGCTGCAAAGCTAGTATCTGAAACTAAGGTGGAAGTGAGAAAATACACTGATTTTTTATATAAGATTTATTTATTTACTTGAAAGTCAGAGTTACACAGAGAGAGGAGAGGCAGAAACATAGAGAGAAGGGGGGGTGTCTTCCATCTGGTGGCTTACTCCCCAGTTGGCCACAATGGTTGGAGCTGCACCAGTCCGAAGCCAGGAGCCAAGAGCCTTTTCCAGGTCTCCCACGAGGGTGCAGGGGCCCAAGGACTTGGGCCATCCTCCACTGCTTTCCCAGGCCACAGTAGAGAGCTGGATTGGAAGTGGAGCAGCCAGGACTAGAACCGGTGCCCTTATGGGATGCTGGCACTTCAGGCCAGAGCATTAACCTGCCACACCACAGCACCGGCCCCCTGATTTGGTTTTATGATAACAGAGCTAACTCTCAGCATTAACAAATGTTATCAAAGGGTGGTTGAAAAGTTATCTAGTCAGTTCATAGAATGTGATCCTTCAATCAAAATAAATACAAAGAATATGAACAAAAAAGTCATAAGAGGCTACAACATGAATAACTAAACAGTAGTTATCAGACGCCTTTGTATTTAGTTCTGAAACACCAAATATCCCAAAACATTGAGAAGTGAATACAGCAGAGTTAACCAAGTTTGCAAGGCAAACATTACTCCCAAGTGGACAAGTTCCTAGGTAAAAAGAAAAGTTAAATATACTGCATAGCATTATATTGATAGGAATCATTTTAAGTGATTGCATATCTGTCAGATTTAAGGGCCAAAATATAATGTAATTTCCCACTAATTGGCCTTAATGTATTGGATAAAATAGCATGCCTATGAGAACATGCTTAAAATACAAGGATATAATAAAAGAATCACTGGTTCATGTTTTAGAAAGTAGATATAAAAAGATCAGCCAAATTCATACAACATATTATAACTGAAAGGATCTGAGGAATGGAGGAAGTTTGTTCAGTGACTACCTAATGTTTTGGTCTTCGTTAGCATCTGTTTTCTTTTCCTTGGTAACAACAGTTGGGTTTTCCTCTGTGGACCTACATGCCTCCTACATGCACTGTCATGTTATTTGGCGTCAGTGTGACATAATAAGGCCATGGGATTCAAGACTGAGATTCATGGAATGACTTATAACTTCTGTGAAGATTTGGTTTCTCATTTATAGATTAAAAACAGCTCTAGCACTAGCACTAATGAAATAGAAATACAAATAATTTCCAGGGTTATTGAGAAGATTCCATAAGTCATGCAGGAGAAAGTATTGTTCTATAGAAATTCAAAACATATAAGGGGTGCTTGCTAAGATACACCAACATGATCACCCGCAATGTGAAAGTTTTGTTGCAAATTAAGAAAGTAAGAATTGGGTGAATTGTATGGTGTGCACATGATACCTCAATGAGTTTTTTTAAAAAATGATAGCAATCCATTTTCATCAATGGCTGGTCTTTTCGTTATTGTCATGAGGGTAACATATATTACATGAAATGAAGGAATGGATTAATGTCCAGTTGACAATCCCCATAAACTACACTGACATTATGAAGGCATTCAGTAAGTGCAGATATACTGACTGTGCTTCCTGAATATAGAGTACAGCCTGCTGAGGGTCAGACAAGAGCCTCGGGTGTGCTCACTTTTTACGTCTAGGTAGCCTTGCCGAGGGAAGCATTTCTTAGAGTTATTTATTCCATCAAGGTAATTTTGTTTTCCGTTTTGTTGATGAGATAAAACCACTCACTATGAACATGTTTAACTCAAGATTTTGGAATGCCCTAATGAAAGAAGAAGCACAGTTTATTTCACATTATTTTTATAGTAACATTAAACATCATACACACCGAAGAAGTGGCTTAGAGCATGAGGTAATGTGAGGACAAAAACACATGGTGTGTTGTTCTAAGGAAGATGCATAAGCATCACACAGATTTAAATTCCCCAGTAGCTCACAAATGGGATATTCAGGTTATCAAAAGTGGATGTTTCTGGAGGTGCATTAGTCATAAACAACACAGAATGTAGATGTCCATATGTATTATTATTTTTGTTTTTTTGACAGGCAGAGTGGACAGTGAGAGAGAGACAGAGAGAAAGG
Organism: Oryctolagus cuniculus; assembly: GCF_964237555.1. Lineage (NCBI taxonomy): Eukaryota > Metazoa > Chordata > Mammalia > Lagomorpha > Leporidae > Oryctolagus > Oryctolagus cuniculus. The sequence goes on from NC_091433.1 coordinate 16,557,086, forward strand.
TCTTCCTTTGCTGTTGGTTCACCCTCCAATGGCCGGCGCGGCCGGCGCGCTGCGGCCGGCGTACCGCGCTGATCCGATGGCAGGAGCCAGGTACTTATCCTGGTCTCCCATGGGGTGCAGGGCCCAAACACTTGGGCCATCCTCCACTGCACTCCCTGGCCACAGCAGAGAGCTGGCCTGGAAGAGGTGCAACTGGGACAGAATCTGGCGCCCCGACTGGGACTAGAACCCCGTGTGCCGGCATCGCAAGGCGGAGAATTAGCCTAGTGAGCTGCGGCGCCGGCCATGTGTATTATTTTATTGTATATTTTATTCAGCCCTAAGGCACACAGTTCAATATGTTGTCCACGTGTTCTCATCCATATCTATGTCTATCACAGCAGATAAAGAATGAGGTTTTGAATTAAAATCAGACTGGATTCAAACACAAGGTTCAGCTCCTCTCAGCAAAGGCGTCTCCTTGAATGTGGGCCACTTACTTCTTTTCTGAATCCTCCTCTCCTCCACTGTAAACGGAGGAAGTTAACAATGCCCTCAGAGTCTGGAGATAAAGACAACACAGGAAAATGTGTGAAAAATGCTTAGGCACCGTTGGTAGAGATTTTAGAAAGAGTATAATAAATCTTTAAATTTATTATCATTAGCTTTTTTGATAGAGTGGAGGAAAGAGAGTAAAAAATACCCATCTTCACAAAAGCACCTGCCAAGGCATGCTCCCTCCAGAAGGAAGAGGGATTCCCAAAACAACAAAGGAACAAGCAAGCAAAGGAACATATTTGACCTGAGAAATCACAGTCTAATCCTTTGACTTCCAGCTCTCACCCAGGAATATCTTACGCCTGAGGTGGAAACTGTTATGTTTTCACTAAAGGTATAGAAATGCTTCTGCTTAAATTATTGTTGTAAAACAGCCACGCTAATGTAGCACCAGAAAAGAAAACACAGAATATATGCATATGGCAGATTCTTGCATCCACAAAAGAAGAGGTTATTTTAAGAACTACTGCTTGTTTTGTGTCTGAGTAAAGATGGAATATCAAACACAATTTCTTTACAATCAAATGAAGCTTATTTTTTGCTTTCTGGTTTTTTTTTTTTTTTTTCCTCCAGGAAGGTATTAAATTAGAAGCAGCATTTGCATTTTCACATTAGTCTTCTCTGAATATGCATGGCTGGTTGAATTCTGTCTGACACCTTCACAGAACTTGCTCAAGTAAGCTTTCCATTACTAAATAAATTGCATCCATTCTAATTAAAGATACGCAGAGAAAACTACCCAGATAGGAGCAGCAAAGTGCTATGAGGAGCTAGAGCTTCCATGGTAACCCTGCCAGGGACGACATAATTGATTCATGTGTTCCCTTCTGCCACATATTGATTCCATGCCAACAAGACTTGAAAACTGTCCATCATTGCACTGAGCTATTTATAGACCAAGCCCAGCTGTGACAAATAAATGGTGATAGGACTTACACAGGCGATTACTGTACTAAAAAGAATCATCAAAGTCCCTGCCTTTTAGCTCACTTAATGATTGATCATCAGTAACGTTTAAATAATTACGTGGTAAATATGTGGGTAATTTGCAGTAATAAACAGAAATATTAATTTCAGATCTTTTTGTACATGGGATGTGCTGAGAGGGGAAAAATACTCAAAATAAGTCCTATGTAATAGGCACTTCATCATTGCTCAATACAGGTACATCATTCTGCCTCATTGCTAGTTGTTAGCATCCAAGTTTGTCAAGCAATTGTTAGAATATTAAGCACACATAAAAGGAAGTGATTCATTAATGCCATGTGGAAATAAAGATTCAGAAAGTGAGACAATGAATGGGTCGCACTATCATTTTTCATGCCTCTTACAGTGTAAAATAACTTCTCTGATGGGAATGTGGGGGAGCTAGAGAAGTGAATTGATACCATAAAGCAAAGTTTCAGATTGTAGCTCCTTGTACTGGTAACATTCAGAAGCTTGATGCTGAATTTGCCAGCAACACCCAAAGATAAGCAGTTGGTGTTTCATTAGGAGATAGTGTCTAAATGTGGAGTGGCTGTGGGTGCTTGCTAGGTAAGCGGAATGCACTTGCAGTAAAGCACTTGTACCAATGTCCTGATTAGTCCAGCATGTTCATTCACTTTACTCCAAGTATTTCACACTTGAATTTGTTCCAGCACTGCCACCTACGTTACACTAAAAGCCTGTTGATTCAGAAGATAGTCTCTCAGATGATTTTCAAATTATCACGCAATTCTTTTAAGTTAAACCTAGTGGAATGCTACTCAGATTGAGCTCTTTCAGTATATAGTTGCTATTGAAAATCATCTGAAAATCATCCTAAGATTTTATATTTTATCATATATATTTCATTCTTTGGTTTACAAAAATGATAGTGCTGTCTACTTTTAATGCAACTTCCCAATATCCACTTGCATCTAAATCTTAGTAAGTTATTTGGATAAAAATTTTCCACTAGATGTACTCTTTCTTATTGGCTGCACGATATTATTTCTTAGTGACAGCGATGCAAATCTGTGTACTTTTTAAAGGGTAGTATTGGTGTAGAGAAGGCTCACTAATTGAGTCTATATCCTAACAGCCGAAATTTAAGGCTCTTCCCAAAAGTTGGTCTGTGGCTTCCTGCTTTTGCTTGCTCAGTTTATTCTGAAAGAACTGTTGTCTTGAAGAGCAGCTGAAGTGTTACCAAATATTTAAGAATCATTTGAAACTCCACCTTTTCCTTACAAATTACACCTAAGCAGGTTATATTCATGCCTCTTACAGAATTTTTAGAATAATTTCCAGATGTCCCCAACGGAAGAATTATTTATATGTGTAGTTGTATGTCTAAGTGATCATAAGGATTTAGCTATTTATAATCTTTATGTTCTCATTTCTGATTAAGTTAAAATACAAGGGTACATCTCTTTCTTTTCCCTCAACTTTACAAGCATTTGTGTGTATGTCTGTGTTGTTCTGCTTTGAAATAAAATAAACAAACTTCATAAAGTAGAAACTTGAAAAATAATTAATTTTCTTATCTTTCACATTTAGGGTGTGTGTGTTTGTGTGAGAGAAGAGAGAGAGAGAGAGAGAGAGAAGTTATAACATGCTCCCAGTTCTAAGGTTAAGCATCGATCATCTTTAATTCGAGGACTTTTTCATGCTCATTGATGACTGGGCTTCCAGGAATTAACAAACAAGACACTGAAGAACAGAGAACACCTGAAAGTTTACACTTAAATCCAAATTTTATGTTTTGCAATAGATTAACTACTTATTGTTTATCACATTGGAGAGAGTTACTTAATTCATACACAATCCCAAAGCCCATTTTTATCTGCATTTGAATAACTTCCACTATCACTGACATATATATACTACCTTTCTACCTGTGTCAGTGACACACAAAGGTATACTTAAAACATTGTGGAAAAATCAAATTAAAAGTTTGACCTATTGTAGCATAAATAATTTCTTCAATCCTTGCATAACTTTTGTACAATGTACATTTCCATGATTTTTGACAACTTGCATATACCTTATGGCTTTTGGAAACATCCAATTTTAGCTTTTTATTGAAAGGCAGGCAGAAAGATAGGCAAGACAGATAAAAAGATACCTCATATGCTGGTTCACTCCAGTCTGCTCGGTCTGGTTCAGACCTAAGGCAAGAATGAAATTCATCTCTCTCACATGGATGGCATGGACCCAACTACTTGAACCATCACCTCTAGTGTACATCAGCAAGAAGCTGGAATCAGAAGTAGAGTCAGAACTTGAAATCAGGCACTCCAGTAGGGGACTGAAGCATTTCAAGTGGCATCTACCCACTATGACCAAATGTCTGCCTCTAGCCAGTTAGATTCGCAAACACAGAAGGAGGTATTACATAAACTTGGTGAGAGGAACATGGTCTCCACTCCAAGATGCGATTGCAAGTGTATTTCCTTTCATGCTTTCTCAACCTAAACCTGAAGGATCAATTTCTTGTTTGTTTCCTGCTAGGCAGACAGCTATGAATGAAGTCCACAGTGTTGTCTACAGATTTTGGCAATGGCTTTAAGTAAACAGCTAAGGGCTGTTCTGAAGTTTCATTAATAGCTACATGACAGCTTCAAGGGAGGAACATGATATCATTCTTCTGGCCAACTGATTGGCTTTATTGAAAACAAAATTTTTAGCTTTATACAATAATACTTTGCTTTTTCACTGTCATCCAATTAAGTTTGAAGCGTTTATTTTACTTTTGTACAATCTCTGAATCTCTCTAGGAGGAAAGCAACACACAATGAACTCTTTTCACAACAATGCAGGAAGTTAGTAGATTTGTAATGATAGGCAATGACACATACTATTCTATTTTTACTCAGCTTTTAAAAGTGCTTAAAATTTTTGACTGATTAGTGTACATAGAAAAGATATTTAGCATCACTCCTACCAAAATTATTTCAGGTTATGGTGTGTGTTATCAATAAAATCACTGGGGATGGGAATTTAATTCCCTATCTTGCGAATTACTTCACATAAAATATGAACCATGGGAAAAATCCTGTGTCATTGTAACAGAATTCTCCCTTTGAGTTGACTGCTTTTGCTCATGAGTTAAAACTTTGAATTCTTGGCCGGCGCCGCGGCTCAATAGGCTAATCCTCCGCCTGCGGTGCCAGCACCCTGGGTTCTAGTTCTGGTCAGGGCGCCGGTTCTGTCCCGGTTGCTCCTCTTCCAGTCCAGCTGTCTGCTGTGTCCCGGGAAGGCAGTGGAGGATGGACCAAGTGCTTGGGCCCTGCACCCACATGGGAGACAAGAGAGGCACCTGGCTCCTGGCTTCGGATCAGCGCAGCATGCTGGCTGTAGTAGCCATTGGGGTGTGAACCAAGGGAAAAGGAAGACCTTTCTCTCTGTCTCACTGTCTAACTCTGTCAAATAAAAAAATAAAAAAACTTTCAATTCTCAACTTTGGACTTCACATTCTCCCATGGAATATCTATTTATGACCATGCCAGTGGGTACAATGAGATCGGAGTTTAGTTTCAACTTTTTTATCTATTTTGGAATTACCAAGAAGTAAATTAATGTTTTTATGAGTCCCCGTTTTATTCTCTGTCAACAGTTATTCACTGAGAACAAACTAGTGCTAAATAGCGAGGTTAGCCCTGCAGATCGAACAGCAAACATAAAAGAGACCAAGTAAGTCCTGCATCAGTCAGAGACTTGCATGTTTAAGGAAATCATCCAAAGCCACTGGACCAAATGGAAAATATTTACCAGTATGAGGGGAGGAGTGAAGACACTTCAAAAGGTTATCCAAAATTAATGTGTAATCTTAGATGAATGTAGAATGAGAAATGATGCTGTGAATGACGGTCTGACAAGGATAATAGCATGTTGGGGCAGGCACTATGATGCCATTGCAAGGCCTACATCCCACACTGGAGTGCTGGTTCAAGACTAGGCTACTCTGATTCTAATTCAGCTTCATGCTAATGCAACCAGGGAGGTAGAAGGTGACAACTTAAGAGCCTGAGAACCTGACACCGATGTGGGAGAGCCACATGGAGTTCTGCACTCCTGGATTCAGCAGGGCTTAGCTCTGACATCCAGTGTGTAAACCAATGGATGGAAGATCTCTCTCTGTTGGTCTGGATTTCAAGAGCATAGAAATGAACAACTAAACATGAAAAATGCACGTGATCCTAGTGAGGTAAATGAGAACAACCAGGTCATCAAGGACCATGGTGAGGATATGGTTCACATGGCAATGACAACTTAGATAGGCTTTAAGTAGGTCAGAGATCATTCAACTAAAAATTGAGGATAATTATATCTTCCATTGACAACTTCAAGGCATCAGCATAATGAAGGAAGAGGGTCATATGTATAAATTTAAAGTAAAAAGTTAAAATTACTAAGCCTCCTGAAGAGATCATGAATACACTATAGGGGACTAACCTAGAGAGTATATAGCTCCACCCATTATCCAAAAGCACACTTCAGTGCTCATACTTTACAATTCTGCACATAAAAATAAGGCATTAATGGAAGACTCTAGTATTTAGTAATGTCATCATCTGCAGTTTGTCATCTGCAAGGTTGTCATTTGCACCCTTGAATCTTGGTAATAGAGAAATATATTGTGATTTAATTGCTTTTTGTTTTTTACTTAAAATCAAATTGAATCCACTGCTCAAATCTGGGAGTATTCAGAAGTCAAAATATATGCTTATAAATGGGGCTTAGCTATCTGATCCTTTGACATAATCATTATTAAAAGCTTAAAGGTAAGAGTCATCCCCAAAAGACAAATATCATATGTTTTCCCAGATTTGTGATAATTAACATACAGAGTGTAAAACAATGTAATATTTATGAGAGAAATTGACATTTTAAAATTTGATTATTGTTTATAGCCCTTGTCTATACTCTTGAGGAACAGTGTATACTTACTACTTGTATTTTTTATTTAGTGCAGGGGCAAGCTTATGATTATAAAGTAAATTAAAGGCATTTAACTGTAAAAAAATAAAAGAAAAATAAGAAAGGAAGGAGGAGGGAGAGTGAGAATGAGAGAGAAGGAGGGTAGTATGAGGAATATCATTATACTTTTAAAAATGCGAATATATGAAACCTGTTGAAGTGAAATAGACACTATGAGAAACAGTGACTTGAGCAGCCCTTGTCCTGACTGTCGATAAACAACTTAATACTTTATCCCTTTTAGTATTTTTTTGTTCTACTTAATACTATTGGTTGAACTCTATAATTAACACACAATTAATCTTAGGTGTTTAAATGTAACTGAAAAGTGATCCCTGTTAAACATAAGAGAGGGAGGAAATGTACAGTTTGGGACATGCTCAATCAGACTTGCCCCAAAAGGTAGAGTTAGAAACGTGTCAGGGTATTCCAATACAATCCCATCAAGGTTGCATGTACCAATGCCATCTCACCAGTCCAAGTGATCAGTTTCAGTTCACAATTGATCATAATGATAGGATTGAGTCAAAGGGATCACATAAACAAGACTAGTGTCTGTGAATACTGATAGAATTAAAAAGGAGGGAATGATCCAACATGGACGTGGGATACACAGCAGACCCATAGAATGGCGGATGTCCTAAACAGCACTCTGGCCTCAGAATCAGCCCTTAAGGCATTCGGATCTGGCTGAAGAGCCCATGAGAGTATTTCAGGCATGGAAAGCCAAGACACTCTGGAAAAAAAAAAAAAAACAAAAAAAAACAAAAAAAAAAAACACCTCTAAATGAAAGATCTCTGCCAGTGAGATCCCAGTGGAAAGAACGGACCATCAAAGAAGGAGGTACCTTTTTCTGAAGGGAGGAGAGAACCTCCACTTTGACTATGATCTTGTCTAAATAAGATCAGAGTTGGTAAGCTCAAAAGGCTTCCATAGCCTTGGCAACTCATGACAAGAGCCTAGGGTGATTACTGATGCTATAAACAAGTGTGTCAATTGTTAAGTCAACAACAGGAGTCACTGTGCACTTACTCCCCATGTAGTATCTCTGTCATTAATGTGTTGTCCAATGTGAATTAAGGCTATTAGTAGTACTCAAACAGTACTTTACACTTTGTGTTTCTTTATGGGAGCAAACTGTTGAAATCTTTACTTAATATATAGTAAATTGATATTCTGTATATAAAGATAATTGAAAATGAATCTTTATGTGAATGGAATGGAAGAGGGAACAGGAGATGGGAGGGTTGCAGGTGGGAAGGAAGTTATGGGGGGGGGAAGAAACCACTGTAATCCAAAAGCTGTACCTTGGAAATTTATATTTATGAAATAAAAGTTAAAAAAAAAGAAATAAATGACATTTGTTCCCTTCATATGAATTAAAAAAAATAACTTTTAAAAGAGGCATAATCAGACAAAAAGACCCATCAACACATAATTAGTAAATACTTATAAGGTACCCAATACTATTCATATAATGTGACAGTCTGAATCCACATGATAAAGTCCAAACTGCCAATATTTCACAATGGGACTTTATCTGGAGTCAGGGCATTTAAAGATATCATTACATTATGAGGCCATTAGGTTGGGCCTAATCCTGTGTGAGTGGCCCTTTAAAAGAAGGTGAATTCTACAGACACAAAGAGATACCAGAGGAAGGGCTGTGGAAGGACATGGAAAGAAGGTGACCATAGGTAAGGCTAGGAGAGAGGTCTCAGGAGAAACCGACTCTGCCAACTTCTTGATCTTGGACATGAAAGGTTCAGAACTGTGCTAACTTAAATTCATGGTGTTTAAGCCATCTGGTTGTTAACACTTTCTCATGGCAACCCCAGCAAGGAATACACTGACAAAGCTGTAGAGCTTTCTTCAAGCAGTTTATAGTCCAGTAAGGAACAGAAAAGAAACAAAAAGAAAATCAGTTCTATAATAGTGTGAAGTTAAGGTGCTATGGGATAAGTAACCTTAATTTCACGGTGGTGGAAGTCTTTATAGAGAAAGTGATTTCTAGATTGAAGGCTGACTTTGAGTAGCAAGACAAAGAAGAGGAAGGAAAAATGATTCAGAAAAAAGAATGAATGCAAGTGTTTTGTAAAAACCCATAGGGCAGCTGACAAGTGTGAGGATCTGAATAATTTTCATGTATAAGTCACTCAATGCAATTTTCTTTTATGGGCTTGCCTATTACATTGTGGTTCAAACAGCCTCTGATTTCACCTGGATTAGTGTAAATTTCTTTGCATTAGTTTCCTTGTTTTCTTCACTGGTCCCTATTCGTTGTCCTAGCACAACATTCAGAAAGTTCTTCTAAAAACCCGAATTAGATCATTTTGGTTTCTTCCTTAAAGAGCTTTTGGTGCTTCCCATGGCTTTTCCAAATAAGTGAATATATAGGCAAAGGAAGTAAACATCTAAATAAATATCTAACTCTTTACGCTCAGAGTTTGATGTAACCAAGACCATGACTACCTCTGATATCTATGTTAATGCTGCACTTCATATCACCCTACCTTAAGACACCCCCAGCCACACTGACTGCTTGCAGGTTACAAGAGCATGACATGCTCACACCTGCCTAAGGGCCTTTGCACTTACTCTTTTTGTTTGCAGAAAACTCTTTCACAACGTTTTTACATGTCAATCTCCCTATCCTTTAGGCCTCAACTAAAACATCTCCTCAGTAAAGTTGCCCCTAACTCATCTAAATGTCCTACCCATTACTCTTTCATGACATCATCTGTTGTATCATTGTAGTTCATTTTTTATACTTATCCTAGATAAGGCACATTTTTACTTAAGTACTTTTCCCCCTATTATCTCTTTCCCAAAATGTAAGTTAAGCTGCATGAGAATAGAGATTTTGTTAGCATACTACTTATTCCAGCACACTGGCTGGCACAGTGTAGAGGCTTAATAAATGTGTTAAATGAATAATATTGCTATCCAGGATGATATATTCATCTATTCTATCTTTAATATCAAACAGTGAATAGTACACATTGAATATTCCCATGTGTTCACGAATCCCAGTAAATTAAAATGGACAGATCTGATCCAAAAGATTTGCAACTGCTATTGTCATTTGACTTTGAGCAAAACACATAATCTTATAAAACGTTTTGTGAATTATGGATGGCAACATTGGTCATATTCATATTACAAACAGGCTATTTGTGAAATATGGAGTCTTTTGGTGGTGTGGTTAAATAGCTAAGCTCTCTGGGGAGAAGGCTTGCAGGGAAATGAAATAGATTGTAGTCAAATGTCATTAAATTTATATTTGTGCAGCATAACCATGCTGTTGTACTGAGTCATTCCTGGCACCAGGAGGAGGTACTTTGGGGATTCCTGGGACTTCATCAGTCCATACCTTCAGAGTTCAAACTGTACTAAGAACAACTGGATAGAGATTAGACATAAGCCATGCCCTGAAATTCCAAAGGCATTATAGTCCAAAAGATAGTGAGGTCTAATGATATTCAGAAATTTGGAGGCATTAACATGGATGTGTTGCAGAAAATACTGAAGGAATGGGGAAGGTAACCAATATTGTTCCTATAAGGAGGTATTCATCACTGAATTATATCCAGGCAGTTATGGAAGCAAGGGCAGTGATGGCTTAATTTGGATTCGAGACCCACCCATCCCCCAACCCATAGGACCAGATGGCATTACAGTTAAGCAGAGAGTGTTGCACAAAAGCTCTGAGGCCCCACAAGGAGATCTGAGTCTAGTGGAAAATAAGAACACCAGGAAGAGGAGAAGCAGAACAATGCCTTGGAATGTGAACACCCATATCAGAATGCCTTTGATTCACTGAGGGTGACATCAGGCAATTGACTTTTCTTCTTTGAGAGTTGGTTTCTTCATCTCCATAAAGGATAGATGCAAGAAACTTTAGGATGTCTGTGAAGATGAAAAGGATTCCCATATTAAAAGCATCTAGATACATATAAGCCACACAGTAAGTGCTTAGCCATTTTTTTCATCATTATTGTCATCTTCACTACCATCATTGTCAAGGTTGCTCCCATGAAGCTTAGAGAGGGTACCAAATGGGGCAGATATTAATGCAACCAACCCATAATGCTGCAAATCAGATGCCACAGGATTTATTATGTTATTTCACATATGAAAATCTACTGAAAATAATCACTTCATCAAGTAAACTACTAATCAATCAAATCTACTTTCATAAAAATTTTGTTGGCAAGGTCAAAACTAGCTCAAATGAGTGACTGAGTAGATAAAACTTTGGGAGAACCAAGACTAACTATATATACCTGATGACCTAATGCTTATCAACCAAAGAAACAATCTTACTCTTACCTCTCTAAGGACTATATTTTGATCCATAATGGATACTATAAATTCAGGAAAATGACTTTTTAATAGTAGTTATGCCATAAACAAAAGTGTTACATACTATGCTACAGAACCTGTTGGTTTGAAAGAAAAAAAAATTTGGCAGGTAGAATTAGACAGTGAGAGAGAGAGATACAGAAAGAAAGGTCTTCCTTCTATTGGTTCACCCCCAAATGGCCGCTATGGGCAGCACAGTGTGGTGATCCAAAGCCAGGAACCAGGTGCTTCCTCCTGGTCTCCCATGCGGGTGCAGGGGCCCAAACACTTGGGCCATCCTCCACTGCCTTCCCAGGCCACAGCAGAGAGCTGGACTGGAAGAGGAGCAACCATGACAGAATTCAGCACCCCAACTGGGACTAGAACCCGGGGTGCTGGTGCTACAGGTGGAGGATTAGCCTAGTGAGCCACGACACCGGCCCTTGAAAGAAATTTAAGATTTATTTATTTGAAAGGCAGAGTTATGGAGAGAGAGGGAGAGAGAGAGAGAAAGAGAAAGAGAGAGAGAGAGATTTTCCATCCACTGATTCACCCTCCAAGTGGCTAAGATAGCCAGGAGTGAACCAGGCTGCAGCTGGGAGCCAGGAGCTTCATCTGAGTCTCCCATATAGGTGCCAGGGGCCCAAGCACTTGAATCGCATTCTGGTGCTTTTCCAAGCCATTAGCAGAGAGCTGGATCAGAAGTGGAACAGCTGGGATAAGAACCAGTACCCACAAAGGACATTGGCATTATAAGTGGTGGTTTCACCCACAGTACCACAACACTGGTTCCCAATTTGGAAAAAATTTTGTTTTTCATCATGTTCTTGTATCATTGCTCTTTCTTAAATCATAATTAGCCCCACTTTAGACAGTAATTGCCAATGGAACAACCCTTGAGACAATCATTTTCTAAAAATAAGTAAATATGAAACTCCTCAAACAGTACATAAGAGAGATGATTGCTTGGTTGTGTTGTTTTCAACATCTGGCCCTACCATTTGCTGTCTATATTCCAATTGGCAGGTAGAGTCATGAGAGAATGTCATAGAAACAAAACAAAAAGATAGGGAAATCATTTCCCATACCTCTTTTTGGCAAACTGCATAATATCTCCCTTGTGAGATATAGCTTATCAAAAAGACTCATTAATTCTTTTCTCAATCCATAAAATGTTCTTGAGAATAACTATTAGCCACACACTGTAGGAAATACCAATGCTACAGTTAACAAGGAACATTTCTTCACAATTCTCACAAACTGTACTTTCTAGAAGCTTCAATGTAAACAGAGCATTGAGTTCCACTACCTTTGTTTTTCATCCCTCTACTGAGAGAAGGAAGGAGACTAACATTTCTTTACTGTTCACTATACCACAGACTTCTCACAAATCTTTGGAGGGGGAGCTTGCCTCATGATAGATACATACCAGCAACTCATTTACCATGTAGCTGATTATCCAGATTATCTTCCTCAAGTAACCTATTTCACCAACTTTGATAGAAATATAGAGTTCAGAAAGCTCACTTCCTGCATACGACCCTTCCTTCTGCAGAGTTTAAATTTCAAATTCTCATTTGATGGATAATCCACCATAGGGAGAAAACTTCCTTTTGGTTTGAGATATAGGAAGTGAAGATAGAAACTAATTTTGGAGGCAAGGGCCTGAAAGTTTATGCCATGCCAAGACTGAGATATGTTATCCTTGAATAGAGCAGACAGGAGAGGAAGGGAAAGACTATCATTTGACACTATTGCTTTAACCAGTTATGAATGAAGGAACTAAACAATTAGTAAGAGCTACTGTTTTTTTCTGTATCACTAATCCAAAAATGAGTGTTCCTTGAAATGTCATTTTATAAACAAAAGAAAAACAAGGACCAAAGATGAATTTGACATTTTTAATAAAGTTTATTTTTCTTTGGTTCAATATAAAAGTCTCTAAGCAACATGCAATTATAGTTTAGACCAGAGTTCAGGTGTGTTAAATTATTGCATCAACTCTTTTGTTGATGTTTCCTAAAATAATCATGGTTGCTATTCTGAGAATGATTTAACATCGCTTCATGAAATGAGGTGAGCCAATCAACAAATTATATGTCATGAAAAAGAACTTGGTTTTCTCTCTCTCTCCCTCTCTGAAATAATAAATACATAATTCAAAATAAAACAAAATACATGGAAAGGGGTTAACAGAATTAGAAATTGCTCTCTGAAAATATTTCATTTCTAGAAGGAAGAATAATGTACACTGCCAAATTCCTTGTTGAGAAGTTAAGCCAATATGAATCCTCTATAGAGGCTGACCAACTATTTTGGCTTACCTGAGAATAATGGGTTCTGGGACACTGAACTTCCATTATTAAAACTGGAAAAATCCTGGCAAACCAGAAAGAATAAGTCACCTTCCACCTCCCATAAATCTGTTTTGAAACCTAAATAAAAGAATACTTACTGAAGGTATGTCATAATAGTATTTGGTATTAACAAGTATTAAAATATGCCAGTTTTGTTAAAGGGTTTTACTATGGTTAGGTGTTGTGCTAAACAGGTAGTTTTGATGATGATTTTCTGAACCTAAGATCTCTGCTTGCAGAAGTGATGTCAGGGACTGCTCAGAAAAGGGTGTGAGTAAACAGCTTTGGAAAGGGACTGAGGCTGATAGTTATATAAACTGCAATACAGAGGACAAAGCAGGAAGCATTATACTATCTGACTTCAAAATAAATGATAAAGTCATTGTAATTAAAGCACTATGATGATGGCATATATACAGATTCATAGGCCAGTGGAACAGAACAGAGATTTTAGAAATAAACTAATGCATCTGTAGCCAACTGATCTTTGACAAAGGTGCCAAGAACATGGATTGAAAAAAGAAGAGTCTTTTTATGAAATGATGCTGGGGAAACTAGATATACATATGCAGAATGAAATAGACCCTGAACCCCGATCATTCACAGAAAGTAGCTCAAATAGGATTAAAGATCTAAATGTGAGACCTGAAATTTTGAGACTATCAGGAGAATATGTAGGGAAACCACTTCAGCACATTGGAATGGGCAAGGATTTTCTGTACCAGAACCCAAGAGCAGGAGAAACAAAAGTGAAAATAGACAAATGGGATTCCGTCAAACTAAAGAGCGTTTATATCGCAAAAGAAATGATCAGCAAAGCAAAGAGACAACTAACAGAATGGAGAAACTATTTGTAAGCTATATTTCTGAGAAGAGGTTAATATCCAAAATACAAATAGAACCCAACTCAATAGAAAAAACACACAATCCAGTTTAAAAATGGGCAATATATCTAAACAGACATTTCTCCAGGGAAAACAAACAAATGGCTAACAGGTAACTGGGGAAATGCTCAACCTCTCTAATCATCGGAGAAATACAAATCAAAACCATCATAAGATATCACCTCACTCCAGTTAGACTGACTAATATCAAAAAGACAAAAATACTAAGAGTTGTTGAGAAGGATATGAAGGAAAAGGAACTCTTGTTCCTCCTTGGTTGGAATATAAATTAGTACAGCCATTGTGGAAAAGATTCTGGTGGTTCCTCAAAAAAACAAACATTTTACTATATGATCCAACAATCCCACTTTTAAGTAAATATGCAAGGGAAATGAAACCCATCTGTCAAACAGGCATATACATTCCCATATTTATTACAGATATTCATAACAGCCTGGTAATGGAAACACTTGAAGTGTTAAAATGTGGTATATATACGTAATAGAATATTAATCAACCTTCAAAAAGGATGAAATCATCATTCATAACAAGCACAGATGAAACTAGAAGTTATTAAGTGAAATAAGCCAGACAAAGAAAGACAAATATTACAAAGTCTCAATTACAAGTGGAATCTAAAAGAATAGGTGATCTCATAGAAGTTAGAAATATAATTGTGATTTCCAGAGGCTAGAGAGGGAAGTGGGAATGGAGAGACTGGGAAAGGTTGGCTGATGGGTACTATATTTTAGCTAGAAAGAAGTAAGAAATTCCTGATTCTATTGACAGTAGGCTGAAAACCTGTTCATTTGATGTATAGTTTTCTAAATAAATTCTAGAAATATAATCCACAAAACATCATATTTCATCCTATTAAAGTGAGTTGTACTGAATGAATTTAGTGGTGTTTAGGACATTTACAGCCTGGAATCATCACAGTAATCATTCAGAAAAAGTTCTTTGGGTCCTCAAAACCATGATAGTTTTAGCAAGTATGCTCCATTTTTCTCCAACACTCCAGGTTTAGGCAATCACACTATAGAAGTGCTTATCCTAGATATTTCATATAAATTTATAAAAATAGATTCACACAATATATAGTCTTTCGTGACTTGCTTCATTCACTTAGCATATATTCAAGGTTCATCCTTGTGTGCATATTTGAATAAAATATTTTACTGCTGAATAGTATTCCATTAAGTACATGTAATGCATTTTTATGTCTTTATTTAGTAGGTAATAGGCATTTGAATTGTTTCTACCTTGGAGTAGTTTAAATAATACTGCTGTGAAAATCCACATACAAGTTTTGTGTGGATATAAGTTCTCTTTTCTCTTTAGAAATATCTTGGGTATATCCCTGGATGTGGAATTACTAGGTCATATGGAATTGCTATGTTTAATTTTAAATAACTGCCAGGCATGTTTCCAATGTGCATGTGTCATTTTATACTTTTGCAAGAAGCACATGAGGGTTCTAATTTTTCACATCTTTGCCAACATGTGTTGTTATCTATGTTTTCTATTGTAGTAATTTTAGTGGGTGTGAAGTAGTTTCTCGGTTTAATTTGGTTTTCATTTTCCTACCAGATAACAAAATTAAGCATATTTACATGTGATTATTGTTATTTTTATATCTTCCTGGGATAAACATATATATTCATATTCTTTGCCCTTTTTAAATTGGATTGAGTATCAAATACTAAAATTATGTCATTTTTATAACCTTAAATAGTACTTAAATAGGACTTAAATAGCACTTCTATATTACAAATGCCTTATATTTTTAATCCTTACTATTCAAATATTAAACTTTCAAGTAGTATTATAATTTCCATTTTTTAGGTTAGAACACTCAACATCAGAGAAATGTAGTAATTTATTGAGTTAAAAATGTGGCAGATTTAAGATATTATATCAGTCCCTAACCAGCACATAATACAGTTGGAAAACCACAAATTCCTCGGTTTCCTAAAGGAAATTTTCACAATTTTGTGTCCCGAAAAAGTCTACTGATTCTTGATGGAATCAGCTCAAAAGTGGTTGTCATCTCTACTAAGTTCATCTTATCCCCTGCAGTCACATTCTTTCTGTCTTCTATGCACAAATAGCCCTTCTTAATTGAACCAGTACTACTTGTATAACTGTTATGTCCCAGAAATGTGCAAAGCAAAGGAGGCAAGATAGTGGGCATGGCCCAGTCCCTGTCCCTAGAAAGTGCTAAGAGTAGTGTGGGTCTGTTTGTACTGTTATCCTGTCAACTATCTAACACCAGGAATGATAATATACATTTAGAACTTCATCAAATCTCAGTCCATGGGAAAATCTGAATTATAGGAAAAGTAATTCAGATATTTTACTGGAACTACCCATACTCATACATTCCAAAGAAGGGTGACCCTCCCCAGTAATATATGGGAATAAATCCAGGCAACATACTGCTCATAACTACCCACAACTCTTTCAAGCTCTTTGCGCTATGATTTTTATAACAAACAATATCTCCCAAATGTGAATGTCTCAGTGCACAATGAATATGCAAAGCTGTAAGCCAAGTGATAATTTTTGCCTTGATTGTGTGAACTAACTATTAAGAAGATTATAATTAAGGGTTCATGTCTTATAGTACCAACAAGCATTTTAATCAACCTAGCTAACATTAACTCCAATTACCATTAGTAAACCACAAGGATCCTGTTTGAAATTGCAATGAGTCAATAAATTCAAGATGTCAATTTTGGGAGTAAATGTTAACAGGACCTTATCATTTTCCTGAGCAGTGACATAAGTTATTGATGGGGGCCTATACATAGGACATAGGAAGACTGATCAAGCATCCCAAATGATATTGGTACTCTGGTATGAAACCCAAATTATCCTTTAGAATTTTTAATAATTGACCAATTGATTTCTGAGCTTTATGGTTTTAAAGAAAGACATTTTATTCAGCTGAACAAACTGATAAACAAGCTGAAAATAAAGGCTGATAAACAGGGTCCTTTTAAATTCTAATTATTAGCTTACAACATTTGCATAAATTTGAACAAAGATGGATGGCTTTAAATGACTGTCACTAATTAAGAGACTGAAACAAACAAAAGACTAATAAAACATTATGTACAAAGGCAGGCATATTAACATATCCTATCTCATATCTCCCTTACAGTGACACAAAGACAAATATTCCTGATTACACCTGAAGGAATAGTGTAGCTAAGGTAATAAATCATTTAAAGAAACCCAGGGGGCTTCTTTTTAAACACATTAAGTATTAGACCTGTCATTGAAATATAAACATAAAATTGGATTCCATTTGTTATGATTATGTATTATTCAAAGATGTGCCTCTCTTCTAGAAAAATTTAATTACTAGATGGACACGTGACAATATCAGAGATGTATTTGTTACAGAAGATGATCAGGTTGTGAGTTGTTACTCCCAGAAGATTAAGACATTCAAATTCACTGACATAAAAATTCTCAATATTTTTTGGGTGTGGTTTTGCTGCAAGATGCCTATATATTATTTCATATGTCATTTGCTCTTTTCTACATTTTCTTGCATTAAAGCATTCCACTGAGTTAGAAAGAAGAAATATTTGTGCCAATAAATACATTTGGAAGATAATCCTTATTGTATTCCCTAATAGGTGACTTGTACTTTTTTTCCTGTAAAACAAACAAAAAATTATCTTTCAAATGTCTATCAGAATTTTTATCCCTATTAGAGCAAATCACAATATCCAAAGTCAAGTTAAAAGTAGTTAAATTCTTGGGGGGGGGTCTCTTTTTTTCCCCTTTTCCCCTTAAGAAAGATCTAAAAGATATATTTTCAATTAATTTTATTCTGAACTCTTATCTTCAAGTTGTGTAACAAATTCCACGTTATGGAGAAAAAAGTGGCTTATGAAAGGAAAGGGAAGAACAATCAGGACTGAGCAAAATTGAGCTGTCACACACAGAGGTGACACCCAGACACTGTGTCAGAAGGTTCCTTTGTCGGAAGAGCTAGACATGTCTGGTGGGAGGTGTTCAATATCTCAGACTTGAGGCTCATTAGTACATTTATATAAAAACCACAGCTGCTGTATTGACCAATGGTAAGCATTGCATTAAACCCCAAGGAGTCCAAGTTATTAAGAATTGATTTGTTGATCTACATTTTGTACTAACTTCTTGAACTATTAGAACCATGCTATGTTTATTTTGAGAATGTTTCATGATTTTCTTCTCTAATGTGATTATCAAGTTCTGTGTTGCTATAACTGAAGTTTTCCAACATCCTTATACATACAACATCTTACAAGTAAATTTAAAGCAATCCTAGTAAAGTGATTTACAGTCCAATATTAATTATATAAGTACTCAGAACCTATAGAATTTTGCATGAAGAATTTATGAACCTAAATTCATTGTTCAAATGTCTTGACAATCCATTTATCCACCAAGTAGTCATTGATCCTACTTGCCTATTGTGTGAAATGTTGATCTTAAGCAAGTTATTTGTTTCCTTTAAAATTAACTATTTTTTTGTATATCTACTGAAAAGTCTTTAGAAGAAAAATAATGAACCTACAGTATGCCTCAGATTCTTTGAACATATTTATAAAAATAAAGATGTATGGTTCCAAACAACAATGGATTATTTCTATATCATCATCACTTTCAAAAATTTATGAGGGCTGGCGCCATGGCTCACTTGGTTAATCCTCCGCCTGTGGCGCTGGCATCCCATATGGGCGCCAGGTTCTAGTCCCGGTTGCTCCTCTACCGGTCCAGCTCTCTGATGTGGCCCGGGAAGGCAGTGGAGGATGGCCCAAGTGCTTGGGCCCCTGCACCCGCATGGGAGACCAGGAAAGAAGCACCTGGCTCCTGGCTTCAGATTGGCGCAGTGCAGGCTGTAGCAGCCATTTGGGGAGTGAACCAACGGAAGGAAGACCTATCTCTCTGTCTATAACTCTACCTGTCAAATTAAAAATTAGTAGTAGATCATAATATCTAGAGAACTGCCAATCTTTTCAACTTCCCCTTTCTTCTGGGGACAGTGCTAAACCCTCCAACATCTCCATATTCTTGAAAAACATAATCACAGAAGCAGTCAACTGGCCAGAACCGAAGTAGTCAAGTGGTCCATCTTCCTAGTACCAGTGATTAATAAAAATAAAGATTTATTTAAAAATCATGTCCAACTATTGTTTTCTGGAATTAATTATAAAAAAAATCTAGGGTAAATATGTTATGTTAACCTGCAAGGTTGCTAACCTGGGATCATGGGGCTATAAGCTCCATAATGCATGAAAAATGCTACCTGTAATATACGACAAAGAAATCACTATATACTGGGAAGAAGAAAAAACACATGATTAGACAGTGATAGACAAAGAGTCTTGCTATCATGGAGGGCCAATTCTAATCTCCAAATTACTGGTCCTTGTAAATCATTCTTTGATTTGAATAATCAGAATGCACTTGCTAGTAATATAAGCCAATAAATCATTTTTCTATGATTTGGTTACTTTTCTCTGTAATTGAAAAAGTCTTCACTGACACTTTACCTTCAATATTGTTGAATAAATTGGTTCATACACTGTGTTATTCTCTTACTGAATTCACATGATTTGAATATCTACCATATACCAAGCACTTGTGTCACAAAGAATGAGGCACAATCCATCTATTAGTAAACTTCTAAACTATGGAAAATTTGTACATGTGGGCAAACATACAGAGTCCCACAACTACTGTGAAGATTGTTTGAAACTGAACACACTTGAGAACCAACAGATGCAAACACAAGCTTTCCTGGAGCTTCTTTGACATGACTAAAAGCATAAATGATGGAGAAATGAGATTACCATAAATTCTTTCTTGTGAGGGATTTGCTTATTCCCAGGAGAAAACCATGAGTAACATATCATATATCCCCTTCTTTGGGGGTGGCAATGCCAGGAGTAACTGAAAATACCAATCTATCTGCCTTAACAAACATTATCACATATGTTGCTGCCATCACCATCATCTTTATTAAAGAATTTCTTATATATAACTCAATGGTGAGTAAATTTCAAAGAAATTATAATCAATCACTTCAAAGTTCTAAACCATCAATCTGAGACTTATTCACTGAATGAGATGTAATCATTAGAAACTAACTTCAGCCCTGTTTCATCCAACATCATCTCAAAAGGAAAACATGCATTTCATTTTGTTTGTTACATGAATGGCTAAGACAAAAATACAAATATTCACACTGAACATTCTCTTTGTGGCAGGACTAAACTAAAAAGTGTGTCTGCTGGACATAATCTCATTTGTTTCTTTCCCACAAGGAATGACGTAGCCAGTCTGATTATCCGCATCTTAAAAATGAGGGTTCTGACACTGGCAGTGGATAAACTGAAAAATTACACAGATAGTACTGAGTGAAGCTAGGTCATCCAAGTCGACGATGATGAGCCTGTATGGATTATCTGAGTGGCCCCAGGGACTCTTACCAGGGCTTAGGATCAGAGAAGGGGTGGGAATGCAGGAAGTCCAATTTGGAGAAAAGAAAAGTCATCAACAAATGAATGGGGCTGCCTCAAAAAGCCAGAAAAGTCCAGATGTGACCCAGTAATGCTTACACCTCACTTTTAACCAGGTGAAACTAATTCAAGTCTCTGATGCGCAGGACTATAAAGAATAAATTCTATCGTTTTAGGCTGCTCAGTTTGAAGTACTTCATGACAACTAAAGTGTGACACTAATACAGTTTGGGGTTGGCTCTGTGGCATAAAGGATAATGCTGCCATCTGCAGCGCTGCCTTCCCATATGGGTGCCCGTGTGAGTCCCAGTTGCTCTGGTTCTCTGCTAATGCGCTGGGAAAGCAGCAGAAGACGGACGAAGGGTTGGAGCCCCTGCACGCATGTAAGAGACCCAGAAGAAGCTCTAGGCTCCTGGCCTTGCTCTGGGCCCAGCTCTGACCCTTGTAGCCGTTTGGGGATTCAAACAGTGGATGGAAGATGGAGCTCCCCCTCTCATTTTCCCTCTCCCTCTCCCTCTCTCTTCCCCCTCCCCAACTATAACTCTGCCTTTTGAATAAGATAAATTTAAAAAAAAATACAGTTTCAAAAAATGTTTTCCTAGTAAGTGAAATAAAATGCAGGTTTTTTTAAAGATTTACTTTATTTATTTGAAAGGCAGAGTTACTGAGAAATGGAAGAATAGAGATCTTTCATATGCTGGTTCACTCCCCAAATGGTCACAATGGCTAGGACCATGACAGACTGCCGCCAGGGGCCCAGAGCTTCTTCCCTGTTGTCCATGTGGATGCAGGGACCCAAGGACTTGGGCTATCTTTTTTTGCTTTCCCAGAAACATTAACAGTGAACTGGATTCGAAGTGGAGCAGCTGGAACTCAAACTGGTGCCCATATGGGATGCCAGCATTGCAGGTGGTGGCTTAACCTGTTACGACACAACATTGGCCCCATAAAATGGAATACTGATATGGCATCTGCCTCAGAAACTGGGGAATGTTCTCTTAGAACCTTCAGCTGGGACAAAAACGACAAAAAGAATTCAGAAGAAGAAGACAGAGCATCTATTCTGGTCTCATTAGAAATTAAATCTGAAAGAAGGCTTTATACTTCATTACTATGGTCATTAAGAAATTCTGTCAAATAGCTAAATGGCAACTTCGCAAAAATCTTCAATTTATCTTGTTCTCATATATATATATATATATATAGACATAGACATAAACATAGATATAGATATAGATC